>NC_084960.1:8398255-8745130 GCF_949316205.1 Platichthys flesus
AAGTGTGTTGACTCATGGCCAAAGAAAATATTTTTATGAGGTCACAATCCTCAAGCTAAAATGAAGAAGTTCCCTCAAGGCGTTCCTGAGACATCTCGGGATAGACGGCCAGAAGACCCACTCAAAAGCATAATGGGAGCTGGGAGGAGGCATTTAAAAGTGGAGGTCAGCAGGGAGTTAAAATATTTTACTGAAAAGGAGAGCAACACAGGAAGCGTGTGAGAAGAGGATTTCGACAAAGACGCTTCCTCTCCCTCAGAGCGGAGCGAGTCAATACTGGCCTTTCATAGTGTGCTCATAAATTGAATTCCCCTACCTGCACTGCTTATAATAGAGTAACTCATGTCCATCTATTTATAACAGGCCCAAATGTGCACAAAGGTTTTAATGGAGGAAAACCCACTTTTGGTTGCATGCACACACGGTTGACTCGTGCAGGCCGGGTGCGGTGAAAAGGGCTTCATGGTGGACTGGCTCCCCCGTCATCTTCCCTCATTCATAATTCACACGGCCATTTATCACACACATGCTCCTGCTGTGTACACTAACGAGCCAGGGCGCGGCTGCAGGTGTGGGTGGAAACATTTAGTCCGCTTGAATGCACAGCGCAGGAAGTGAGCGTGCGTCAGCGTGAGCGCGCGTGTGGGAGGCTGTATGGGGGGGGGGGGGGGGGGGGTTATTGAGTGTCCCCTTAAGAACGAGCTCTATCCGTCAATGTCGGTAAGGGCGAGCACGTGGCTGTTGAGGGGGAGTGCAGGCATTCTGCTGTGGCCTTGATCACAAAGGAGAAAGGAGAAAAGCTTAGGATGCATCAGTGACTCATGGAAGCCATTTATCAACCGAGCATCTGCACGGCAGCGGGGGGGGGAGCTCGCTTAGCCCCGTGCACGAGTCAAGAGATGTTAACGAAGCATCAAATGTGCGGCGGGAGGGCAGCAGCAGAGAGGAGACACACACAGAGGTTTCCTTAAAAAAGCATGAGTGCAAATTTTGTCTGTGAAAAGCCCCTTTTCCTCTGCTCAAAGAAACCCACCCACATCGGGCAATTTGTCCGCAATGGGATCAGATACAACCCGCATTCAATTCAAAGTCGAATCTGCAGGACAGGCTAGGATCGGATCCAGGATTTTTCGATTTTGAGAACAACAAGTTGCAATACTGGGCAAGACAGCGAGGTTTCCGCTGCGTTGGATCGTCTAACATGACTCACCAGAGTGAAAACAACTAAAAGCCAAATTCCTCTACTGGCAATGGGAAAGGAGTCAATCGCCTTCTTTAAGCTGGTTTACCTGAGTATACCTTTTAATATCAGTGCAAGTTTCCTAGTAGAGCTGCGCCAGTGAAAGTGACTGCACTTGTTCAGCTCGTTCTTGCTTGGCTCACACAGAAATGGGCCTTCGCTTCGCTGGGCCTTCACTCCAACATGAAAGCCCTCAGCTGAATAAAGTCAATTTGCTCTTTTCTCACGGTCAGAGCACCAGACTTTCTGTAAAAAAAAAAGAAAAAAAAAAAGAGCCTCCAGTTTAAAGCTGACCCTCGCCACTTTCATCAGGATGGAAATGAGCCTTGGCGGGCCCAGAGTGGGGAGTGTGTGAGTGTGTGTGCCGCAAACAGATGGGAAACCTTTCCAATGCGTTGTGCTGACGCTGATGTTATGACTGGGAGCCATGGCGGAGCCGCACAAAAAACCCCTGAGCAAGATGAACCTTCAGAGGCCACTCTATCCATCTTTCTGGCTCACTCTGTATGAACCTGTTTATTTTTCTCTCTTTGTAAGCTTTCTTCTCGCAGCATTTTCCTCTACACTGCTGTTCACTGCATTATTCTCCGTCTGCATGAGGGGAAGTTATGTTGGCAGGAACAGATCCAAACAGATGATCTCAACACATTTACAGTTGAGAAAACTAGACTTACCCTAGCCCTATCAAAGCTGTTATGAGACTGGCTTGTTTAATACAATCGAGGAGAGAGGCAGAGAGAAACATTTGTATCAAGACGGCTTCATCTCTACTGTATCACTGACACTGTAAATGAAATGTTTTGTCCCCTGCGGTAAAGAGTCCGGTTCTACTGTGTTATCTCGTCTCCTCTATTCCGGATGCTGACAAGTATTATGAATTCAAACAGGAGAAAACACTCTCACTGATCATACACTGTCATTTTGATACGAGAAAATAAACAGGTTGTACAGCAGGTTAGGATCATGTCACACAAGTAAAAAATCTCAACTGGAGTCAATAACAATGATACTGGCTGTATTCTGCTTTGATGACACTGTTCAAGGTTTTTCCTAATGTGCAGATAGATATAAAAGAGTCATAACCCCAATCATAATTATTAGTTACTCCCTGAAACCTCAAACTCTCTTTTGGGACAATAAATGTGATGATACAGCAAGCAGCTGCTTTTATAACACTTCGACACAAAATGTCGCCGGTTCGACACCAGGCTGCCTGCGACATGTATAACGTCTCTCCCTCACTTCACATCCTCCTTCCATCCAACTCATATTCATGACACCTAAATATTACTCTTTTTGTTGGAAATGGGGATTCATATTTTTACCTTAAACTGGATTAAACTATAAGTGGCAACAGGCTGACTGAAGGGAACAGTGTGTGCCAGACAACGTGTTGGATAGCGTGTTCTATTCCACGTTTTATGTTTGTCCGACAGGCTCAGCCGTGTCTGCTGCTTACATGTGTGGCTCCTTATCAGACAGACAGCGGTGGCACTGATATCAGGCTCTCATCCACCTCACCCTGGGTCATCTAGAGGCCCAACCATTCACCACTGAGCCGATAGGACAGCTGTCCCCTATAGGAGGGCGGAGGGGTCTGCAGGGTTCCAGGACACGATTCAGGATTAAGTGGAGCGCAATAGTGTGCATGGGTATTCAGAGCAAAATCTCCAAGATTATCAATTTCGATATAAAGTACAGCATGGAGATAAAATCATTTGCAGCTCTCGGAATAATAGTTTTTCTCCTTTTCATCCCCCCCCGAGTATAAACCTTTTATTGCTTGCTGGGTTGAAGCAGCCACTGACACCGCTGCTGCACAGTTCTCCTGAACATGTGCAGGTGGCTCAGTCCTGCCGCGTATCAGTGTACACAGCAGAGCCCAAATGACTGCAGCTATAAAATCCCCACATCGCACAGTGGACCTTTAATAACCTTGCCACATGGGCCTGGTGTTTACAGAGCACGACAAGGGACGATGAAGCTCTGCAGACTTGCTCGGTACCATGAGGCCAAAGATGGCAATTGGTGAGACTGTGTGGCTGCAGGCTGCGATGCCATGCCATGCCGTGCTGATCCAAAATTCATAATACAGGCTGATACTGTACAATGCGATGTGATGTATTATGCCATTACTCTCTCTGCAGAGCTGTAATCCACCATGCAGAGCCAAGGAGCTCCAGGCTCCTGGTCACCGCAATACAATATAGTAGCTTAGAGTCCCCCCCCCCGGCAGCCAGTGAGGAGCCCAATCCCAGACTTCCGTAGAAAGGGTCTCTTATGAAAGATGTATACTGTGTTACAGTAATCCCAGGTTCTATTTAGCACCAATTTTATTAACCCTCCCAAAATCTTCCACCACGTAGCCCTGCCACGTCTTCTCACACCCGACACTCACAATAAGCCACTCCACTCAGAGCACTTCACCATCAACCCCTCCTGTCTTTCAGTAGTGTTGAATGGCGTGCGCGCATACTGATTTGGTCTCGAGGGTCTAGAAGGAAATTATGGCAGGTATTTGACTGCTGGCAGGGTGAGAAGACAGCTGTGTATATAATAGTGTGAAAAAGCCAAACCGTTTAACCTTCTGTCAAATGCAGCATTGTGTAGACAGAACGTGCACGCACACACGCACACAGCATTTAGGTGTGAAATCCAGAGCCTTATGTGTGTACAGCTTCCTTTTCTTTGCTTGTGGTTCTCATTCAAGCTCGACACAGCAGCTTCAGCTATGTGGTAGTTCTATGTAGTGGTGTTTAAGCAAAGCTGCTGTGCTTCCCCTGTCCACTGGACCAAAAGTCTAAATGGTGGAACTAGACCAGAGCTAAACGTCAGCTGCTTTCAGACATGCACTGAACTCCAGAGATCCTCAAGACATTCTCCGTAAAGGCTGTGAGAACTCAAACATCCAAGCCTCCGGACTTTCTCCGGCCTTCCTCCTAGTAAAAGCAGAAAGTCCAGAGTAGCAGATTTGAGAACACAGTGGGAGATCCTGGAGCGCGTGGGTGTGTCCATGATGTTTCAGACATGCAAAAGAAGGGAAAAGGATAAAAACTCAAACAAAACAAATATCTCAGGACGAAAAAGCTTAGAAGACACAGGCGTAGATGTCAAGAGAGCTTTTGGTGATTGGAGCTTACGCTGGTGTCCATGATCTCCATAGTAGAATTCATACGTTACTTGCTGCCTTCGTCTGCTTCTCAGGACATCCACTGGAAGTCATGTCTGAAAACGGCTTTAGTGGCACTTTCCAATGGACCAAAATACCTAATGGTAGAACTAGACCAGAGCTAAATGCACATCATGGACTTGCCTCTTCTTGTTCTCCCTCACCTGCATATCTCTACCCCTGCTTTCTTTAAGCGTAACATCAAAACCAGCCAAATTTATCGTGGTCAAGGTCACAGGGAGCAGCCTTTATAAGTAATTCTCTGCTGCGCCTCAGACGACTACAGTTTGCTGATTGAGGAGCAGCCCTGAGGAAAAGCCCCGGCAGGGCTCCTTGAAAGGGAAAGTGTGTGAGTCTGTGTGCACATGTCACTCACCCAAAAAGACAAATGGCTCTCCAAGTAACTAATAACTTCTGCAGAGCATGAAGTAATAGAACCAGAGTGAGGGGACACAGACCGTTCATCACCGGGACTATTTGCAATCCTAACCTAGTTAATCAATTATTGTTCTGAAGGCTTAAGAGTGGACAAATTATGGACCAGAATACAAATTAACTTCCATTTTATAGCGAGCACATCCCGTGGCCTTGGCTGATTCACTTTGATATCAACATGAAATGAAAATCTCTCTTGTTGCCTCATCATAAATAAACACAGCCGTGAAAGCCTCATTATCGGCAATCAATATCATTTGCCGAGATAAAAACGGCCGGCTGGCTAGCGGGCTGATGTATTTTGGGGGTCAGGATAATACCAGGCCAGTGTGGGAAGATATGATGATGGAGAATTACCAACATTAATCACTTTAGCCAAGGAGATTATCCAGTCTTGCTTAATTAGAAATCTCCCGCAGGGCAAAGAGAGGAGAGAGCAGGGCAGGAGGGGATACACAGAGCGGAACAGCACAGCACAGCACAGCACAGCTCAGCAGTTAAGTTAGAAAAGGTCAGACTCTCTATTTCAATCTGAATCAGAGCACAAGAGGCAGCAGGAAATGGTCAACCCTGTACATGAGGACTATTAGTAGACAAGGGCTGTACAGTTTTACACGATAGACGTCAGACGCTCAAATCAGTGAGTTTTCTTTAGATCCTCAAAGTGGAGCTATGGTTTTAATTTGGGTTACTTCTTTTATTTGTTATTTATTCAAATTTGGTTGCACCACCATCCTGGGAAAGTTCCGACAGAGAAGATGAGGGTTGTTTCATACAAAACAGCAAAACTCAAAAGCAAGAGGAGCCCCTGTGGTTGGAGAAGCAGTAACAGGGCAGCATCAGCACTAATTTAGAGTCCTGGTTCTGGCCACATGGAAAACATAAGGTCAATGTTCACTCCCTTTTAGCTCAATTTTTGGTCTCTACCAACTCCTAAAGGGGAAAAGTGGCTCTTAAAAGGGATAGTTCATGTTTAATTCACTCATTATCTACTTGCCACTATGCCGATGGAGGGGTGGGTGAAGAGTCTACGAAACTCTTTAGGAGTCTCAGGGGTAAACAACAGAAAGAAACCACAACATGCCTCCATACTGCTCGTTTTTTGCTGAGCAGGCAGTGGGTTTGCAGTGGTCAGCTGTGATCAGTCAGTAACAGAATTGTAGTGTTACAGGTTGAGGCAACAACTGCTTATGACCTTAACGTCATTTGTTCGCTTTTACATTAACACAAAACCCTCAGTCAACATCAACCAACAAAACAGTTAAATTGGAAGCAATGGGATAGAGAGGAACCGGCTCTGGCTCTCAGCTCTGATTCTGTCACCAGGCAAAAGATAAAACGGGCCACACTGACACTCACCCCCGGTGGGATAACCTTCTGCAGGTGCCATCATTCTGAATTAAGCATGAGAGGAAAGACTTGGACAGGTACTTTCTAGGGAAACTGGGCCAATTATAGATTCCATTTCCAGTTTGGAAAAAGCACAACACACCGGACAAGAGCCTTGCAGTGTTTGTGTACAGTTATGGAAAAATCCTCACACTTCAGCCTACCAGTAAGATGTGTTGTGGTTAACAATGAGGCTGTAACTAACCTTTTGTTTATCCGTATTGATTTTTCGGCAGATTATTTTTTATCTTCTACTTGCTTGAAACATCATCTAATTATGTGTGAAATGTGAGAACAGAGAATTGAGAAGTCAATAGAGCTTGATTCGTCAAAAAAAACAAAATGAATCTTTCAAACATTTAGAAATTCCAAAACATTTATGGTTCCAGCTTCCCCATTTAAATATTGGCTGCTTTTTTCTGTTCATCATTAAGAAACATAAAATCGTATTATTGGGCACATTTTAACTACATTTTCGGAGAGGTGAGACCAATTATAAAAAATGTAATTGTTCATTGATAGATTGGGGGAAATTATTAAGGATAATTAAAAGATAACATTTTCAGTGAACAGTAAGTTAACAGTGAGATAGAAACCATAAACCGACATGCACCTACACAATGACACAAAAACCTGAATCTGTAGCCTCAGTCTGGAAGTGTAAAAAAAGAAAAAAAAAGAAACAACCTCACAAGTCAAAAACTATTTGTGTGAAAATTAACATTATCCTATCTCAAGGAGAACATCCAAAAATGCTGGGTAGACAGCTGCACAGCGATCTGCGCACAGGTCAGGGCAATTTCCCTCTGAGCAGAGCAACAGGGACACGACCCAGCCAGGATCCATGTCTGGCTGCAGTGCGGCCCAAGTGATTTACACAGACTGAGCTAGACAGTGGAGGAAATTTTACAGCACTGGAGGACAACTCTATCCTGACAGCCAGCTCTCTCACTGGCACAGGAAATCTACTGGGAGAGGATAAATCTCGGGAGGGGAACTGAATACATGATGGAGGCAAGAAAGGAGATGACAAGGAGGAGGGGGGTGATAACCCTGCGAGAAACACATTTATCCTGACAACAACAAAAAAAAACTGGCACACGAGCAAGAGTGGTAGTCACTTAGTAATCTAAGAGATGAGGGGAAACTGCAGGCCCATAAATCACTCCGGCTGGCTGGTAAACAAAAAGCACTTTTGCTGGATCTTGGCCCTCGACTGGTCACGTGGAAATCTGAGTGAAGTCCAAACATTTTTGATCATTTGTTTGAGGAAATGAGGGAATGGTTTCCTTTCTTCATCTGCTAATTCGAGCAAATTACAAGTTCATGCCAACAAAAACCTAGAGTGCACTGTTCAAAATCCGTCACACGGCTCCTGGAATCTAAATAAACCTGGAATGTCAATTCAAAAAGATAGATGCACACCATCTGCTACTCATTAGTCAGACACTGTCACTTCACTGCAGGTGTCAATAGATCAGCAAGCTTCAAATTATGGAAAGCGCCATTAAGCCACCATTTAGTCAAACTAAAGTGATTTGTATAAACGCATCAAATAAAAGCAGCAGTCAAGCGGTTGAGAGGCGAGGGAAATAGAGGACAAGATAGAGAGGAGACGATAAAATTGCAGACATATCTCTATCGAGAGGAGGTGACACTTATATTAAGTTGTAAAGCAATCCCGGAAGTTCAAGGCGAGGTTATGAGAACAGGACACATTGAGGACGTCTGGAAGGCAAAACGTAACTGAACAAGAGAACAAAGAGGGGGCAGAGAGCGGGTGGGGGAGAGGATGAGAAGGAAGATGGCGTCTGTCTGGGACACAGTCACATAATACCAACACCCCAGCCCATCTGTGATCGGTGCAAATCATGACGCCACAACCCTGTGTCGTCCTTCACCGATGCAAATAGTCCCCTGACACTTTTTGGGGTCAGCTGCTGATATGATTGCATAAGTAGTTGATTCCTCTGGGGATGGCAGAAAAAACATTACAAGACATAAACTTGAGCACATTAAAATGCCAAAGTTTGTGGGTTCATTGAGGCGTAATTGCAGCGATAAGTCTCACTGTTGCAGCCAATTTGTGGCTACTGCTGCCGACCTTGGAGTTATATTTATCTTGTTAGGAACAGAGCCAAGAAAGTCTAGCCAGGACATAACATTGAGACATGAAATGACACTGGAGAGATACAAACTTAAACACCTACCTTTGAGCTGGTCAGCCACCACACTCTGTCCTATCCGCTCAGTGACCTGTGCATCTTCATGCTGGAAGCGGTCGTCCAGGAAGTTCGCAGTGGCCTGGGACAAGTGGACCTTCCCAGCCACTCCCAGCTGCTCCATCAGGTTGGCCAGGTTGACGTCATTTGACCAAACGTCGAACTTGAAGCGCTTCATGCCCAGGATGCCACACAGCACCGTGCCGGTGTGGACCCCCACCCTCATGTTCACCATCTCCCGCTTCTCCTGGCAAAACTGTTCGATAGCTTGGATCATGCCCAGGCCCATCTCCACACAGCAGTAGGCGTGGTCCGGTCTGGGCTCGGGACAACCGGCCACACAGTAGTAACAGTCTCCTAGTGTACTTATCTTTTCACAACCAGTGAGCTCACACAGTCTATCAAAACGTCCAAACAAGTCATTCAGAAGTCCCACGAGGGCATGAGCAGATTTGTTGGCAGACATTTTTGTGAAGCCCACAATGTCTGCAAACAGGATGCTGACAGGCTCCATCCGCTTCATGTTGAAGGGTCGGAAGATGATCTGGCCTCGAGGGATGGAGGTTTTCTTGCGTTTGTTGTTTTTGGGACTGGAGATGGCAGCTGCTGCACCGCTGGTGGAGTATCTTTTGACTGAATGATCACCCATCTCTTCATCACCCTGCTTCATCAGCTCATCGGCCACAATTCTGGGCATGACAGAGTGGATCATTCGCTCCTTCAGGGCTTTCTCCACCTCCAGATCTTTACCATGCATTATAGCTTGTCCCACCTTGAGGAAGGTGCTGCGCGACCGCACCTCAGACATGATGAACAGGTGGATGCCGATGACGTGGGCGCAGAGGTGGAGCAGGGCTTTGGCTGGGCCTAGCCAACACAGCGTGTCCCAGTCTGATTGCGAGGCAATGCTCCAGTTGGCCCTGGCCTGAGTCAGGTGCAGCCAGCCCAAAGTCTCAAAAAACACTGAGTAGAATAAGCCGAGCAAGACAGAAGCATAGAGGCGAACGTGGAGAACACTGTACAGCAACAGAAGAACTTCAATACAGAGGGAGAAGGTGCCCACAGGAGATATACAGGGCGACCAGGTGCCGCCTCCTACAAGCTGGTCCTGGGACAGGTTGTAGGCGGACCCCATGCCACTGAACTCTTCCAAATCAGGTGTCGGTGTGGGAGTCTCTGGGTCCCTGAAGCCTGATGTCTGGATCTGGGGGGCCAGGGTGAGGATGAAGGTGACAACGATGAGCAGCAGGGATGCTTGATTGTAGAAGCGCGCGTAGAGCTTAGTGAAAGTTAAGAGGAAGAGGAGGATACAGAAAAGGAGGAAGGAGGCAGTGGGTAGGAGAAAGACAGCCCTGTCACAGCGGGAAGGGTTGGCAGCAAAGTACAATCCCCAGAGGCAGCCGACAGCCATCAGGTAAAGGATCACGTAGCGGAAGCGCCGCTGGGTCTGAGGGAAACAGCGTTCTCTGCAGGCCTCCTCCAGGATCGAGGAGTCAAACTTTGGGTCCCAGAAATGGCCTGCGGATCTCTCGAAAAGCTGAGGCATCTTCTTGTGCGTGCGAAAGCTCCTGACTGTCGGCTTCCTGACTCCGGATTCCCCGGAGCCGCAGCTCGAGGAGATGCTGTACTTGCAGTGCTTGGATCCCCCGATGAGGCCTCCCCCGATTGAACCGAGCGGCCCGCCTCCGTGCTTGTGTCGGACGGTGCTGCCAATCCTCACCGAGACGCCTCCATCTCCACTTGAGTCACAGCTCACTTCTGTGTTCTGAGGCAGCAGTTGTTGATGTTGGGGGGATGCCATGTTGCTTTTCAACCTATAGAAAAAAAATCTAAAACTCTGCAGAAGGTGTTGCTCGTTCAAAGACAACGTAGAATAGAAAAAAAGTAAGGCAAAGTATGGGGCCCACCGTAAAGGGGCAATGACTGATACATGTAAAAAGTGAAAAGCTAGAGCACAAACAGAGGCCTTTTGAGAGAGAAATTCCACTCGGTTAGCAGTGAAGTGGCAACAGAAACAGCATCAGACCTTCCACACAGTTGGAGCAGTGCATTATTGCCTCTCTTGACGTCAGTCCCTGCATTCCACTACGTCCCCGTTTGTTTTGACGCACTTGAGTCTGCAAGGTTCACTTGCTGCACGCTTTGTTCCAGTCCAGGTCCACTCAGCTGCCTGCACACCGTCTCACTCATTGGAAAATAATGTTTAAAAAAACATTAAAAAAAATACTGTGCGGTCAGAGAAGAGGAAAAAGGCGAGAAAAGCCAACGGATGTCTATTAAAGGGGTTTTCGAGAGAAGTGCAAGTTAAATAAACTGCATCCTGTTTGCAGGACTCGAATAAAACTTCCAGACGTTCAAAACAAATCCTCTGCAGCGTTTTGTTTTCAGGGCTCAGGAAACAGACGTGACTCCAATCTGCTGTTTTCTCATGAAAGTCAACTCTTCACGTTCAAGGCGCAGGTCAACTCCAGATAACGGGAACACGAGAGCGTCTATTTACACCCCACACTCCTTAACTGCGGGGCCTAATCATAACAGTTCCCGTGCACGCAGCCCCGTGCTTTCCTGGCTTTCCACTCCGGGGTCTCCACCGCCTCCCGACGCACATGGGGATCTCGTGGAGGAGGTCTGCAGGAGAGGAATGCACCAGGGCGCCGTGCGTAAAAACGACTCAAAGCTGTTGGTATTGGTTAGCTTCGTGCCAGCGGGTAAACGCGCTCCTCCTGCGGCGCTCACGCACCGAGCGGCTGCCTCGTCTCCGTGGTGCGTCGGTTCTGCTTCGGGATCAACGCACGCACCAAACACAGCAGACGCATCGTCACAGATATCCCGACCCCGCCGGTGACTCTGTATGTTCCGTGTCCACCAGACAGCAGAGGAGGGGGGGGGGTTGAACCTAGCCTGGAGCAGACAACTGTCGAGCAGCCCTTCCCTCTGGAGTAAAGTTTGCCCAGGGCAGCTCGGTCCACCTCTAAATGGCAGACGAAGGCTAATTGAACAGTCTCCACCTCCGCTGCACGCCCCCCCACACCACAGTCCCACAGCCAGAGCAGAGTGCTACCTTGATCCAGCCACTTTCATTTAATCAAACAAGAGGGGGGGGGTCGTCTTCATACCTCCAAACAAACTGCCCCTCTGATCCGAGACACATGTGATGGCTTAAAGCTGCTGCATTGTCCAACCTGTTTGTTTTTTTCCTCATTCCCTGCAACGTCCACGGTGACTTGGATTTGGTCTAAACACCTTGATGTGATTGTTCTCCGTGCGCAGCGTCGACAGCCGCACGAAATGCTTCGCGCGCAGCTCTCCAGGCGCGGTGGGTAACACTGTGGCCGAAGCCACCACCATCTTCTGTGCGCTGACAGGCGTCCAGCCTCGAGGAGCGTGTGTGTTTTTGAGTGTGTGAGAGTGAGTGTATGTGTGTGTGTGTGTGTATGTGAAGCACGATAGAATATTGTTAAAAATGATTTCCGTTATTATCTTTCAAAATAAAAACCTCTGAAAGGCCCACAATCTGCCTTGTGGCATACAAGTACCTTCCTGGAGCAATTTAACAACACATACACGATCTTAAATGTTGTTACTAAGGTTTAAATTACATCGGAGTAGAACCCTTAAACAGGCCTATAATTGCTGGCCTATGTATCCTCCAACAGCTTTTCATAGCATAGGATTTATATTACTAACATGAGAGAGCTCCAGTAAGCCTTGGCTAAAAGTCCTTCCTCCTTATTGAAGATTGCCAATGAGCTAAACGTTACCACACTGAGATTGTTGTGAAGGAACCTGTTCTCTTTCTACTTTTCTTCATAGATGTTGTCCAACTGGAAGAAGAATATCCCTGCATCAGGGTATTATTTTATATAACTTTTGGAATAGTATAAAGCTATGCATAGAAAGCCAGGTGATAATTGTCGGCTCAACTGCGTGAACATTGTGTGTGTGCTACACCTCCTGCCAGCTTAGTATGACCTTTCTGAGAGGAAAAAACTTCAATTCAACTAAAACACAAATTATAATCCGTTTTCTGTCCCCGTGTTGTGGAACATATGCTCTTGAGCGGATCCTCAACGACTAGGCAATCACTTTTTAAGCACAGTTTATTTTGAAAAACACCTTTCCGTGCTTCCGTTCTGGTGGTCGCCGTTGACTTTTCGCTGCTGTGGGTGTTTGGCAGGCGGAGACAGGAGAAGCAGGGAGGACGGTAGAAAGGATGGGGCGAGGGGGGGGGGTGCATGGAGGTACGTGCGCACACTTGAAAGAAGACTGGAGGCATCGAGCACGTATTTCTTGGAAGGGTGGGGACGTTTTTCGAATAAGCTTCTCCACCTCTTTGGAAAAAGATCTGCCCAGGGACGAGCAGGTGATTAATAAATAGTCCTCAACATCGCAAAGGCTTCTAAATTGCTCTAGATAATAACAATAAATGGAATAGAAATGTTGGATACAGTTATAAAATTGAATCATTTGGTTAAATCAATACATATGAGCTGACTAAATTAATTCTACACACAATATTTCAACACCAAGGGTGTGCAGTGACTTTTCAGAAAGGGTATGTGCTGCATATTTTAATAAATAACCTCTGGCTTTAGTGCTTTACAGTCTTTCTTCTCAGCCGCCTTAGAGAAATATCAAACAGCCGCTCTCTGTAGTCAACACTGTGGCTTCACAGTTTAACAGTACATCGAGAGGATACCCTGTACACCCCCCTGCTGCAATAGACCTGCAAAAAGCATGTCTTTTATGAGAGGAGGGAAAATACTTTCTCAACTTTTGGATTGGTATGTGATTTATACGTTTCAAACAAGACCGACTCTGCAGGTGTAGAAGTAGATATTGTATATTATATGTAAATATTCTATGTGCTTATCATGTTATTATCTGTGTATTTGTTGATGCAAACATGCGTCTGATTTGTGTGTGTCAAAGATCTCAGAAAAGTTTTCTTGCAAAGGTCCTGCAGCTCCATATTTTGATGTAGGAAAGAGGCAGCTGTTCCCAGAGGTGGTGCGAACAACCCTCTGACCAGTCATTTTGTTGTGGTCCAACATCGAGGACCATCAAATAATAATGGTCAAGCTCACAGTGCCATTGAGGCGGGTTTGCGAAGAAGCCCATGAGAGAAATTATACAAAGTTTATCCTATTCTCTGGTTGAGGAGTCTTGGGCCGTGCGAGGTATGGCTGAGCATTGTTCCAGGGACAATGAAATATTAACAACAAGTTAACATTATAGCAGTTAAAAGACAGTTATTTTACATTAAAAACAATTATATTAGGTAAATAAATCAAAGATTCAAAGCAGATTTAAAAGGTGAGTTTTGAGTCCAATTTTGAAGGAGGTGAGTTACAGAGAATGGTCACTGATTTGGCCGACACTGCATGCTCACCAAGCGGACAATGATTTTGCGTTCAGTTATCCCATTCCAAAATCGTATCTTATCTTATCTTATCGAACATAAACGCCCACCCACACCCCTCTCATCACGAAAAAACTATTGGTGCAATGCAGCTAAAGAAAAAAAAAAAAATTCCCTCTTTCCTATCCAGCCCAAAGGTGAGCGATCGGAGGATTAGTGAGAAATATGTTAAGAGTCTTGGGGTGAAATAGAGATAGAAAAAAAATTAACTGGGGTATAAATGTGTACTTGTGACAGAGAGATAAAAAGGGTAAAAGACAAAAATAATTATCTTGGTACAAGTTGGAACTCTCTGTTTTACCCCTTTCAAGTAATCCTGATGAGGGTTTGATGGTTTTATCAGAATAACCACAAAGTTTCACTCCAACAAATGATCAACAAATCTTTATTCTTCATGATCAAGCTTCCAAAATAATTGGGCAGAGATTAATTAAAGTTTTATAGCAAAACAAAACAAAAAGTGAACCGACAACTTCTTTAATGAGACACACATCCAGTCAAGATCTAATTCACAGGAAAATAAGATAACTGATACTGATCTATACCAAAAAAAAGCACCACCACACAATTTCATAAGGCCAAGCTGTCAGTCCACTGAGGACTGTTGCTACCAGAAGTGTTAGTCAATGGTCTGCATGTATAACTTTTTACACTTTTACACAGCACTCTCTAGTGGGCATGTTCTGGATCTGCAGTGTAAACTTTACAAACACATCCGGTGGAACGCACACACACTCAGCGACACACAGGGAATTAAGCATATGTAAGTTTCAGTGGGGTTTGTCTGTCAGGTTGTTTTCTTTTCTGCTCTATGATGCTTCAGATTGGAGAAAGAAAAACCACTCTGCACTATGGGGGGTAGTGAGGGAAGATGAAGAGAGAACTGGAGGTGTTGTTACCACCTACCTGTCCCTGGACTGACTTCAGAGTTCAAGCAGCGCTTTGTCATTTTGTTCGACTTAAATTTCTTTGAATCTGCGAAGGTTCGCCGTCATCCAGGTCACGGTATAGTACGTTTCTCTAAACATGTTGCCCGGAGCAGCTGGTTAGCTTAGCTTAGCATAACGAATTGAAACAGGGGGAAACAGCTGGCCTGGGTCTGTCAAAAGGTAACTGAAGTCCAACTACCTCCACGTCTAAAGCTGCAGAATTAGTATCTTGTTTGCTGACATCGAACAGAAAGTGTAGTTTCAACGCAGCATATTGTTAATTTGGGTAATTGACTATTTCTTGCCAGGCAAAGAAACTTCCTGGAGTCTCTGCAGGTTGCCAACAAACATCAGATGCCAAAAAGGGACTTTGCCGGCTTAAACGTGTTAAATAAGTGTGTCTCACAAACTGTCAAACTATTTTGAGCGATTTGGCCGTGCCATACTCCTGGGAAGTTCACTGAGGTAGGCTCACGTAAGAAATGGTAGCTATGACTTGTGTCACTCCAAAGACGTAGGGATCAATATTTGGAGCATGCATCTTTCCACAGAGGTCAGGGGTCAACTCGTGGCCTTTTTGTTTCTTTTTGTTTTTTCTACAAAATACATTATCAGAGGTCCGCTATCACAATCCTACAGTGACGGTTTGTTCAGCACACAGACGCAGCCTGCTTCAATGCCCATTTGGGAGGTTTACACAGACCACAAATCAATAAATATCTTTCTAACCTGCAAAAGAAACGGCAAAAACAAATAGATACAGAGAGCTGTAATTCAAACACATTCTCATGTGTCGCTATTATGGTCGGTCAGCTGAAAAAACGCTGGGAAGCTTATCATTGAAGGACGAAAGTTACTCCTTATTGGATTTCTGCCGAAGACGGAAATCCGATTTATAGACGCACGGAGAAACAGTAAGAGGAGTTAAGAAGTGAAGCAGAAGGAAACGATCCATCCCGCTCTGAAGACTCTCTGAACCTTGAACCCTGACCTCTGCTTCCATCGTGGTGCTCATTTCACAGGTTGTCAACAACCAAGACCGATGAGCGAATGAAACTGAGAAATAAAAAGGCCTTATTCGCCGCGTGGCCTTGCTGGTTCAGGGTTGAGTTTGTTAGAGGGAAAATACATGCATCTGATAAGTGAGGAACATGCTACGTTAATGTTAATCTATGACAAGAGATTGGAAGAGAACCCAAAGACAAAGGCTTTGTATAGCACCCACAAAAAAGGCTACTTTAAAATCACCTTCTGAAGCAAATGGAATTGACCTCCTGCAACGCATTTCTCACAATTTTACAACACAAATTTGCAACTCCACTGTTTCCACTTTTCCCATTTTATTCACATACAAGGGAGCTGGTATTTGACTTTTTAAGTCTCAGGATTTTAAATTTTTTATTTGATCGTACTTATATATATTTGTTTTTTTTCATTTCCTTCCTCAACCCCTGAAATCCCAGGCAGTCCGTTGTGATTGTGCAAGGGAGAGAGGAGGGCATGTGTTTCAACAAAAGCTCAGTGATCAGTGACCTGTTACTCTTACCTCCCACTCCTCATTCCCACAGGGCCTAAATGTATATCCCCATATTTTCCTGAGGAAAAAAAAACCAAACACTAATCCTCTCTCCTATGTCTCCTCAACAATACAGGCATTCTGACAAAGGCAGGGTTGGCTTCCACCAGACGCCTTCTCTTCACCTCCTCTCCCTTTACTTCCCCCACTTAAGTTATTTTGTGTTCATCAGTTCTTCCGGTAGCGGTTCTTTGGCTTCTCACCACAGCCGGTTGTCTCGCAGGAGGACAGGCCGGGCTGTTTGCCAGAGTTAATGCTGCTCAGAAGAGCGGGCAGCTCATTGGTGATGGCCTTCTCAATCTTGTCCAGCAGGCAGCCTCCTATGTAGGAGCACTGAGCCGTCAAGGGTTTGAAGTTGGTGATTGGGTTGACGCCAAAGAAGTCGCGGTAAGCGTCACGGTTGGGCAGGTCAAACTTGCTGACGTTGGTCTTGGCTAGAATGGATTTGAAGATGTAGAACTTGTCCGGGTCGTCCACAATCTCCTTGAACACAAGTTCAGGGTCGCTGAAGTAGCTCATCTTCTCTTTGAAGGTCTGGACATAGCGGTCCACCAGCAGGGCATGGATGCGCACACGGATGCCATGCTGGCGGATGAAGGCAATCTTGTTCTCAATGCGGTTTTCAATCACCTGGTTCAAATCTTCCAGGAGGGAGATTTCCTCTCGCTTGAAGAGCTCGCGACTGGTGTCAGCTGCGTAGTCATATGGCCAAAAGGAGCTGACGTAGACACGGGGGGGCTCCGTCACATTGATGAGGGGAGCCAAGCTCCAAAAGAGTGCTCCGTAGACTCTCATTAAGTCCTGGGTGGCCAGGTTGTCAGCCTTGTTTAGGATGATGCGGATCTGGGACTCACGACCCTTCAACTGACGGAAGAGCATCTCCAGCTCCAGGCCCACGTCCAGCTTGGTGGGGTCAAACACGACGAAGATCAGGTCAGCGCGGTCAATGAACCACTGGCAAACATCATTGAAGGGATAGCCTGCGCAGAAGAAGAGAAATAAATATCAGGCATCTTGCACCCGTCTGCTTTGTGTTCGAGTTGTGTTACGTCGCTCCCTCACCTCTCTCCTGCTGCTTGCGGTTCTCAATGATTCCCGGCGTGTCCACAAAAGTCACACGCTCCAGCAGCTTGTGGGGCATCTCAATGCCGATCAGCTTTTCCAGGAAGTTTTGGCCAAATTTCTCCAGGGGCGAGAAAGAGCGAGAGCTGTCGGCTGCCATCACAATACCCTCAACAGAGCGGATCTTCTCCCCATGCATGATGACAGTGAACTCAGAGGTAGTAGGCTCAGCTCCTGCAAACAAACCAAGGGAGAAACAGAGGAATACGTTTAACAAGAACAGGAACAGCAAGCGATAATGGCTGGACAGAAGAACAGAATCATGTTTAGCCTCCATCTGACATCAATAATCTAATTCACCAAAACCTCTGAGAGTGTACAATCACTCGATTAAAGACCACCTCAGTGAACTCTGTAACATTCAGTTAAGGCACCTCCCTCTCTAATAGTTCTGTAGGTTTATGACGGTTTGTTTGTCTTAGCAAAACGAACAAAGGGTTAACCTAACCCTTGTCTGTCATTTAGCAGGACTACTGAAGAACTACAAGGTGGATGACCACAAAACTTGGTTGAAGGAATTATGTATTTTCATGTGGGGACTGTTGAGCCCTGGTGGAGCTATGCGCTCAACTGAGTGATATATTTTCTTATTGGATGAGAGGACACAGGTTTACAACGTTTCACACAGTTTCATGCTAAAATAGAAAGTAAACACTGTGTGCTACATACCTGTGTAGAGCTGATAGGGGCTGTCGTTCAAGCCCAGGAGGTAATTAATCATGGAGGACTTTCCTACGCTCCAGGGTCCCAGGAAGAGCACCAAGGGTTTGGAGGTAATCTCTCCATCTGTTGAGCGGGGAGAAAAAAATGTGATTAAAACCTCAACAGGACGGTTAATTCACGAGAAAGAACCTCTCAAATGTATCACATATTTGATATGAAAGATTTTGAAAAATTATGCTGAGGTTCTATTTGCTGCAGATAGGAAGCTTTTACCAAAAAAATATCTCTGGTACAGTCTTCCTTTTGCGTCTAGTCAGAAGATATTGTTTAATCAAAAAAATCTATTCATCCATTGTTTATCCTTTGGTAAACAATAATATACAAAATTTAGAGACTCTAAGGTACACGTCAGCGTGTTCACTCTTAATCCAGAGCACAGAGGAAGTTTTATTTTTATAGAAAAGGAAGAAATGGGCAAAGAAACACATTGTTAGGCTTGTTGAATGGCTGGCACATCAATGAGATGCTGCAGCCATGTTTCAGTGACACACAGCAGCGCAAAAAAACTGTGAGTGTGTCTCATAGCAAGCTGCCGTGTGTGTTGTGATGGGAACATGGTATCCAGGTCGGAGGAAAGAAGAACGCTTATCGCCTTATGAATGGATTCAAATGATTACGAGGAAAAGTAATGAGAATAAGAATTTAAAACCATCAGCTGTTCTGACAGAAAGTCGATTCCCTCTCAGCTGAACACTGACCTTTCCCACCAGGGTCCCCTCATCAGACCTGTATCCTTTGCTCAAGCCAGAACTGCACATGCAACCCCCTCCATGTTAAAGCTTAAAGTCTTTTATTTTTTAACCATATATTTTGAGTGGAAGTTTCTCCCCTTTTCATTCTTTAGAAGTTTTATGAATTTTAGTAAATCAAAAAAGGAGTAAGATCCCTTTTGATTCACATAAAACTGCTGCTCTCTCTGTATCAGTCGTGTCGCCCACAGAGAGCTGTGCAGTATCACAAATGGACAAATAAAGGGAAAGGCCGGGGGAGGGGGGGGGGGGGGGGAGGGGCTCAGCACTTTCAGCCAGTGCCATGCACAGGTAAGCCCCACCACCGGCAACCCACCTGTGGCTGATTCACTCAGGGTTCGTCCGGGGTAGGCTGTTAGACAAGGGGAAGGGAGGAGAAGGAGGGTGGAGCACAGAGGAGTGAAGGGAACAGGAGGTGGATGAGAGTGAGGAGAGCTCAGTGAGGGAGTGAGGTTTCTAAAAGCAACAGGGAAGGGGTGGCGTAACAATGGGTGAGGGGGTCTTCTCTGAAGGTTTTGTCCCATATCAGACCTAACGTGTCAAACACGTCCATCTGCAAATGGACGGTGTGTACGTGTTAAAACGATGAGGTGAATGAACTAATACCTTTGTATTCAGGCTTCTGTGGCTGTATGTGTGCATTCATGCGTAGCCTGAGAAGCCACAAGAGGGCGAGCTTCATTTCATTGTGGGGAAGAAGAGTTCAGTGTGCGGTTTAGAAAGATGAGCTGTGCTGAGTCTTTTAAAAATCAACCAGGGACGTTACAAAAATATGAAAAGGGGAAGAAATATTTTCAATGTAGTGGCCAAGACATAAAGTCAATTTTCCTGGGCCATCAATACCACAATTTAATAGCTACGTTCACTGTAATTTGTGCTGTACATTTTTCTTTTATTCCCAATACAGTGAGAAAGCAGGTGAATTCACTACTGTGCTATAATGGTGCAGTGAGGATGATGTGTGTGACGTGTAAAAGAAAAGTCACCAAAGCAACCCAAACAGAGCCGAGCAGACACAGCCCATCCCCCCGAGGTACCTGAGATCTCGTGCTGCCTCAGCTCGTTGTACTTGTAGGCCTGCTCCATCGGCTTGATGGCCGTGTGGTAGATCTTCCGCAACCTCTCCAGAGCCGCTGGAGATGAAAAATAGGTTGAAAGAAGAGGCACAGATTGATGGGCGTCTTAGTTTTTAAAAGTCAAGCTGATGTGTTCCCGTCCCTTTTGCCCTATGAGTCCATCAGATGAAGGAATGTCTGCATGGATCCCTCATTACATCTTTCAGACATTCATCTTTTACCATTGTAAAGGGAATTAAAGGGAATCACAGCATTCTGCGGCTTCACCATGCTTTATCAATTATATATCATTAAATCATTCTGAGCACTAAGCTTCAAATCTATTGAATCCCCCTTGATCCTCACCTGCATAGTCTCCTGCCTTTTCCTCAGTTGAAAGCCGCAAAGTCTCGTCGATGTGAGATTTGTCTCTGAGAACAGAGGCGGCATCTTCTTCTTCTGTGAAAACATAAAAAAGAAAAATTGACTTCAAGTGTGTGTCTTTAATTTCACTGTTTAAGGAATAATAGAAGTGACCAGAACTGGTGCAAACTCCAGCTTTGCTACTGAGGCCAGTGATACTGCTATTTCTGGATTCACATCAATCTCGGTATCGGCATTTGAGCCGATATTTCACGATCAAATGTTTATAAACTGAGTCTTGAATTCATTGCACTCCGAGAGCTGCGTCTACCTTGTCTTTTCTTATGTCTTCTCCTACCTCATTGTCTTGTGGCTGACATTGTAAATACCAAACCTTCATCACAGCACCCATAAAATATTTGCACTGAAAAACAACTGGCTGTGCTGCGATTTCCTTTTGCCTGAAACATGACAGCACAAACTTGACGTGTGTGTGTGTGTTTGTGAGTCCAAGAGAACATATCCGCTCACCACTGTGTCATGTCCACATATCAGATTAGATCACAGCTGTTTAGTAGGATCAGCTCTCAATATAGAAAGCGAGAGCCAGAAATAAACACACAAAGACATTTGTTGGACATCACCATGGCCTTATAACAACAGCAAAGAGAAGAGACAGAGAGAGAGAGGGACTTCCCCAGTGTCATGACGGACTGGGTGGAGATCTCAGCGTTCCCATCGGTATTATACACAAGACCCTAATGTGCAGTCCTCTGTCTTTTCTCCTCCATATTTATCCACCTATCACAGACTTATGGCGCTGTGAGGTGTGTCCTTGTGTGCCCTGGCCTCAGAGCAGGCCTCGCTGAGACACCTCCCACACAGACAATGCCTGCTATGGCTTTGAACTGCACATATGAGCACTTTATTCTTCCTGGAAGTGCTGGTAATGGTGGTGGTGATGGTGGAGGTAAGGACCTTAGTACTCAAGGTACCAGTCAGTCCCCCATATAGAGTTGTGATGACATTTTTATGCATGTTTGGGGAATATTGAATCAGATATTCTTCCTCTGTGAGGTGATTTATTGCCGTCATTCCGTTGTGAGACACATGCCATAATCTGAATACTGGTGTTGTTATATAAAGACCTTCTGTCAACACAGCCCAGTTAGATTCATTTACTGGCACAGGAAACATATTAGAGAGAATATTTTTAAAAATTGGTCGTAAAAAATTATAAGACGGCATAAAAAATGGATCTCCTGGCCTTCTTCAAACAAGTCTGACAAAATAAACAACAACATTGTAACTGTAGTCTTACTAAATAATAGACCGTGTTCAGATGAAGAGACACGGAGGATCAGAGAGTGAGGGAAAGGGCTGGAGCTGATGCCCAAGGTATAGCCCTCTGATCTCAGCTGGTGACTGGTAAGGATCCTGCTGAGCCCAGGTTATGCCTGGACTCATCACATATCAAAAGCAGACTGGTTTAAAGCATAAGCACCTGGTGGAGGATGTAAAAACATTTCCGTTGGGTTTCGACTATACATTTCACAAGTTAAAGGAAGAAGTAAGTACATCTTTACTGTACACAAGATGTGACAATTTACAAACACACAACTGGTCTGGTGTGGTCCGGCACTACTATGGATACTTTACTGCAGGGGGGGATTTTGATCGTAAATATCGGCAGTCTCTAAGAGAAGGTCCAGGTGAAAAGCAGTTTCTGGATAAGAGAGGGTGGCTTAAATATTCCTCGAAACATTCAGCTATATACTCTCAATATACAGCAAGATCTAGTTCTCAATTCCAAAGCTATTGTATTTGAATGTGTAAGGGTTAGGGTTAGGGTTAGAGTGTGAATGCGTCCTTCCAACCCCATGAAATGAAGGCTCCAACCAGTGAATCCCTCCCAAGCTATCCCAGGGAAGAACCGGTTTTCTAAGAGGCATTCCTGAATTGAGACCCAGCTTGTATATCAATATGAGAATCCCGCACCGTAACCTTGAGAACACCCACTAGCCATGTGGTTGGTGACTTCTAGTGTTTCTGTCCAAGAGTAAGAATGTTATGTCGCATTGGCCAAAGCCAAGGATGCATCAAATAACAAGCCGGAAGAAAATGTGTATATTTTGATAACTCACGTGTGTTTTAAACAATCTGTAGGTCCAACTCTTTCACACACAAATTCAAATATTGTATCACCAAGCTTCAACTGAGACACACAACAGTTGGTCCTTTGCCGGAGGAACAACGCGTCACCGATGATTCTCCACAAGTCAACCTGCTAAAAATAAACCTGCGTAATGTCGCTCCCAGCACGGTACAAGAACCAGAGAAACCAAAAGGTTAACAGCCAAAATAAATGAGCAATGCTGCAATGCCTAAAAGGATCTAAATTTATACAGTATTGATGTGCGACACCACGTTTTGGATATATAATACGCTACGTGTTGTTTATACACACACTTCCCAAATCACACAAATCACACACTTCCCAAATCACCAAGGATAATGCCAGAGTAAATGGGAGTTATTCCTTATTCCAGTTCAAATTGGTTAAAATAAACTTAAAACCAATGAGGTGGTTTAAAGTCGGAGTCCGGTCAGCTGATTGCAAAGCAGCTGCTGACCTGCAGAGGAAACAGAAAGCCACAACTCCTCGTAACACAATCTGTGCCTTTTAGCAAATCTGACACTCTGCATAGGTTCGCTGCACATCTTAGTGGGCAAAGATCTGACACAGGAGGCAATCAATTACAAGAGAAGGAGGAGGAAAAGAAAGAGAGAGAAGTCTCCGGTCAGATGACTCGACTTGGAGGCTAAAGTTTTGAGAATATAATCTATATCTTCTCAACGGACTGGTCTTTTCCATGCAGCACACAGAGCTTCATCAAGCTCCTGTAACTTGACTCATCAGTCAGAAGAGTCCTGTCTTTTAACACTGGCCCCTTGAGTGGGCCTTAACTGCTGTGAACTTGTTAACACCTTCCAATCCAGTCAATCCCTGATGGAGGCCCCGGGACAGAACTCCGCAAAGATCAGAGAGGTAGTATTGCCCGCGGACGGCGAGCCTTGCATCAGTGCTCAAAATTAACCCTGCAGGCGCCACGGGAGTTGAACCCCAGACATCTGCGCCCAGGACCATGTGTCCTAACTGAGCCCGTTGCCACACAACCCTCCCTTAGTTTGGAGAAACATTCTGTCGGGCATCGGCACATCCAGTAGGAATGTTGCCGATTTAAGCCTATCACGGCCTCAGCGGTGGGGTAAGTCATGCCTCAACTACAGATTCTAACATGGAGGCTATTCCAACATGAGCAGCAATCAACAGCTGCAAGTGCAAAACTCATCTGGTGCTCTTTAAAGACTCTCCTCTGGTTTATCTAAACAGATATTTTAATTTCAATACACGGATTAATACATGCACAAAGATTGTAACTAAAGGGGCGTTTTGCCAACAATTTTAGAAGGGCACAAATTTTACAATATGCAAATAATCGGCACAAACCTTAACAAAAATCGAACTAGTGATGATTCTGAATTTAAAAGATGTACTATTGGAAGTATAATTTTTTGCATTCAAAGCATACAGACAAGGAATACCCCAGATATCATGTTGTCATGCAGGTATATGTGTGTGCTGGAATGTATCCGCAGTATATTCGGTATCTGTGCAAAGCCCCCAGGATCATGTTCTTCTTGCAGCACAGTGAAAGTAAATTGAATTAAACTGAACATGATGAGGGCAGCAGGCCTGGAACTCCCCAGTCAGAGGATTTATCCTGAGCACGGGGATTGAGGCAACCTTAACTGAAGGCCAAGGGGTTCCACTGGAAAGATCCGTGGAGACGCATCAAATGCACTCAGATTGAAATGGGCTGGACAAGATTCTTAAATAACTGCATTAACATAAGCCAACTTTATCAGGACATCACGTCAATTTCAACAAAAACTAAACCTAATGAAATCTAAATAAATGATGAATGCATAACGCCCCCAAAAAAAGCACATTATTACCCTCCAGAAAGGGTGAGAGGTATGAGAGGAGTCAGTGGAGCATGTGCAGGGCGTGGTGAGAAGAGGCCACAGATGGCAACAGGTGCAACAGTTTGTGGAACTACTACTCCCCCATAGTCAGGAATAGCCCCACAATGGGTCAGAAAATGGATGGAGGCGGGGGCAGCATGCTGCCTCCTATTTTAAGGCTTTGACTGTTAGTCAGTCTGGAGACTCATAGACATCCACATCACACAGAGCTGACTGTGTAATATACATATGAACTAAGAGAGAGCTACTGTACCAGGAGCACTAATGTAATTTACACAAGAAATCAAGCTCAATCAAAAGCATAATTCAGTCTTTTTGTCTGCATCACTTTCAAACTAGGCCCCGTTCTGGTGCATTTAGTTTGACAGTAGAGAAATCAACACTGATTCCATCATTGGTCTTTTCAGACCATCTTATGTGAGCCATATAAGATTCCACATCCTCCACTGACAGCTAGAGATGAAGTGGAGTGACGTCAGACTCAAAGAAAGGCCCAAGGGCAAAGGTACTTTACGCTGAGGTGTTGATCTGGTGCCTCTATCCCTGCTCTCCTGTTTGAAAGCTAGGAAAAGGACGTCAGGTGCCCTTGGAACTAGGGGGGCTTGTCCTAAGCAGCAGTACGTGGTATGGCAGTTGAGGATGACTGGCGTGTCCCCTCTACTACGACCATCAGAGGGGTGTCCCAGTCATGCCACATGCCATCACAGGGGCTCATGTGGTGACAGTGCACCTTTAACTTTCCATGTCTCCCCTCTTGCAAAGTCAGGAGGCCAAAGATTTTTTTACCTTATTAACGATGGATGGTTAGTATTACTACTCAGTATAAACACACTGGGGTGAAGAACTAATCAAGGCCCTGTAGGGCTGTGAGATATTTCTATATCCCAAACTAGATATATTGCATATGGCTATGCAGGTTTTCACAGTTTTCTGTATGCATTGTAGCAAAATGCTGTAATTACATTTGCACTGAGGATATTTTTATATTGGATAAGCAGTTGTTCGAAGCCCCTTTCAATCTCAAACCCCATGTATGACATTAGACATTGAGCACAGCTTGGTCACTCAGAGTCATTTTCACAACCCCATTTTAGTGTAGGGTTTCTAGCAACCTTATAATAACTATATAGTTACTATAGTGATCCATGTTTACCATTGTAACCATGTTACAGACTTGGAGTGATCAGGATCGTGGAGCCCGGCTGCTTGTTAAACACCCGTTCCCACCAGGTTTCCTCTGGTCCTTGCATTCGGCACAAAAGTGGAAGCTATTTAACGCCTGCAGGTAGTGAAATGCAGGAAATGGCAGAACCAGGTGAACTATCCAAAACAAGAGCTTCTGGCACGTTGCAGGTGTGTTCACTCAGATACACTCAAAGCGTTAACAGTGTTGCAGAGTAATGGATACAGACATTATATTACTATAAGTAACTGTTACTTTTCAGAATATTGTTGCAGATTACATTGAGCGATTGACTTTTAAGTCTGCATTTTCTGGTCAATTAAAACAATTGGTGAGCTAATTACTTAGCTGAATTGCTAGCTGACTTTAGCCTGTTAGCACTGTCTCCATAGCTAGCTTGCTAAGCAGGTTTAGCCAACAAGTACGCTTCTGTGCTCTGGGAAGAGTTACAGATTTACGTTAAATCGGCCTTGTGTGATGCCACTTTTACTGTTAAAGGATTAACTGCAAGGCAACAAAATAGTCTACGGAACTGTAACACCAAGATTGAATTTGACCATCACCATTGCAAAGTTCAGAGAGCCTTATTGTGTTTGACATTAATTTGGTGTTGCAGTAATAACTTAAGACAATGTTGGAGTATTTGAAGTATTTACTTTGAGTAATTTATCGTAATAGGTCGTGATTTGCATTCAAGAGCCGATATTCTGTAATGTATTTATTTTAAGTATTTACTGTAACATTAAGAACTGGCTTTAGTCCATATTTTGAAGGAGAGGCACGAGAGAGTTGTGAGGGTACGATTTCACAACATCACAGATCATCATGAGACTGCTCTGCTGCTGCTTTCATCTTTTTTCAAGTATTGAAAGAATCTATAAAGCAACAGTGTAATGTCCAGTGTTAACATCCCTGGTCCCTGCCTTAGGACTAGAGATCTGCCCTGCCCTTGATGAAACGATAGCCAATCGATTTCACATTCCTCTAGAAGGAGCTCACCCTTTCTGCTCCCTCTGCAGTGCAGAGTTCGATCGAAGGAATCAATAACCCAAATAATTAAGCACTGTGTGGCAAAGAGTTCATGTTTCTCATTGCTTACAGGTGTTAAAACCGACATGCTCTGCAGGGAAATAATCAGAACACATTAGGCACGAAATATTAAAAGACAGAGGCCACCAAAAGTCACCTGCATGGGCCTGCAGAAGGGGTTAGAAAAAGCCATAAATTGCAGCCACAGCCCGGCCCCTCCTACCTGGAGAATGCAAGTCCCTATAAGGGCAACTGCTGGGAATAAATTGCGATTGTGACAGTGCTGAGTGGCAGCAGCTGTGCAGAGTATCCAAAGGGACGCATGGGGCAGAGAGGGGTGAGGAGTCAGGAGGGAAGGGGAGTCAAATGGAGGGAGGCACTGTAGTGGACAGTGTTGGGTTTCAGGAGGCTTTCCAATCTTAGACTCCTGACAGCAGCCTGGAATATGGAGGCCTGGCCTCAGGTTGTGGGGCTGAACACCACCCCCAAGGACAGACAAGGGTGACAGACAAGGGTAACGCTAAACGATTTCCTGTCCAGAACCACAGACCAGGCCACAATTTTAGAATGACTGGTCAGAGAGAAGCTGTGGTCAGTATGCCAGTCAACATGGGTTCCCTGTATATCATACTTATTGCGGGATCCTTGTACTTCATGATACAATGGATTATCATAACAGGAAATATAGTAATTACGGACCTGAAGCAACTCTTCCGTAAGAGGATGAAATTCCAAAGGAGACTAAAACAATGAATGGGGAAAGCTACATTGAAGCTCCAGAGTGGCCTTCCTTGATTGAATAGGACTTTCCATCAGCTGGTGTCATGCATCAGGACAGCAGACAGGCTGTCACAGAAGAGGCTGAACTCCAACTTGAATAATCCCCAACTGATCTCCCATCGGAAACCCACCAAAATGAGAATAATTCACTTGTTCAAAAAATGTATCCACTTAAGTGTTGTGTGTGTTTTTTATGGATTTAAGAGAGAGCAAGTTAAATCCATCATTTTGTATTGGGTGACAACGGTTTAATTATAAACTGGGAAAGATCTTAAATAGTCTCCCTGTCGCTGTCTGTCTATCCTCAGCTGGTGTCCCCATAACTGACACTGTCCCTCTGAACTGTGCCTCCGGCAGTCAGCACCATTTCTGACTAAGCCGCCTCCACAGCCAACTCAAGAATCCGCCTGTGCTACTTTGGGTCACCTCTTTCCTACTTATTTCAACAGCCTGAATCACAACTGAACATCAACCTATGAATCTTAACTGTTGTTTGTATGAACAAGCCAACGGAGCAATCAAGTGCTCCAACAGCACGTTCTTTGAACCAATAGACCTACATCATATCAGCGTTTCATTCATTAGCAGGACTAACATATCTCGTGCCCTCAGTGCACCATTTTACAAATAAAAACAACTGCTGGATACTTCACCCAAGTGCCTCTTACCTGCTGTGGCCTGCAAAAGCAGCAGGGAGAGGAGACAGCAGATCGAGACTGTACCCTTCATGATGGCTGCCAGGAGAACTCCGATAGTCACACAGACTATATATACCGAGGCAGGAAGGTTAAAGGGCACGCAGAGAGGAGAGGCGGGGCAAAGAGAGGGCCGGCTGGTCCGGCAGGCTCAGAGCCGTGTGTCTGAGGTGTTGGAGGAGTCGTCTCATGCAACAGGGGCCCCGTACATGTGCAAGCAGCTGGCTCTCCTGTTTTAGAGAGGTCGCAGTGTGGGCCCCAGCATCACAGTGCACAGAGATCTTTCAGTGGTGAACCACTCACCTTCTCAATGTCACAAAATGAGTTTTTAAGTTTGAAAACGTGCTTCAGTTGCTGGACTACTTCTTGGATTTATATTTTGCCTCAACTTAAGCTTCTATCAGAGCTTTATGGTCGGTTAAATGTGTTATAAACATTTTCAACTAATTGCCTCGTCAAGGAGGTGATGGTTTTGTTTCGTGGACTGATATTTATGAGTGTGTGAAATTTGGTTCAGATCCAACATAAAATCTGAATCTAGTGAATTTAAAAATTATTCCATAAGCAACTGTTGGGCCTTGGTTTGTTTTTCAGATTTTCATGGAGTGATGGGACATTCAAGTTTGGGGTGGATCCAGGAATATTTGTATTTATTATCCTAATATTGCAAGATAGTGGGGTGTTTTTTTTTTTCACCAGTTTCCCTGGGGATAATTAATGGATCTATATACTGTACAGTGGGCTGATATATATGAGTTTGTGAAATTTGGTGCAGCTGGATTGAATTTAAGGTGATTGTTCAAAAGCCATTCAAGTGAAGAAAGTGAATAAATGCATCCCTTACCCTAACATTGAGTTACTACTAAATAAACAGACTGAAAATAAACAATGCCATCCTACAAATTGATGGTTAAAACGTAAATCAAGAATTACATTATTTTTAATATAATGTATATAATAATTAATTAAAAATATCATTATTTTAATTAAGGCCTTACAAAGAATGATGGCGTTTTAAATGTATGAAACATGCTTCACAGCCTCCTCGCCACAAACTAAATACTTCAAGCGAACAAGGGCGTGGGATTTGCGCGAGCTGTCAAACCCTTGCTCCAGAGGGAAGGCACAATGCTCACTTCGCTGCCATGTTGGCAAAGTCATCACCGGAAGACTGTGTGTGCAAGCGAGTGAGGGATGAGAGCCGAGGAGAGGGTACGTGTGGAACATAAAGACCCCTGAGTCAACCTAGAATCCCTAACACGGCTGAACACGGGCGGATTACCGCTTTATCACACCCGAGCAGACGCACTGTGGTGAACAAAATCTCCCAATTCCTCGGGAATCAACATCTCAACTGGAAATTAATCCCCAAATATGGCGGGAGTTTCTTATTCAGGCATTTCCATCCTGAATGAATAAGGAGGTGTGTCCAAACAATACAGCATGTTTATTTCATAAAGCATGAAGCCTGAGGAGCTTCACTGGTGGTGGGATCTGCTCAAGACGCATGGTGATTTGTTTAACAGTAAATTTGTGGATTTGATGACGTTTTTGAATTCTAGAGAACATTGATTCTTTGTTAACTGAAGATGGTCGACACTGGGATCGAGTTGTGCCTTCAAGTTGTCTTCTGCAGCGTTGATGCAGCTGTCTCTAAAAAATAGCTATTAGTTAAAAAACTGATGAAGCCTTGAGCTAATTAATTCAAGAACGTGATTTCAGTGTTTTCAAGCTCTCGCTAAGAAATGTGTCCTTTTCAGTTTTAGCAGCTGTGGTTAGGAAGTATGAAATCACATGTTGATCAATTGAAACCTGAAACTTCAAACACATATACAAGGTTTTTCTCGTGTTAACTGTTGGAGGACAACTAACAATATTTGCCCAAATGTATCTGTTTCTTCATAAACATTGCCTCGACTTATCTAGTTAATGCCATATGACTAAGTAAAGTAACAGAGTTTAAAAAAGGAGTTTATGAAAGTTATTTCAACCTCTCATGATTTCCTCAAAAAGTGGAGATGGAGTGTGGAAATAATCCGTAATGATGGTCTGAGCGTTCTAGTGAAGTTAAACTGTGGAAAGAGATGAGAGGGAGTGTCAGTAACTGCACTGTCTTCACTGTGCTCTCTGATTCATTCATTTCAACAGTGACAGAGAAAGTCGTAGCACACTTTCCACACCTGATGCACAAACCCAGACCATAAAGCTTCCCCTGAATCTTGAGCTTCCTAAAAAGATACACTGTGAACGGATCATAATACAATAATATCTTGACATTATAACTGGTTTACCAGCCATTTAAGAAGGTGATCTGTTTTATTTTGTGTTTCCCATGTTAATTTCACTGCGGCAGTGACCCAAGATTTATGTTTTGCTTCTACTCACCAAATCACAGTAGCCTCATCGTCACATTAATATGTAATCATCATAAGTAGTGCTGTTGTTTGTATAAAGGTAAGAAACAGGAATATAGTTATTTTATGAGCAGAGTGTAAACTGTGTGAATATGGTGAAGCTAACAATGTATTCTACAATGGAGCTTTAAATCTCTGTCTACACTCTCGTCACAACTATTCTTTCTTTGCATGATGTCACTTCTATCCCTAATTGTTACATATCCCATGTGTATGGTCCTAAATAAACTCCACATTTATCATATCAATCTAGGACTCCTTTACTTAACAGCCCGGCTCAAATCGCTGTGATATATTAAAAATGAGGAGTGACCGAGCCTCACTCGACACCAAACCATTCAAGGTATTTCTGAAGAAGTGTGAGGGTGTGAACACACGTCAGGGGGAGACAGCAGGAGATGCCACACACTGTCCACAGCGAAGGTTTTAACCGTCACAGAGGAGTTGGTCGATCTTAATTTAGCAATGAGCTGCAGAACTGGGGAGGGGGCTTTAAAATCGTGTCCGCCAATCAGGAATAGACACTTGTGCATAAACTGTGCAGCTTCAGTGACAGCCAACCACAACTTCAGCTGGTTATGTCATTATTAGTGATACAATAACGTACAAGCGAGAATCAACACTTGATCAGAACAGCAAAAAAATCCACACCTCGAAACCAATGTGTATAAAACAAAGTACAAACTTTATTATTCTGTCTTTACAAAGGCACAAGCCTCTTTATCCCCAAAACATTTTCTCTTAAAAAAAAAAAAAAAAAAACAACAACAAAAGCTTCTTGATGACCATATGCATTGACAGGTCTAACAACAACAAAAATAAAAAAAAAAGGTACAGAGAAGGAGAGGAGGGAGCTGCAAAATGTGAAGGGAGACAAGAGATATCGACAACAGGAAAACAGAGAACGGCATAACAGATCGCAAAAGAACAAAGATAAAGAGTTGAGGGGCAAACGGGACGAGATGTCCCAGGACCGGACATGGAGGGGGAGGAGGGGAAGGGGATACACAGCTGTGCGGTTTTTTATTCTTTACCTCAAGAGCTTCAGCTGAGGAGATGCCTCTTTTTACAACACAAAGAGGCCGACTCCAGTATAGTACAGTAAGTGCTTTGTAATCATGACGCCATTGAATGATCCCACGGCCCACAACGCTCATCCGACAATCTGATATGTCCACGTAACATTTCCTAAGACACAGAGAAAAGGGTGCAAAAACACAGATGGAGATAAAAACTATTCTGTGATTCAGCACAAGACGATCAAATGTAGATAACTGTTAAAAAGAAAAAGAGAGAAAAGAAAAAGGGCTCTACAAAATGCAGAGCATGCAAACCATATTTTTTCAACATCCAGGAATCCCCTGGATACAATAAGTACTGGGAAGATGTCCCATGATTCAATCTGACAGACGCCTCACTCATTTCAGAGGAGCTGACGTCAACATTTGCTTAAAGGGCAGTTCCATGATATAGGTCACGATAGAGAGGGCTGTGATCATTTGAACGCATCATCTGTCAAGCGATTCAATGCTTCCTCTATGCACTGATGCAGGAGATTCAGATAGTGAGTTTGTCACTAAAAAGCAGTGATGTTTCAAAACCCCTCAGTGGGACTAATGTCTACATATACCAGGTTTAACATTTCAAAATTAACCGGTTGGGGGAAAAAAACTAGTTTAGTTTTATGGAATGTCAACAATTCTTTGTGGAAATTCTTTTTTCCACACATCTGACAATGATAGTGCACACAAAGGGGCCAAAACAGCTTCAGATCTACACACGAGTACTACCAGCAGTCAGTATTCACGTCAAGTTTGAATACTTAACCGAAAGAACTACCAGGAGCACTTGACTGTAATTAGTACTCCAGCGACCTGTCTATTATTGAGGCAGAAATAATAATAAAAAACATACATAAGCGAAATAGACAAAATAACTTGGAATATATATATATATATATATATATATATATATAGAAGCACCCTGGGAGTCAAACATGCCCGTTTGAAAAGGCAAAGTGACAACCAGAGGGATTCCAGCGGCCACCGAGCGACGCAGATCAAGTGTTCCCACCCCAGGGTTGTGTTAAGGCTGGATTCACACAGTGCCTCGCTGCACTGTGCACCTGCTGTTAGTAAGGCAAGCTGTTGCCTCTCAGCTACGTCTCAATGGCGACCTTTCCGTTCCAGGCAAAACGACACGTTTAAAACAAAAATAAGAACTAGGCTGAAACATGTGAATAGTGCAGTACACTAGATCAAGCAAAAGAACAAATGATCTGTTAAAAGGAAATGCATAGAGCGTGTGTGGTCTACCCAGTCGACTCCACAGCACATTCAAACTGTTTCACTGGGCTTTTTCCTCGGGTTTGTAGCACACTCCGCTTTTGATAGATACATCTGGAACAAGAAGCTACACTGGTAGGGGCTGAAGAAAAGCAGCCCTTATGATTTAGGAAACACGTGATTGTATGTCAGTCGTTTGTGTCAGAGTTGTGCACACAAACATGTGTGGCTTAATTTCAAGGCAGACGTGAGTGGCGCTGTTGCAGACTGCCAGAGTCTGGGGAACCAGCGACGCCTCTGCTGATTCAAAGACGCTTAAAAAAGGGGGACACATACTCACACCAGTGGAAATCACTACAGAGTGTCCACAGATTAGCTTATTTAACAAGCCAGGTGCTCTTCTACTCAACAAGGGAAGGCGTCAGGAAATGTCAAAGCACTTTCTTTCTTTTTTTTTGTTATCAGGCCATGAGCAAAAAGGAAAACAAGCCAAATACATATGTGGGGTTTACTAGGAACCCAGCCCAGTAAAAAAAATGGTAACAGACAAACAAAAAGAACGAATAGAGTTGTGAACGATAAGTGCACTCTCTCCTCCCGAGCTTATTTCATTTCCTGTGAGCACCACATCAATTTTTGTGTGTTTTTCCATTACAATCGCTTTCACGTGCTGGTTGTTGGAGCCTCAGAGAAACAAAACATGAAAAAAGTAGACTTCACACGAGAAGCGTGACCTAATGTTTCATCTAGAAGCCCCGGGAACATGTGAAGTTGAGACTGTCTTGTGATTTCAGTGTCTCTCCATGCTCAGATGGGTCGGGATGAGACAGATGATTAAAAGGACGTCCGTCTTTACAAAAATGCTCTGGTGTCACGTGGCTTCAGCACCAAATAAAGGACGACAGCCCCGGTGGTTAGTGGAGCCGGTTCACAGACATTCGAAATTCTCATATCCCGTGTGTCAGAGCATTTATGGATCAGTCAGTGAAATAGTTGCTATCGTAACCTTTCTACAGATTAATGAATGAGATATGAGTGAGATAGCAGGGGCCTAGAGATAAGCAGAGAGCAGATGCAGAAGAGGCTGCATGTACGAGTGACTAAGTGTAAACCTATTTGGGCTGCCTATCACGGTACAACATGTTAAGAGTGCGTAGTAAAAGGAGGAAAGAAAATTAAAAAAAAGACGAGTGCTTCAATCTGTCTACCAGCCCTATTAATGTCCAATGATCAAGAGAGCTGTGGGTTTGAAGCCTCCCATAGCCCTGGTCTGCTCGGGCCTTTTCTGTTCTTGCTTGTACGGCGTGACGGAAACCGGGTGATGAACTCAGGGCAGCGAGCAGTCGTCCGGCCCGTCACTGTTCGAGGCCGTGTCGGAGCCCGCCGCGTCGGAGAGCCCGCGACCTGAGGTGACGATGACCGCCCTCCGCTGCTCCTCCTCGCCGACAGCACCCTTCCCCTGGGTGCCCTCGATGTGCTGGATTGCCTGGAGAGAGGCGGAGGGAGAGACGAGAGATTTCAGTGACAATAGCACCCTCTAGTGTTCAGAGCTACAAAAACCATTCCACTAAGAAATCCTTCTGACCTCCTTCCATTTTGGTCTTACTTGAACAATGGTGTCCAGGTTGTGTCGAGATGTGGACACTGTGTTGATGACTGATGCAGGTCCCATGGTCACCACAGTGACGTGATGGGACTGGGGAGTTTGGACTGGTGCTGGGACGATGACCGTGGCATGGTGTGTGGGAGCAGGAGGGGTCGCCGGCGCCAACATCTGGAGGAAAGAATCGATTATTATACCTTGGTCTTCGGAAGATAGGCCTTTTAATTGATCTGCATACATGAGCAGATAGCGGATACTAGTGATTCACCCAAATGTTGTCTGTGCCTAAAAAAACAGTGATGGAAGAAAATGGTCGTACTTTAAAATTTAGAGCAGATGCTTAATTTTCATGAACTTGCCATGATAATAGTGCCTGAGATATATTTGAATGAAATTTTATTGTATTCCCAGTAATTTGTTGTCAGATTTTACAGATATTGATTTTAAGGTCATATCACTCAGCTTTGCTTGGGGAGTTACAAAGTGTCACCTGACTAATCCTTATATCAGCCTTCGAATCGTCTTTCACTATCAGCGCCTGGCTGCCACCAGCTGTGGGGGGGCAGCCTGTGCATGCAGAAAAAGGATACTGTGGCTGTCGGGGACACGAGACAGGATGAAAGATGTGCACGCTGCTCATTTAAAGACGCTGTAAATGTGCCTGAGCTGTTGACAGCTTGTGTGAGTGTGTCCGTATGAAATCTATGATATCCTTTTATATGTCCATAAAATATTATGGCTACCCACACACAGGAGAGGGAGTTGAGTTTGGTTGCAGTCACTTAAAGATTTAAGAATAATGAACCCTCAACAAAATCAAATTAACCAAATATCGAAATATGATGGGGAAAATTGTCTAAATTTAAAAAGGAAAGTGACATCAGAAGACAAACATAATTCTAAATATTGGGTGATGAAATGAACCTATGTCAAATCGGTTTAAATTTGTTAAAACATTTTAGCAGAACCGGATCCATACTATATTATAAATAATCTTAAAGAATCTCTTTAAGCATGGATCAGGTGCACTGGACTCTGCGAAGTCTCCCATTTGAAATGTTCCAGCAGAGGGAGAATTCTCAAAAGGTTTCCGCTGTTTAGGTACGAGTCAGAATCATATGAAAAGGTTTCCAACCTGTGGGCTGTGGGCTGGAGTGAGGTCCCTCTCCAGCTGCTTGTGCCGATGAACGAGGTTCTGTTTCTGGGCCTGCTGCTCCTGGACCTGCTGGGCGATCGCTTTAAGTGTCTCTGGGTACATCTGTTCATCCAGGGAACGCATCTGACAATCAGCGAGTGAGATAAAAGGTTTACTTGCACGTCCCAAAACAATATCCAGCTTTGTCTGGATTCACAGTAGTTTAGGTTCTTTATTATGTTTCAAGTCATCCCTCACCTGATCTTCCAGCAACATCCGGACTGACCGCTCTTTCTCCAGCTGCTGCCGCAGCTCGATCATTTCCCTCCTCAAGTCCTCGGTCTTCTCCTCCTCCAGGATGTCTGGCGAGCCGATCCCTTCATCCTTCTCCTCTGCACGCCTCCTCTTTGGGGAAGAACCACTTAGCTCCTGGGGAGAGCGATGAGAGTAATCGTTGTGGGATGAGTACAAAAAGCCTTCTGTGCAAGGAGACAGAAAAGCCTGGACACAGCTTTTCTAAACAATTCAAGGCTTGGCACGGCGATGCTTTACTTGTATGATTCGCTTGAGCTGACTGTTCTGCTGCAATAGCCGCGTCTTCTCCTGCTCCAAAGCGAAAATGTAGTCTGTGGTCTGTTGCAGGATGGCAGCCTGGCAGGAAAGAGAAGAGGACTTATGTTACAGGCCTGTGATGGAAGTGAGGTGAGGTAAACCCTCCACAGCAACATCTAACTCCTCCTCCCCTTCAGGTCCGCCTTTGTGACTCACCTTGCTGAGCTTCTCTCCATCGCTGTGTGGGATGAGAGTTTTAAGTGACTGGAAGCCAGAGTTGATGCTCTGCATACGCCGACGCTCGTTGCTGTTGGCGATCTCTCTGCGGATTCGCCTCTCTTGGTCCCGGGCTGTTTCTGGAGTCAGAGGAATGTTGGCCAGACTGGGGAAGAAGGGAGAATGACGAAGGGACCATTACACGTAAAGCGCATACATCCACCAAAACCCAACAATCCCCTAAAATTCAATGACTAGATTTCACACGCTCATAGATATCAGTTCCCCAAATGAGCCGGAATCCTTGAATTACTACCTGGAAAAAGGATGAAAATATGGTGGGGGGAGAGAAAAAAAACATTTCTGGATCTGCACCAGAATGTGATCCAAACCGCACCATTCCACTAAGGTTTGCGGAAATCTGTTCCGTTGTTTTTATGTTATATTGCTCACAAACAAACCAACCAACAGACAGACAGGGGTGAACACATAACATACTTCTCTAATCCAAAGATAAAGACAATTAACCACTTAGTAAGAAGGTTCAGTTTGTTATTGCTGTGGTCGATTGTGTAGCTTACTTTTTTTTTTTGCATCAACCAACATGTCCTCACTTGGTCTCTTTCACTGCTAATACATGCGTTTGAAAGTTGTTGCTTTCCAAAGCCGAGTAGACGGAGATAAACGTTAGTAGCGAAGTTGGCAAACAAATTCTAAGCGCTGGCCTGCATGTCAACCTAATCCTCCCCGACTGGAGAATGCACCGTCTGCAAGGCTGCTGTCATCGGACATCTTAGCGTTTTCTGCCTTCCAGTTTGAAGTACTTTACAGTATACCCAAGAAATAATCCCCACCCACAAAAAAACCCAATTGAGGTCACAGTGAGGTAAACATGACAGCCTCTTGTTGGGGAAAAGTGCACTTCTCTAAAGGCTACATTTGCTGCACATTTAGTCAGTAAGGAATATGTATCGTCTATGCTTTGAATGATACAGAAAAACATCACAAACATCTGGTATTTACAGCACGTTTGTCGACCAACAACTCCTCCTCTGTGTGTGTGTGTGTGTGTGTGTGTGCATCATCACGCGTGCATCCTGCAAAGGTAACCGCAGGAAGGCATTTGAGAAACTCTTCTTTCACGCCTGACACAAGGGCCCATGTTGGTCTCCTTCCACACTTCTAATGGGTCCTTGAACACGAAGACTTGGAACTTCACTGATTATGTAGCACGACGTTTTAAAGGGTGTTAAAATGTAAAATTATAGTGTATATATACTTGGGGGAATGACCAAATTGCAAATCAGTACTTTTCCCAATATACTTTTTATGTGCCACATGTGCTAAAAAGGCATCAGGTGGCTTTGCTCTGACTGTTAATTAGAACAGCAAGTCGATAGTTAATATTACCAACTTCAAACTGTGAGGAAAAGCCACTATTTACTAAACACCGAGCGGAAATTCAAGACGAGCTTCCTTTGACATCCTTTGTATCAAGCTCAGTATCTCTGGGACCCTCTCCGGCCAGAGCTCTTATCTGTACTGACTCAGCTGCCACAGTACAAACACTGGGAACAATTGTGCAGACACAGATGAGAGGGAAGTGTGTGTGTGTGTGTGTGTCTGGACACACACGGTCAGACAAATACACACCGACGCTGCAGTGGCACATTCAGCAAACCCATCCACTGCCAAAACATCCAAACATGACCAACTGGGCCCAGACTCACCATATCACACAAACACAAACCAGTACAGAGGAACAGCCTGGGTCCCAGTGAGGGGTGGGCTAAAGCTTTAGACAACAGTTGAACAACGAGCCATCAGAACAGAGCTGAACTTATTGGTGAATGATTTATCCAGAAACTTAATCGATTTTCAAGCCAAAATGGCAAATATTTAATGGGAGCCCATCATCTCCACTGTGGGAAACAGCTTCCTCTTGCCTTGAATTATTGTATATTTGATATTTAATCATAATCTTGGGTAAGTTTCACCATTGTGACATTTTATAGTTTGAATTATGAATCAGCATATTAAGCAATAGGAAAGTCATTTAGTTATTGGAATGTAAGTATAATGCAATATACCTTATCATATTCTTACAAATTTATCAGTAAATATACTATTTACACAAATGGAAATAAACATTTATGGTGTAATTCTAAGAGAAGTCCAGAGGAATCATGGCACATTCAGGATATCAGGGGGAAAACAGAAGCAATATTGTAATGCAACTTCTGTTCCAATTAACTTTCTTTCAAGTAAATGATTCTGTTATCATTTATTCATGGAGATGGAAGTATAATGAAATTGATCAAATATTAATAGAAATACAAATTTACGTATTTATTATTAAGACACATTCAAATTAATTTACTGGGATGTGCATTCAGGACATTAGGGGGACTTTTTTTTTTAATTTAACAAAGCTTTTAAGTCATTGCTTATTGTATCATTAAGTTATGACATAGGAAACTTTAAATTAAATTTCCGTTGAGGTCAATTCTTATGTCGTAAAGCAAAGATTTATAAAAAATAAAAAATAAAATAAAAAAAAAAAAAACATAAAGAGGGGAGGGACTACATTTCCCAGACTGCCAGCGTCACTACCACCAGCAGCAGATCCCTCCGCCTCCCTCTCCAAACAAGGCTGCGGATGTATACACGAGGCCTTCAGCGAAACAGACCCACACACCCCCTTATTAATAACACCGCCATTAATTATCCTTCCTCTACAACCAAAGCTAAAATGTCCCTTCAGCGGAAACACGGGGAGGGGGGGGGATTTGTTTATAAAAGCCCCACAAAACGAGCTCCCTCCGTCGGCCACCACAGCGCCCGATCCTGCCGCCGCGCTCCGGAGCAGCCAGACTCTCCTCCGTGTCCTCCGCCATTACAACAATGCGGCAGGCAGCATGGCAGCGGTGCGGGGCGTAAAGACGCAGTGGAGGCGCGATCCAGACAAACGGAAACAACAGAAAAACCAGCGCCGCGTCGAGTAGGGGGACGATGTTTAGATACAATGTGGTTTCCACGTTAGCAGCGAGCGAAAATAAAGTGTGGTGCACGGCGAACCCACGACAGCCAGACCCCCCCCCCCCCCATCGAGCCCCAAGCATGGCCGCACTACCCACAATAACTTCGGATCGCTCGGAGCCAAACCGCGCAGCCCCCCCGCCACGTTGCGGGTCCGAAATAGACCCTTTCACACCGTGTGACACCGGCTCGTGTTACATGTGCCTTTCCTCCGCGGCCCACGGCACCCATGGTGGACATTCGGGGGGGGGGGGGAACATCGAGGACAAACGGAGCGGGGATGCGCCGCGGAGGGGCAGCGTGGTGCACACTGAACCACGTGGTTTGTGTTTGCTAGCCACAAAATGCATAGATTTCGCGGCCGATCGTGCGAAATAACCCCGCGGAGGGGATGCGGCGGTCCGAGCAGGAGCCCGCACATGGTCCGCCGCAGTCCGACCCCGGTGGTCGGGTGATAAACAGCGCCCGCAGCTCATCCCGCGAGTGGGTCGTGTACACAATAACAGATCGCATCAAGCGTGTTGCCTCAGCAGCGTATCTTAAGTGCGTGGACTCCGAGCAGATGACTCTGATGATAATAACACAAATACACACGGCACGCGGCGTGGGCACGTACGCACCTGCAGAGACCCCCGATCACTTCTTTCTCCGTTTTCCTGAAATGTTGCAGGGAGGGCACCTTCTGAGCTGGTACCATGAAATACTCCATGCTCGCCTCTCGCCAGTTTGGTCCCCCCCTCTCCTCACGCGAAAAAAGAAAAAGAAAAACAGCAAACAGTCTCTGTACAATAAATGATGGGGGGGACGGGGCGGAACGAATCCCGGGATCCGACGCGGGTTAAATCCTCCGAGCAGATGTGGAGCCCTCGCCTGTGTATTGTAGTAGTTCGAGGCTGCTGAGAGTTGTAATGTTACTCGACTTCCAGCTGATGGGGTTCCCTCGTTGTGTGTGGTGCGCTACCTCTCTCTCTCCCTGTCTCTCTCTCTCTCCCTCCCTCCCCTCTGCTTTCTCCCTCTGCATGGCCGTGTGTGTGTGTGTGTGTGTGTGCAGCTGATCGGATGGCTTTCAAGGCGGGAAACAGCTGGTAGGAGTCACACACACACGCACGCGCACACTCACACACACTGCACTACCAAAAGCCTCCTTCCGCAGAGACGGGGGACTGCATGTAAACAAAGGACTATTTTGCGCCGACGACAAAGCGCACATGTTCAGCTTTTACGTGAACAACAGCAAAACACGAACAGTGTATTCATCATGAAAATACACTAAACTGTCACATTAAATAAACACACTTATTATCACGCTGTAAAATAAAATAAAAAATATATTTTAATTATAAAGCAATGCTGCGCATAATCGGGATAATAGCAATAAGGATGACATCATATGAGGTGTGAAAATCATTGATAAAAACAACTTCCTTCCGCTGTAATTAAAATGAGCATTGCATCTTTCGATGTTGTGTCGAATAAAGGGGCGGATCCTCCAACAGCTGCGATAAGCGAACAAGAGGGATCAGCTGACGAGTTGGCAGAGCTGCACAGCAACAGCGCACCAGGGAGGGCTTTTAAGGACAAACACACACACACACACACACACACAGGCACACACACACACACACACACACACACACACGCACTCAGCTCACCATTTTGGGTGTAACAGAGCCAGGAGGATGAGATGTTGTGGACAGAATTGCAATTGGTTTCATCTCGAGGTTCTCATTGGAGCAGCTACAAGTTGTCAAGCATTTCAGTCGATCACATCTCTGCTTGGTCCTCAGCTGTTCACAGCGAAATCACCTTCTTCAGTTGAAACCATGTCAGACGTGTATTTGAAATGTAATGAGCGATATTATTCAAATCGCAAATATGATTCTCAGTACAATGTCAATGCTTCAATCCATTAAGTGGACATACTCTCACACTGTACAGTATATCCCCTCTTTAAATTCAATTTAAAATGTAATTCCATCCACATTTTTCTATATTTGTATATCCCTTAAACTTAAGCATGGCATGTTACTCATTATTTACTGATGTTTTTTACACTCTTGCTGCTGTAATACAGTAAATCTCCCCATTGTGGGACTAACAAAGGACTTATTATCTTATCTTATGTATAAGAATGAACACAGACACCGACTTAGTCCGTGGAATTACAAAGGAAGATAAAATATACATTGTGACACAGAATAAGAATCTGCTGCATATCTGTTGATATTGCCAGTTTGCATTGGCACTCATATTTTTATTCTATTCAGATTTGTGTGGTGCCAAATCATAACATGTAAGATACATATATGATACAATACATTGTAAGATGATTCAAAAGTCATTTTAAATAGTCAGGTTAAGATCTTAAAACATATCGAGGAACCCAGCAGTTCCCACCACGAACAAGCCTTTAGAAACTTTGAACAGAGAAACCTCCCTCTTGAGAAACGTCTGGTGGAACCAGACTCATTGTTTGTTGACATCTGCCTCGACAGGTTGGTTGTTTAACTGGACCTTGGAATATTTTTCAGACAAATAAAACAGAAGATTATTATACTTTAATTTCATGGACATAAATCTTAAGGTCTTATTATTGTAGCCTGGACAATACCCAAGGTTTTCTGTCCAACTAAAACAGCTGAGGTCAATATGAACACTCAAGTCCTGACGAGCTGGACCCTGTTACTGCTCATCATAATAAAAGGTGTAAAGAACATTCAATTCATCCATGAACCTGCAAAAGAGAAATTCAATAAATAAAATGCAATCCTTAGCTGTCAATATGTTTTTTTTTTTAAATCATTGGCCTACAATACCACATGCTGCTTTTACTTATATAAAAGAGAACAGAAAGAAAACTCACGCCGATGACAAAGATGCGACACTGAACCAAAACTCAGTTTACAACTTTAGATGTTCTGCCTTGTTGTAGATGAATTTATCTTACAGACTGTAAAGTTGTTAAAACAATCATACTGCAATGGGAAGGCCTCTGTGTTAATAAACACAATAACAGGCTTATAATTAAGTATTCTACATATGTTGCTTGTATTAAAGTAAATCGTCTCAAAACGTCTCTGACCTTTAACGGCCTTTTTGAGGGCTATGGGTGCAGTTTAGCTGCTTGAGAATACATGCACATGTTATAGGAAATAGTGCAAATCAGAATCAGAAATACTTTATTGATCCAAGGGAGAAATTGTGTGAGTGAATTGATTTTATTCAGATATCTCACTATAATTTGGACATTTTTGATTTGTTGTTTTGTTTAGTTTGTCTTTACCACATATAGCGGCAAGTGTCCTTCTAAATGATTTAATTTATGGACGTGTATATAAACATTGGTGTTACAATAAAATTACATTTAATGATCTACAACTTGATGATAATAACTTCATTTGAATAGAACAAACAGCTATTACAAAGTTCACAAAGAGGACAAATAAAAACAAGACTACAAAACATCAGACAACATGCAAAGAATACAATTGAAAAAAGGATAACAGAAACACAGCAATGGCTAAAAACAATTAAATAAAAAAAAACAATTGAGTCAACGAAACATGATAATATCTAAAGATCACACAGTGAAGTTTCAATTCTAATTTCCTCAAGTAATCTACTCCATAAAGGTTTGGGGCCCTGAGATCAGAGGCAGGTGTTGTTTCTCAATGACAACCTGTTGAGGCAGAGGTGTGTGGCCCCGCAGCAGAAGTCTACAAAACCCTGGAGGGTCAAACAATCTGCAGGGGAAGAAAGTGTAGAGCAGACGGGCGGTAAAAACCTTCAAGAAGGCCTGTTGGTGGAGGGGAGCTGAGGCACTGAGATGGCCAGAGGACAGAGGGAAAGAGAGAGAGAAGGAAAGGGAGAGAGAGGGAGGGATAGAGAGAGGGAGAGTTTGGAGAGGAGCCGGGGACGGCCCATGGTGGATGATGGGCGGAGCAGTAAGCATGCGCTGAGCTGGCAGACTCTGGGCTGGTCCTGACGGGCTGGCTGGCTGGGCTCCGGACGGCTGTCTGTGCGCCTCAGACGGTCGTGGGAGAGACTACCATCAACGCTCAGCGCCTCCCGGAGCGCTCAGAGGGGGGGAGAAAGACGCCGGAGACACACGGGGTATAACTGCGAGGAGAAAAAAATTAACAAAGCAACCAGCTCCACCTCGGCATCTGGAGAAAAAGGCACCGAGGAAGAAGAAGGAGAAGAAGCAGGAGACGATCCTCCTCCCTGTACCGCGTCGCCAACCCGCCCTATCCACCCTGCTCCGGGTGCCACCCCTGGGGTCTGCGCTGCGGGAGAACCACTGGCACCCTTAGGAACCCCCCCCACTCTGACCAGCGTTGCCATTAAGCGATGCGCATTGAATTTAGGAGGAGATCAACCCCGCGCTTTTGATGCAACCAGCGGCTCTTGGTTTTTCCACAGTGGGACCAGTTCAGACTCCGGATCTGGGTGTTTACACTTTTTTTCTTGACGGCTTCCCAGTGGAATGATAACATGCAGCAGAGATCGCCCCACGGTTACGCACAGGGCTGTCACTCCGTAGATTAGTGTTTATTCACCCAACCAGCTGTCACATAAGCTGCGTTCGAGCCCTTTTTTCTCCCATGCTTAGAAATAATCCTGACAATGGTATGGGAGCGGACCGCCTCTCCAGACACCTGGTGACATCCTCTCAAGACGTGACAGACCGACGTCTCGGCTAAAGCAGCGAAACACCGACGAGGAGTCACTTGACGCCGACGCCTGTTTGAGCCACGGGACTTTGCGTGCGAAGTTTGCTCCGGGAAGAGGGAGACCGAGTCGGGGATATCTCGGCTGGATCCGCGGCGTTTTCCCCCCACCCCTCCCCAGCAAGGTAAGACCCCTCGTCTTGAATGTCAGTCCTGCGTAATGTGCGTGTTGTCATGTGTGTCCACGTCGGTGTGAATGCGCGACACCGATGTGAAAAAATCGCTCGAGTTCAAACTGGGCAGTGACCTATTTTCGGAGACTCTCCAGCGGTGCGCGGATATCCTGCAGCCTGGAGCCCGCGCACTGGTGCCACTCGAGGCCGGTTGTTGTCTGGACGTGCCTTTACCGGCGTTTGTGCCATTTACGCAGACCTCTTGTCATTTCCCCCCTGGATCCACTGTAAACGGGCATCTCCCTCCTCAGCATTGAAAGGCCTTTATTTTTTTTAGGGTGCAGCACAAACCATGTCCTTTATATATACGTACATCAGAAGCTCAGCCAGCTGTTTGCATTGAGCTCTCTGACGCTCTGTCACAACATCTGATAAAGAGTTCAACGTCTGCTGAGTGCTGACAGCAACCTCTACCTGGGGTGCATCTGTAAACAGAACGCTGGGTGAGCTGTGACCTCCACTGGAAATCCTGGTCATTCTCAGAGTCATGATACATTTTCCCCATGAAAGAATGAATATGCAATCACTTCATGGCACCGAGAGGGTGCACTGAGTTCTTCTGAGTGTGTGCTCCTGTTGCTGGTCACAGCAGCTGGTACTTGAATGCAACACGAGTTAATTGTGCTTAAAGCCCATTGTCCGCTCCACACATGGGCGATGGATGAAACCCGTGACATCTTTGCCGTTTTATCATCTCGCTTGCACCAATTCCAACTTGGTGGAGGCCACGGCATGAAGTGCAGGGGGCAAGGATGAACACAGGCAGAGAGGCCTAGATAAAGAGCTATTTTCCTCCAATTAAGCAATTCCACTGTCCCCAAGCCTAATTGTGTGCACACTGGGACTGGGTATGGGATGGACCTTCTCCCGATTGGCTGCCTCCCACGGGTTCATTGTTCCAGAGGATGCCACGGGAAAGAGTTGAGCCCTGCCAAGGCAGACCTAACAAGCCCCGTGCTGGAGTGGAATAAGGCCTGATCATTAAAAAGCATTAGGCCACAATGCAGATCGAGGCACACTCAGGGGGCTGCAGTTGTATTTTGGAGTAGAATGACCGTATTTTTCCAAGGCGGCTGTAAGTGTTAGTATAATACTGTGCTATTGCACAAAGGAAACTTATACAAGATGGCACATGAGACCTAAGGAGGTCTGGCTATGGGCCCACTGGACCTCAGTGAAAGAGGCCGCAGAGGCACTCTGCAGAGGGAGGACTTCCTCTTCCCCTTTTTCTCCCTCCCTGTTCCAGGCCTCTGCTATTTAATCCATAACCCCTCACTGAACTGTGAGCACAGGTGCTCCTCACATCCACAGCCTGCTCAGTGCGTTGTTTATCCAATCAGCTGATGATCAGTTTAGCCACAGCTATAACATCCTTGTGAAAAAAAGGACAGGGGACGTTGACAAGCTGGTAATTTAGGCAACGCCTCTCTCACAGGACACCTGGTCTCCGCTTCACCATGAAGCCAGATGTGGTCCGGCCGTGCATCCGTGTGGTGGCGTTCCACACTCACAGGATGTGTTTTTGTGGGCAGCCTTATTCCCTGTACATTTTTTCATCCTGACTGTGTGCTTGGCCAAGCGTAGATTCTAACGCAGCTGCATGGGAGCAACAACTTGCACAGTTTCGCTCAGAGCAACTGGTTTGACACAAACTGGCTTCATCTGCTGTAATCAGCGCAGCGGTGGTTACACCATAAAGGCTTTCCACCTTGCCAGTCTCCGAAATGAAATCATGGGTAACTTTTCCCCTGTGTTGAGATTTTGCCCCTTACCACAGCTCAGTGACATCATACCCCTGAGGTCCCAAACGGGGAGGGAAAGGCAGCTGCTTTATGGTGGAAAAGGTGGACCCTAATGGCATATTCCTGCGTCAGAGTGCAACCACGAGGCATGTGCTAGAGGGATGGTGGGAACCCACACTGCACTTGCACTTAATGCCTTAAACCGGAGCAATAAAAGTGCACCTCATTTGATATAAAGAGTCGGCAAGAAAGTCATCGGAAATCAAAAGGGGACAAGAGGAAGATTTGGTTTCCGCACGTGTTGTCGACCTGGTGTGACCCACTAAAACATGCTGGCCACTGGGGAACTCAAAAAGTCTTTGGCCGCTACAAGTGGGTGGAATATAAGTGGCACAAACTACACCGAGGGAGAGTGTTTGAATTAATATCTCAGCGGGGTTTCATAGCTGCTGGGGATTACCGTCAAACTGAAATGCTACTCAGCAGCAGGGGAGGGAGGATTACAGTGGTCAGTGACTGAGGCGGCATGCAGTGAAAACACAGCACCTGATGCACCTGCACTCATTCTCACAGAGCCACTTTATTTCACCGTGACAGACATGTCCTATTCTTGTTGCTACATTTGTAGATTAATGAATGCTAATCAGATGAGCAGCTTTTCCATCCATGCATTATGATGCTCCATGGATGAAGTACAGCCACAATCAGGGCCTTTCTCTGACATGCTTAATGGAGTTGCACATCGGAGCTCTTGGCCTTTTGGGTGGGGGGGGGGGGGGGGGGGACGACGACTAACTAACTAACCATTGTTAGTAGAAGAAGCTATAAGATTAAGATTAAGATGCATTTATTAGTCCCAAACCCATGCACAGACATGCAGAGGCACACTCATGCAGGTAGGGAAATTTAACCTCTGCTTTTGACCCATCTGGTGCAGGACACACAGAGCAGTGAGCGACCATGTACGGCGCTCGGAGAGCAGATGTTGGGGGAGTAAGGTGCCTTGCTCAGGGGCACTAGACAGGGTAGGGAGAATCCTCTTGGAATTTTGGACAGATCAATCCAGGTTCGTCTTTTGTTGTCTCTCCGTGGAGTCGGATATATATATCACAATATATATATATATATATATATATATATATCATGTATTCTTGTGACAAAACAGCAACAAATGTCTATCATTCAGGTTTCCAATCCCCCTGTTATTGACAAACCCTTACTTATTTTTGCAGCAGATGTTGGCTGCTCATGATACCAACAAAAATAATATGAGGATGTCTAATGGTTTGCTCAGAAATCCTTCAAAATGTTCAAAATATTTTTTACTTTTTACTAATCATTGCCATGTCTGCAGCAGTGGAGGTGTTGAGCCAGGCTCGGTGCCTTACAGTGTGATACGTCCAGGCTGGGCTCCTGGACCTGTACATTAAGAATAGACAAAGCAGATGCAGAGCTTGACTCCCACCAACTTGTGAACTGAAAGAGACCAGCGCATACCGCTTCGCTCCCTGGCTGGCTGGGCTCACGGACCGTGCATTTTTCTCCAGTTAAACTGTAACCACTAATCACCTCACAGCCTCACTGTTTCCTCCTGGAGCAGACCGTTCCTGGATCCCCAGGGTGTTTTAAAATGGCCCCCCCCGGCGGCACATGGTCGACCATTTTTCAAAATCACCTGCGTGGGACATCCCAAATGGACGCGTTGCGCTCTTTCTGAGAGAATCCGCCACGGTGGAGTTGAGGGGTCAGTTCCTCTGCTGCAAGTCTGCAGGCCAGCATTTCCAAAATAAACACAGACAACTCAGTGCCTCACTCCAGCTACCCCACCCAACCTCTTCTCATTCTCTCTCTCTCATGCTGCTTCTGCGCTCCCTGCTCAGTGCTCGTATCGTGAGAGAATTTCAGCTCGCAGAGGCCCTCGGACAAAACGCAGACCATGTCTAGGGCAGGGCAGACTTGATGAGGAAAAGTTAAAGAAGAAATATGGGGAATAAAGCCAAGACATGAAACACTAACAGTAATGTAAAGGAGCTGGCAGAGTGCAACTGGGGGGGCATTATGGGTTGTTTCCATCAATATACTTAATATTTAACTTATGGGTGATAGTAAACGTGCATCTAGCCGGAGCTTCTTTAGTTAAGTGGGAGTTCATTCCAGGAAGCTGTGAGTCGTACGTAATATGACGCGAGACGCAGCTGGTTTGTATTATTATTTACTCGCTGGGCCAACACCCTGGATTCTCTAGTAGAATTCAGTGTGACTGAGGTGTGTACGTGTGTGTTTGCTTGTTTGAAGCCCTGCCTGGAAGTAGGGAAGAGGAATGACACACTGGGTAGAGAGAGACGTGCAGGGGAGAGAGGAATTGATGCCCTGTTTTTTTTTTATAACTGTAGAGAATGGGCGAGGCATTTCTGAGACTCAGAAAAGGCTCTCATGTCTGGGCCTGGGCCCGGCTCTCTGTCTGGGCACATCCAGTCCTGTCAGCGAGCTTCCAGACTTTGCCCCCTTTCATCCCCTCCTCCCTCCATCCCAAAACTCCCGGGACTCCATCTCCTCCACGCTCCTGCGCCCCCCCCCCCCTTCTGCTTTTGTCCCTCTCGCTCTCTCTCTCACTATTCGTCGCCCACTTTCCATGCCCCCCCCCCCCCCCCCAGCTGCATCAGCGACGCATACATTATATAAGAGAATCTTCATCTGACACATGCGTTAAAAGAGAAAAAGTTTGGCCTCTAAGTGTTTACCTTCTCTGTGGTGTTGGGGAGACGTTGCCAGCACTGATTTAATTCACATGTAGCCTGGCTGTTTCTCGTATGAGGGAGCCTTATGTAATTTGGAAATGTTTTAAGTTTGTGGTTTTGTGATATAAAGACGGACCTCAGATGCCCAGACACCCTCTTTGTTTTTATCGTCTGCTAAAAGTTGTAATAATCGACCTTCAGCAGCCATCTTGAATAATCGCCGTCACTGTTTTAACACAGCCTGTCGCTCTCTTTTACTACGTCCAATAGCTTTTTAGCGTCGTGGCTCCTTGTTAGCTCGGGCTTCGATAAATGGCGTTGTCGGTCACAGTGAGCTCGGCCATTCCTTAATTGAATCTAAATGTCAGCATTGATTCAGGACAGCAGAGTGTAAGAGCATGCATATTGGCCTGACCTTAACCACTAATTGAGATCCTCTCCCCGGCTCTTTCATTCCACGGCAGCAGATACACTGTGTGATTGTCCGCGGCACATTTATTAGCTCGGCCAAATGAAAAGGAGGAATCAGCGCCAGATTTCCCCCGACGCTCGCTTCCAACAGATCGCACAAACGGGACGTGCCAACCAATTTAAATCGGGAGTTCAGCGCTACTCCATTTTACGGCATTATGCTCGACTCTGAAGCCATCCCAGTCTCCCTCCATCTGTCCCGATGCATCTGTCGCTCTCTGCGAAAAAGATGGAAGCTGTAGGGTGGAGCCTGTCACTTAGTTGAGCTGGAACACAGAAACACAGAGGGGAAATGAGAGCGGGAGATAAAGGAGGAAAGAAAAAGAGCAGAGGGAAAAGACTGTCCTATTGACCTTGTCTTATTGCCAGCCGTGGTGGGAGGGGAGGGGAAGCGGGGCAGAGGGAAAACCGGTGTTCCAAAGTGAGGAGAAGAGAAGAGAGGCGGCGCCGGTAAGTTGGCACAGCCTCAGTAAGAATAACACAACACAAGCTGTGTGTGTACGTGATCACCGTCGAGGGAGGCAGAAGGGTTAAAATGGAGGTATAGCAGACAGTAAGGGATGGGGGGGGGGGGGGGGGGGCAGCTTGGCACGCCCAAATTTAAAGAAGCAAGACCTGCTTCAGTGTTTGCCCGCAACACACACACACAAACACACGCACACACACACACACACACACACACACACACACACACACACACACACATTGCATCACGTCACTTCATCTGCTAATTGCCCTCTGCTGTTTTGTACTTCTCCCTCTTCCTGTTTTCGTCTCCTTCCAATATGCTTTGGTTTTGGAAGCTGAGCCGCTGCCCTGTTCCGCCTCTCGCTGCGTAAACACACACACACACACACACATACAGACCCACATGCTCTCAAACACACAGTGACGGAGACACGCGTTGTCTCCGCACATCTGGCAGCATGGCTGGTGCATAGGTGTCACCCAGCCCTCTCCAGGGACAGGGAGCGGCCATCCAGGAGTTTCGACATGTCCGACATCGCCCCACAGCGATAAAGAGAACACCCACCACCCTATTCCACCCCACCCCACGCCTTACCCCCCGGCCTGCAGGGGCCGTGTTGCATAAAGCTGTTGTTGGAATCATATTACCGGCTATTGAATAAGAAGACTTGGTTCCCAGGGAGTTCACTGTGCTCTGTTGGCTTATTGAGTTGCAGGCAAATGAAAGTGGCTGGGGTCAGCGTGTAAGGGCACAAGGGGTTTGTTTCTCATGCGTGTGGTGCCATAACATCCCCATCCAGGAAAATGATTGTGAGACAGGTACACCCCTCCCATAGCTGGAGTGGTACCACAGCGCTCTCTGAACTGGTCTGAACTCCACAGCACACCGCTGTGCACCAGTGTGTGTGCGTGTGTGTTCTCGTACAAGTATCCATGTCTGTACAGTCGAACAAATACAGTCTGTGTGTTTCAGTGTGCTTGGACTGTGTGGCCCCATACTTCATACCCTGATCCTTGAAGCTGTTATTGGACGGACAAACCGCATTGGCTCAGAAACTGCTGCTGAAATATAGCCCCGGCCTGCAGCTTATCGTGCAGCAGTTTCCATACGCATGTCACCTCCATTAAAATGAACTCAGTCTGCTGTTAACTTTGTGGGAGGGAAATAAAAAGACAAGGAAGAAGAGAGAAGTAGACATTTCTCATCCAAGATACCTCCAAATACATTCGAACCGTTGTCCTGCTCATCAGCTGCTTTGTGTACTCAAACACGCTTGGAGATGTTTAATGGTTATGGCTACACAACTTTTTCTTTGGTTTTAAAAGTAATCTCTCTTAAATTATAAACCTGGATTTTTAGGGAGTGGTCAGCAGTGGCCTTCTTGTTTCTTACTGTGTGTGTGTGTGTGTGTGTGTATGTGTGTGTGTGTGTGTGTGTGTGTTTTTGCGCTAACTGAGAGAATCTGGTGTTTTAAAGATTTAGGCAGGTGCCAGTGCTTTGCATTCCTAACCTGACCTTTCTTTCTGCTGGCTTTAGGGGAGGTCTGCCTCAACAAAGCTTGTTAAATCTGATCTGGTGTGTGTGTGTGTGTGTGTGTGTGTGTGTGTGTGTGTGTGTGTGTGTGTGCGTGTGTGTGTGTGTGTGTGAGTGTGTTACATGCACACACACCTGTACATACCCGGCAAAAGGTATAAATCTCTGGATTCAACCTCCCAGCTCAGACAAAGTTCAAACATCAGAAATTTCATACGTAAAGTTGAGCTGTTCGACTGATGCAGATGTTGATTTGAGTTTGATATAATGACAACATCAACACTCTGTCCACATTAGTGTGAATATTTAGCAAAACAGTAGTTTTTGGCCCCTCTTAATCCAAAACAACATTTTAAGTGACTGAAACAAAGACCTTCCAAAGTGCAGATTTTCACAAAAACAACAGTAGCTTCGTAAAATGGAGCGTTTGGGAAACGATGACATCATAGCTGACCGTCCTTTGTGTATGTCCACTGTTGCTTTGTGTAATGAGTTCACACCAGTTGACGGGAGGGTAAGCTCACCTAGCATGCTCTCAATGTTCTTCTCTGGTATTTAATGGATTGTTTCTGTAGACTCCATTAGCAACTTCTGGCCTGGCATGCTTGTTTTTGGTCATTTTGTGTTCTCGTCAGGACGGGGGTGTTTTATAAATCTGACGTTGTGTGGACAGACGGCAAAATATCCCTTCAAAACACATCTGCAGTCGTACAGACAGTGGAAGTTACGAAGCTGTGTCACTGACGGACCAATATATCCGACAACCCCAGCACAAGAGGATAGGAGCTCTACTGTTGTGCTGTTTGATCATCCACAATCAAATCCATGTAAAAGATCCCACAGAACCTCGAAGAAAGCAAACACCTCACCACACAAACACAAAAGAAAAACATGTTCACCCCAAGTTTAATACAATCTATAAAACAGAGCTGTTAACGTTTATCGCCGCACTTTTTCCTCTTTTTCGCCCACCACCAACTCTGACAGCCTCAGACTGTTTTTCCTCCAACTCGCATTGGCTCCGTTTCTTCTTTTCTTTCTCCCACCCTCCCTTCTTTCCTCTTCTGTTGCTCGTCTACTGAGTGTGGTGTGGTGACGCCCCGGCCTGGCTGGCAAGCCAACTCCAGACCCTGTGATTGCGCCCAGGAGTCGTAGGATTGCATCACTGCCTGTCGGGAGAGGCCACAGTAATGGACTGAAAAGAGGTGGTAGGTTGGAGGGTGGGTGGAGGGGGAAAGCAAATAGAGAAAGAGAGGGAGTGACATGAGACGGGTGGATGAAGGAGAGGAATGACAGACGATGGGGATGTAGCCCCGGGAGGTGAAGAGGAAGAGCAAACTCTTGTTTATATGGAAGTATGGGAAAGAGTGAGGGACGGAGGGAATGTGTTCAGCCGACTGCAGGAGGTAAAGAGGCCCAGCAGAGCTAGTGGGAGGTCAAAGTGAGTCGGACTGGGGATGTCAATCAAATCAGAGACAATCAGAGTGCAGAGACAAACACCCTCTCCTCTCCTCTCCTCTCCTCTCCTCTCCTCTCCTCTCCTCTCCTCTCCTCTCCCTCTCCCTCTCCCTCTCCTCTCGGAGGTTGGCAGGCCTCCTGCTGTGTCCATTGGTTCCTTCGCTATGAAACTGCTATGTTGTGAAATGCCCCACGTTATTGTAAGATTACTCACCGCTCTTCAAAGCCTACAGGACTGGTGTGTGAAGTGCCTTGAGCATTAGTATTTGGACGGTTTGCTGCTTAAACACTGTGAGTCAGCGACCCTCCCGGGATACTACAGTGCAGATTATAACTATTTAGTTGATTAAAAACTTGTGTCGCCTAGTTTTGAATGGAAGAAAATCTGAGTAGTGACTCAAAACATATGTTGCTACATGTGGGCCCTCAATCGCATATTGTTCATGTCATGTAGCAGCTACTAGGGAGTCTAATAAATCGATTGCGGCTTGGGGTAAGTTTCCAACCCTCGTGCCAATGTGCAGCTCCTCTCTCGCTTTATACCTGCTTCTCCTCCTATTACATTTAAGGATGGATAGCATCATTGAAAAGAGCTTTGCATGAAGACTTTCTCAGTGTTAGGAGTTAAAACAAGTTTCTAGATGATGTCAAATTTGAGGTGTTTGGTTGGTAGAAGAGAATCTGCAACTAACTCAGACACTTGCTTTCTCACATTGCTTCGCTGGGTGATTTCAGGAGAATGGCCAGAGTTCAGTCCACGTCAGAAAGCCTCATTGGAAAAATAAGGATTTTTATACTGGTTAATATATTGCATTTTTATCCTAAAACCCAGCATTTCATCCTTCCATCCGCTCGGTCATCAACAACCATCCCGACCCCGCCAAGAGGAGTCTGGTCAATGATTCATACGGTAATCCTGGGTTTAGCCGGCCATGAGGCTTACTGACACACTATGAAATCTCAGTCAAATGGCTTTTTATAGATCATTCAAGCCCTAATCTCACTGTATGGCAGATTAAGTGGCAATTGCTAGCTTGGCATTCCCGGACAAATTCGCCTCGGAGGAAGTGTCTGGAACCTCTGGATGCAATAGGATCGACCTGCAACGGACCATCAACCAAACCTGTGACGATGCGGGTCGATGAGCGCTGTAGACTCGTTCCTTAGAAAATAAACTGTTGAGTGTGGGACTGGATTTAACTGAACCTCTCCTCATCTAAGCGACAGTCCTCTCCACTGTCAGTCCTCTTTCTTCCATTTTAGATAAACGGTTGTAAATGGGCCGACTCGTCTCAGGCTGGAATGGAAATCTGGGACAGACCCATCTGTAAGAATGAATAAACATGAGCTCACTGATTGGTCTGGTTCGCAGGCTGCGCAACTGAGGTTTGTCTGATTGCCCATCGAGATGTGGAGTGTGTGTTTGTCTCAAAGTAAATATGCACAACAGCGAGAATCAGCCTCTAATGTTTCATTCAGCCTGTGACACCACAATAAATTCCACCTGAAAATTATTATCCGTGACTAAACTGACAATTATCGCCTCACTTTATCCTTTGGTCTATAGAAAAACATTTATATTTCTATTGATATATTACGAAGAAAAATGACACGTCCTCCATTGCAGAAGCTAAAACGAGGGGATATGTGTGTAAGTACAAATAATGTCCCATAAGGCTTTGCAGCATAAAAAAAAAAGATGCAGGAAGATATGGCTTTAAGCGTGTGCCCGTCCTTTCTCATGTAGACGTCCCTTTTGACAATAAACCACAAGTGCGACCCGCCCTCCTGGTTCTGTGCCCCCCTCCATCCCTCCCTCCCTCCTGGCACTTTTCCTCCTCCCTCCCTGCCCTCTGCATGGAATTCCTGCGTCTGAAGACTTTGGCTTGAGGCCATTGGTAGCTCACGGACTAGCTTCCTGTTGCACTCCTTTCCTCCTTCGCTGCTTCCATCCCTCCCTCCTTTTTTTCTTTGTGTCTTTCCCTCACATGTGATATTTCAGATTTCTCCCTCCCTGTTCTGTTTTGGGTCTTTGACTCTTAATTGCACGCTCACAATGTCTTGAATTTATTAGTGATTTATTCCTTTAATCTTTTCCAAACTCTAAAAGAACATGCAGCGATCTTTTGCTTAATTCTCCCTCTGTTGGAGCATGGGTGCCTTTTGCAGCATGGGGAAGAGGAAGGGGGGAGTTTAGATTGAACGTAAGAAACAACAGTGTTACTGAAACTTCTCTTTGTCTAAATATTCATTTCCATTTTGTTAATTAATCCCAAAGATATGTGAAAAGGTGAAACAGGAAATAATTTGGTGATCTATTTTTAAAACCAGGAATGTCTCTCGTAGTATAGTTGAGAGAAGAATGAGATGAGAGAGGAAAGGAAGAAAAAAAGAGAGAAAGAGAAAGTAGAGCAGTGAATGAAAAACAAAAGTACAGAACAGAAGGATGATGAGAAAGAGGGAACGAGTGGCCTCGAGGAGGAGGAGTGGAAACTGAGGTTTCCTGTCTGAGGAAGCGATGGACTGAGGAGGACAGAGGCTGGAAAGTCTCTCAGCTGTGTGTGTTGTTTGTGTGTTAAGTGATCCATCAGTGGGTGGAGGGGTGGGGGGGTGTCAGCGGAGGTGGCACATTGTCTTAAGCCTGAAACATGCTTCTGCGTTTTCACGGGCCCGTAAGCGCAAGAGCCCTTCCGGGTCCCTTACGTGCTTATGTATCCCTCCTTACGTGCTGACGGGTGTCGACCCCCTTTTCTAAAATTTACGGCAAAGCTCCGCAAGCTCACTCAGCCCGCAAGGCTGTGATTGGTCTGCTCTACATCCCTTCTGGAGTTGCATTTCCGGTTTCATGCCCCATAAAACCGGCAGAAATCACGGAAGATTTAGAAGAACGAATATGGACCATATAGAAGAGCACTTGGCAGAAGATATCCGATAGTATGATCACTTGTATAACCTGTCACTGACTGGCGGATTTGTCCGCCAGAAAAAGGCTACGAGGAGCCGCAGTGGCTATGTAAATAAACAATCGACGAAGAAGAAAGAAGGCGTCTCTAAGGTCGTCTCGACAAAAAGCATTACTCCGCCTAGTGTTCTGGCGCGGAATTGCTTTGTAAGACGCGCAACGGTTGGGGAAGCATGAATGAAAACGAGTCTTGCGCCACAGCGGCGTGAAAAGACGCAGACGCAGTCGCAGAAGCATGTTTCAGGCTTAACCTCAAGCCGCTGCAGTGGAGACGTAAGGGGAAATCGTTTTGGGGCCTTTTCTTTTGTTTTCAGTGTCAGTTACCAGCATGCTAATAACTGGATATTAAAACCTCTCACCTTCGTCTAATTGTCTCAACAGAGGTCAGTGCTAACGTGTGAAACTTTATGCATCACATCCTCCTCTGACTAATCCACGTGAGTCGGGCTTTTAGGGACAAACGGAAAAACAGGGGAATGACTTCACTTTGAGGGGTGGAATAGCTTTTATCACCGAAATCCGACTTTTGTTTGTTCCTCCTCGGCTTCGGTTGCAGATGTCGAGCCCAAATGTCAGGGGGTCAGGGGTCACACCACACCCTCACCTCCCTCAGTCACCTTTGACCCCCCCGTCCTTCCCACCTGGAGGATGGAAAAACCAGCAGGTCTAGACATGACATGAGCTGCATCTGTCCTAGCACATCGCTGCTCAAACCCCAGAGTTACCGAAGGTGTTTTCCAATGCCCAACAGTCTTCTTAAATACAATTAGCTCTGCCTTTCTTCTGCACTGACATTTCTTTGGTCTCATATTCATCCTTCCACCAAGTTTCGTGGAAATCCGTCCAGTTGTTGTTGTGTAATCTTGCTTACAAGGAACAAACAAACGGACCGGGTTGGAAACGTAACCTCCTTGGAGGAGCTAACAATCTCCTTTGGCCACTGAGGGCCGCCACCGGTACGTCACTTTTCAAATAAAGCACTTAAACATTTGACATTTAATAGAATCCATGAAGTCAAAGACCTCGCGCAGACCTGGAATTAACATCTGTTCACAGAGATCCCGTCCCAAGTGGACACAGAAGGAGATACGACGCGGTCTTGCCCTTCGGAATCACAACGATCGATACGGCTACATTTTAGAAGCTGTTGTTCCTTTTTTGTTTCTCTCTCTCTTCCTCCGAGATGTGTGTGTGTGTGTGTGAGAATGAAAAAAGGAGAGAGAGCAAAGAGCCCCGGGGAGAGATGGCTTGCCTCCTACAGACCACCTCCCAGGGTCACAGCAGGAGGGGGATTAAGTTACAGCCAATCTCAGGGGGGGGGTCATGCAAAATGTGCACACACACACACACACACAAACACACACACCCGCACAGACCCTCTCGCTTTCCTCACAGAAACCAAAATATTACAAAATGTGATTTTTAAAAACCCTGAAACCTAATCTTAAGGGCTGACAGCTCCTCTGCTCTCTGATGCGTTTTTATTGGCTCTCGTGTCTGCGCCATCGAACAGCCAAACAGGCCGAGCTGAAACATGACCCACCTCAGCACAGATTTCCCCCGACCGGGCTGGAGATTGCCCGGTCGGAGCGTGGTCAAAGGTCACTGATGTTTTCCGTGTGGGCCTATAGCCTCACATATATGTCCTTCCACCTCATCCCCCCCCCCCACCCCCCCCACTGCGTCACTAACCCTCTCCCACACCCTCAGCTTCATCCCATGTTCACCCCTGAACACCCACACCTCATCAAAGGGCGCCCAGTTAGGCCTCTGGTGGGAAAGGGCCATGCAGGGGAATAGGTGATAGAGAGGACCCCCCCACACACACACACAGGCCTCTCTTTCAGGACTCCTCTTCCTCCTGCACTTCCTCTTCACCCTTTATATCCTTGCTGTGGCCCCCTTGATCATCCCTCTTCTCCTCTATCTCTCTCTCTCTCTCTCTACTGCTCAGCTGCTGTAGCCTGTGTTTACTCTGCTACAGAGAGGCAGAGAGAGTGAGAGAGAGAGAGTGATAGAAAGAGAGTGAGAGAGCAACAGAGCGAGAGAGAGAGAGAGAGAGAGGGCCGAGAGAACGGACAATGCTGCCTTTCAGAGAGGCTGTCGACCCCACAGCCGAGCAAGGAAGTCCTCATGGGGGCCAACACCCCTTCCCCAAACTTCACAGCCACCCGCCACTGAGCTTAACACACACACACACACACACACACACACACACACACACACACACACGCATATCTCCGTGCCACCCCCCCCCCCCCTCCCTGTGTATTATCCTCTCTCTGTCAACTTTTCTTTTTGTCTCACATTTCCCACAAACCCTCTCTCAGTGACCATGGCTGTTTGGAGGGATGTAGTAAAGATCCCATAACTGACGTCCAACAATCACACTCCGTGAGTCTCTCCGGCCTCTGCTGTTTCTCCACCAAGAAATAACCACCGGGGTGCGCTGAGGTGAAATCCAGCAGCGGGGAATGATTCACCGGGATCACATCAGTGTGGTGAAAACTGCAGCGGCTGTATTTTAGATATTTTATGAGCTGCCGAGTTTCCCTGAAGTCTGAGACAGTTTCGAGTGAGTTTTGTGCGTCATGTCTGTTCCTCTGCTCGAAGTGTTTCGAGTTCACACACACAGAGAGTGCAGACGACACGCCACCGTTCTGCTGAACAGCTCGATCTGTATTTCACCTTAACGCATCTTACGAGCTAAAAATCTCAACTGATCTCGAGATTCGTTATTTGAGAACAAATATAATCCAGTAAACTGCACAAAATGGCTTTAACTATAACTTTTTAGTAAACACTCTTAAGTGCTTTAGTTAATTACTTTGTGAAAAGACAAATCTTGACTGTAATACATTTTCTTTCTTTTAATTCTTGGCCAACAGCTTTTATGAGTTGAAATAATTGTTGTTCTTTTGCAATATAGTGAAACTAACTTTTTTTAACCTGGACAATATTATCTTGATTAATTTGTTTATTTACGTTAAAAACGTCCATCTCAAGTGAAACGCACTGCCGCAGTACAGATACTGGATTAATGGATCATTTTCTATCATATGAGACAAAAAAGACTTTTCACATTTTGCAGAATCAGTTGCTGACTTTCGGTCAGCCGACTAATGCATTCAGGCAACTTGAAATGACAAACGATAAAGTGCGTCTCAGGGTGAGGGCTTTAACAGCCTTACAGCAAGTGAATCATCCAGTTCAGAGGAGAGGACGGTGACAGAGCTGGATATTAACTACAATGAGGATCTGACACCACCTAACTCTTCCTTTATTATTTCTTAGTTAGACTGATGATCTTCAGCACTGTTGTAAACTTAAATCTCTCTTTAGATGTTGAGGATGCTTGTCGAGATAAGGAGACAGTGTAAACACAAGTAGGCCTTCCTGCTGCTGCTAAAGGTCAAACTTCATTCAACACTGTCTCGGCTCACATGCCTGCGTGCTGCGTCTTGAAAGACTCAAACGACTTTTGAGTCGAGTGTTTGTTTACGCTTGAAGAAGTGATGTGTTTGATTTAGTTACTGACTCGCTACAGCTTGCTGGAAATACCTTTTGTTATTCTCTGTTCTCTCGTGTGACCTGCCCTTCTCCGAACACGACACACGCTGCGCTGAGGTTTTCCTGCCGCTTGTGCTTCGAGTCACCGCTGACATTTCAGTGTCTCAGTGGCCGTCGAGGGGAACGTGTGGGTCATGTGCTTCTTAGCTGTAATAAGATAGATGCCAAAGGTTAATTGTGCTCATGTGTTAAGCAGCGCTGTCCGATCTATCTATCTATCCATCTATCTATCTATCTATCTACCCACTCAACCATCCATCTATCTATCTATCTATCTATCCATCTATCCATCTATCCATCTATCTATTGTAGCAGCAACTGTTTTCTCTTTACATCTTGTTAAAATGATTCATTTTTGGCCATATGCTTTGTCACATGGGGACAATCTGGGGATTGTTTTCAGCTCCCTGCTGTACTGATGCGACTCTCATGCGTTCACTCTTTGCGGCCTGATTGACTTGTTACTTGCACAGGTGGTTTAGGATTACTTGTAGGGACCAAAGGGTAAATTCAGCAAAGTGCGATTTTTCTGGTCCGAGAAAACCTCCATTGGACAAAAGTAGCCCCACTTTTAGAGAGGCTACTATTCATGTCATAATGGTGCTTTATGAGGATGTTCAAACAGTAGACTCCAATGATCTTACCAATGCATGTGTGTATCATCATTCTCTGTATACCCCTTAACCCCCCCCCCCCCCCCCCGGCTGTGTATATGAATGCACGCGGTTGACCATCTCTCATTGGGCCGGTGAACCTGGTGACCTCTCTCTCCGTGCCTCCCAGACATAAGGGCTTCTCATGTGGCCCCCGGCCAGTCACTCTCAAAGCCCACCATTCACTACAACCGCGGTTTGTGTCGGCATGTATGAGGGAGAGGGAGGCCGAGTGAATTTGTTGAAATTACAGTTTGATTAATTGCTTGTGTGTGTGTGTGTGTGTGTGTTTGGTGTACCCATTACATGCACTGGGAGCTGTTCTACAAACGTGTGTGTGCACGCGTGTGTTTGTGTGTGTGTGTTATGATGGAAAATGCTCTGAGGAGATTTGTGCGTTTGTGCATGAGCCTGGTGAGAAGAAGCAGTGAACCCTAGTACATTGTGTTGAATGGGGAGCTTGGCTATAAACCAGCAGTACTGTACTAGCACCACCTGTACGTGTGAAACAGTACAATCTGGCTACAGAAGAATGGACTCAGCATTTATTTACATTTGTGTTGAAAAGATCTGACTTTCGTGAAAGTCTTTACCTCAAAAATACCTCAATATAATATCATATTTCTTCAGGAGGTTTGTGCCTTGACTCACAGGGTTCATGTTAGGTGTTGGCTTGTGCATGCATGTGATGCTGGTTCAGTCCTGTGACTGAAGAACTTAACATGACAGCTAGATGACCGTCCTGCACACAGCCCTAGGGGTGGGTCCAGGGGTCAGTGTGTTTAGAGGAAGGAGGAGGTGGGCGGACTGGGTGCAGCTGGACTTGGAAGGCCCTGGGGTGGGGTGGGTGGGGGCTAGGGTCGGTATGGTGGAGCTCAAAGGTTCATGGTGTCTGAAGGTACACACTGTAGGGCTGGGGGGTGGCCTGGGGAGGTGGGTGATGTGATAGGGTAGAAGGGCCAGTTACTGGCCAAGGGGTAGGGTGAAGCTGGGCCGGTGGCGAGGGCGACCATCTGGATTGGATTGTAGACATTCCTCAGGAAGAGTGTGTGAGTAAAGGTCAGCGGGGGAAAGGAGGAGGGGTCCCTCACATCTCTGCGTGTGTGTGTTTATTTTTCTTTGGCTTACTCAGTGTTTCAGTTTACAATGTGGTCAGTTTACCATTGTTCCAGAGTAGTTTTTTCCCAGTGGGAATCGTGGAATGTGAAAAAACCTTCAGCAGCGTTTCACGTGGGAAATATGGCAGGTGTGAGAATATGTCTCCTGTTGTTTGCAGATTTCTTCATCTGTATGTTTATATGAAAAGGAAGCAATCCTGCAATGGCCCCGCTTGGCCTGGCTCTGACCCTCTGTGATTGGTTGTTTGTTGTTTGCGCAGGTGGGAGGTCGGCGACTTGCCGTCATGCTGTCCCTGGATGAGCCCCTGGACCTAAAGCTCCCTCGGCGGGCCAGTGGGCGGGACAGAGGGGTGCGCTCACCCCCCCTTTCCCCAATATACCCCAAGCGAGCTCGCCAGCTCCGCATGGCGGACGATGGGACTGCAGTCATAGAGCTGGCCTCGCCAGCTTCTCCACGCACAGGTAGGTGACCTTGACATGAAACCAAAAGACGTAAATGTTTGGGTGAGAAAAACCATTAAAGGTAATCTCACCAGGTGTGTGTGTGTGTGTGTGTGTGTCAGGTGTGCAGGTGGTCCCTCACGACCGAACAGACACCCCCACCCCCCCTGCGGTGGACCTGAGCATGTCTCCCTGCTCCCGCCACACCCCCAGCTCTCCAGAAATGACCAACGGCAACTACGTCCCCTCAGGGGTGAGTATGACGGAGCTTGAACACACACACAAGCCTAGCACAGCTTTCACTGGGCCCACCTACACCTCTGTCCTTTCCCTTTGTTTCCCCTCCCACTCTCTCTTCGTTCACCTCTGAGTGGTTGAAAAACTGAACACAGTCTTTCAGTGTCTTTAGCGGCGAGTGACTCAGCCTGTTGGGGGTCAGCAAAATCAGGAACAACATCGGGTTGTGTCACACTCCCCATCAGGCTGTGCAAGGAGCTGGAGGCCTGTGTGAGTCTGAGAGAGAGAGAGTGAGTGAGTGAGTGAGTGAGTGAGAGAGAGAGAGAGAGAGAGAGAGGGGGGGGAGGTTTTAGCTCTTATCAAACACCTCTTGTGTCCCCAACAAGTGCCTCTCTCTGTGCTACTTACTCACGTACTCACTGGCCCCACTGGTGTGATGTGTGTGTGTGTGTGCGTGTGTGTACATGTATAATCGGATTTAATACAAGGTACAGCCATGCAGACCTCACGCCGCCTAATTCAATTCCCCTCCAATAAATTGAGACAGGCTGGGACCATTCAGCCGTCCGGCGTCCCATTGAGTCCTAGATAGCCCCCCCGACCTCACTGCAACACACACTCTACACTTTATTTTATCCCTCATTGACACAAATAGGACACTCTTCTCTCTCACACATAAAACAAATATGAGCCATTCGCAGAGGAACAGCTGCACACACTCACATGCTCCTCGGCCCTATAGCATCTCACAAAGCAGCTCACATAGTTTTGCATGCAGAGGCAGAACTCCGGCGGTGCATGGAATTGGCCTTATTTCATGAAATTTGTCACATACACATTTCTGACATAGCTGCAGACAACGAGACAGCCGCCGTATTGTTATCCATTTGCACCCTTTCTCTCCCTGCGCTTCCTTGCTCTCACATGACAGCTTGGACTTAAATGTCCCTTATTCTTAATTCGACATTGTCATCCAGGCTCCTCTGTGTTTTCTGGTCGAGCTCATGTGCACGTGTGTGTTCGAGGCCCAGCTGCGGCTCAGTGGATTTTAGAGCTCTCACGCTGAGCACCGGGAGGTTTTGTAGTACGGAGTGGGTGACGTCAAGAGAGAGACCGGAGTTGATTTTTGAAGATGAAGATCAGCATTTGTGTATTCTATTGACAAAAAACTAGAGATTTTTGTCTCCGCCCTGTCAAGCTTTTGTCGAGTGAAGTTATCAGGACCTATCTGTCGTCCTCCCTCCTGCTTTGTGCAAAATCTGCTCAAATATGTCAGAGCGGATTCTGCCAGCTACAAAAGCTCTATGAGGGCTAGGTGATATGGCCCAAAACGAAATCAATAATGATTAATACAAATTCCATGTTCGACTGATATCGATATTCATCATGATAAATGTCACACATTTATTTCTATAAGTTTGGCTCCTGAGTCACAGTTTGAACATATGAAAAAAAACATCAGTGTGATATTATGAATGATCTAAAATGACTCTTAGTTTGGTCCGAGTCCCATCCACTAACATGGAGGAGGCCGGCTTTATGAGGCAGGCAGGGAGGGATCGAGACACTTTGACTCAATTACAGCTCTGTCGTCCATCTTTATATGCAGTGTATTATTAAACCTACTCAATGAACTTACACAATGTACAAGCATTATATCGACATACTGGATTTTTGTGACATTGCAACTGATGAAACTTATATCGTGATAAATTAAATGTGAGAGCTGGATTGGAAAAGTCCACTTAAGTACAGTTCAAGTGTCTGTGTCTTTCTTAATGGTGTAGACCGATAACCTATTTTTCTTTTCCTTTATCAGAATTCTCACATCTCACAGGCCTTTCAGTTTTTCGTGCCAATCGGAGCCGGGGCGGGACTTCACCTGCCGTCCTCCATGTTCATTGGCCAGACGAGTGACAAGCGGGCCTCTCCGGACCTGTCAGCGGATGAACAACTGGCCTGCCACTGGAGGAAGGTAAATAGAAGCAAAGCAAACACATGGAAGCCAAACTAGGATTTGATTCAAATATCTCAGTCATACCTAATAATTTGAAATGCTGAATGTTTTCCCGTCCTCTAGTGCCACCTGCTCTTTGACTCCCTACAAGACCTGGTGGACCACGTCAACGACTTCCATGTCAAGCCTGAGAAGGATTCTGGGTACTGCTGCCACTGGGAGGGCTGTGCTCGCAAGGGCAGGGGGTTCAATGCCAGGTGAGAAAGATCCTACAACTGGGGGAATGCACCGTTAATGGGAGGATTCCAGAGGAAGTTGATGTGATGAACTTATCTCTGTGTGGTTGCAGGTACAAGATGCTCATCCACATCCGGACTCACACCAACGAGAAGCCCCACCGCTGCCCCACCTGCAACAAGAGCTTCTCACGTCTGGAGAACCTCAAGATACACAATCGCTCACACACAGGTCAGTGAAGGCAGGGAGCACAACTTCAATAGTAAGGATCTGAATCATCATGATCCTTTGATATAAGATTAGATACTGAGTACATTCTTTTGTCATTCTGAACAAACATTTGATCCCTTTCCCCCCCTGCAGGTGAAAAGCCCTACATTTGTCCTTATGAGGGTTGCAACAAGCGTTACTCCAACTCCAGCGATCGCTTCAAACACACGCGCACACACTACGTGGACAAGCCTTACTACTGCAAGATGCTGGGCTGCCTGAAGCGCTACACAGACCCCAGCTCTCTGCGGAAGCACATCAAAGCCCACGGTCACTTTGTGGCCCAGGAGCAGGGCTCCCCCGGCGGGGTGGGCTCCCTGCTGAAGGGGAGTCACAGTGGAGGGCTTGGGAGTGGAGGGGGTAAGGATTCAGAGCTGTCCTACATGAGCGGAGCCCACATCATAATCCCAGGGGCAGCGGCTGCTCTCCTGGGAGGCCACACTATGCAGGGCCTGAGTGGCGCCGTGCCCCTGTCTCCCCTCAGTCCTCGTCCCCTGGACCTCAGCTCGCTGGGTTGCCCCAACTCGCCTCCAGGCAGCATTGGCGGCACGTCCATCCTGTCCTTCCACGGCTCGCCGCTGGGATTGGCCAAGTCACCACTGCTCTCCGCGGCATTCTCTTCCTCGGCCCTGGGCCTGCCAATGATGCCCATGCTAGGGGCGGCGTCTGAGCGGAGGGCCCAGAGTCAGCAGTTCAAGAGGAGCCAGGGGGAGGAGGCCGAGAACGTGGTGACTGGAGGCATCCTAAACCTCTCCACAGGAGGGTCTCATGATCCGCTGTCCTGGGTGGTCATCCCTCCAGGCACCGTGGTGCTCAAGCCAGCTGTGGTCAACTGACTCACACACACACACACACACATACGCACACACATATGCATACATTCCAGAAGAGCTCAGGGGGTTGGGACGGGAGGGTGAAAGCCATTATGAGGGTACGGGCGGTCAAAGGTGATGGGGATTGACTCGCACAATCAAATCCAGGCAATTGCATTTCAGAGCGCATGTGTGGAAAAGGACAAAAATGTGGAGAAACCTCCATCAAAATTTCAATCAAGAAAAACAATAGATAACACTACACCTCACAATAATCATTGATACAACGCAAGCCTCTTTTATTGTTGGGAAACCCAGGGGCCCAAGAACTCTTTTCAGGAATATGTATGGTTTGGCTCCTTGTTGCTTGTTTTATACTCTATTCATTCCTGTTTGCTGGTTCTGACGACAGGGACCATGAACTTAGTGCTTAGTGTCTTAGTGCTCTGTGTTCTTACAAAAGCCCTGATTCATTCTTAAGTATTTATATGACTGCACTTCATTGACAGTGTGCCTCCAGCTTAGCAGTGGGTTAGATACACCATGAAACTGAATGACGCACTCACAGCTGGGCAAAGTTTCACACAATAGGAAGATGGTTTTGAAAAGTTATGACCTATTTTTCACAGGCCTGCCGTGATTAATACGATTCAGACAAGCTTGCCACGCCAAAGCAAGTGATCTCAAAACTGTTTGGGAATTTGGGCAGGAGACGGATAACGCTTCAGCTCCGAGACAGTTCGTTTCAACACAGCACTTAATAGGGTCGGCTGGTTATAGTATTGAAACCTCACAACTGCTGCTAACTTCTCAGCCTCCCCCCCGGTGTAACACAAACTAGGGGGAGAGCACTTTTTGACAATCTGTCCCCGGCTCGGGGAGGGTGACCGACATGGACCAGCCTAGTCCACCGGAGTTTGTGCCAGGCAGGTCAACTAGGGGCTTTTTACTTTTAGGGCACAGAGCAAGCTGAGGATTTAACGCAGACAAATGGTGTTACATCACCTGGCAATCATCAATTCCTCTTTTTACACATAATCCAAGCACCGGTGCTTCTGGCTCCCCCCTCTGGCCGAACACGATACACAACCTCCTGCTCACCGTTTACAAAACCTCTTTGCTCCTGGATTGTCCAGCTGCTTTCCCGTAATTTAGTCGACACAGCCAGTCTGTGCATGAAAGGGCCACTGTGGTGATAAACACTAGTGTCTTGTAGTTTTCAAAAAGTGACCCGACCCAAAACCAGCTGTGAAAAGCAGGCGGTCGTCCAAATCCAAGTCCAGCTTAGCCTCGACGGCAGAGGTTTTGTCCCAAGTTCAACAACTCTCACGCGGTGCCAAACATACCAGGAGAGGGTAAAGTGGGTTGTGCATATTGTGCCACAGAGGGGGGTGTGATGCACTCCATGCCACAAACAGCTGGACTGACTGGGAAGCCACACTATTGCAAACTGCCTCATTTTACTTTGTCCAAAGGGGCAACAACGAAATAAGGCAACAGACTCATTTGACTTCTGAGAAAGCTTTTCTCTCGGTTCGATTAAGCAGGCATCATGCACTTACCACAAATGATATTCCTTACATGTTTTAAGAAGTGTTACTGCGAAGTCATGGTTCTTTCAAAGCTGGTTTGCTCTTGTTTTTATTTGTCTGCATGGGTCAGTTACGCCGTGGGGCCCCTCCAGGCTTGTTGTCGCTCGGTGCTAATGCATGTATGATGTTGACTGATGTCTCCACAGGGGAGAGGAAGGGGAGCAGGAGAGGATCAACACAAGGAACATTCCCTCAAGAGACTCAATCACTCGCTCCTCCTCTCCGTTTTCACTCCTCCTCTCCTCTCCGCACATGTCGGCGGGCTTACCTTTCCATCATTAGACACTAGCTAATGCTGTTTTATATTTCTGTCATTGTTTTTTTTTTGTTCTGCTGTTGTTCAGACGAGACATTTTCCTGATGTTGAAGTTGCTTATTGTGTTCTGCGACGGCCGCTCTGCAATCGGCTGCCTGCTGCCGAGGGCAAGTCATTTAGGGGACGAAGAGAAGGAGAGAGGGAGAGAAGGAGAGATGGAGAGAGAGAAAGAGGGAGAGGTTCGGGTGGTCATCCAGGGCGGTGCTTCCCACCTGGGGGCTCATAGAAACATCCAGTTTTTTCTGTTAAATTTAGAATGTGTACTCCTGTTAGTCGGAGACCTGTAACATAGAGAAATACTGAATATAGTTGTCAATACCCATTAGCAAAATCTTTAAAATGAAACAACATGGGAGGAAAACGAAAAATCACAATATGTCAACAATAGGTTTAAATTTAGGCCACAAACTGTGCCACACACGTTCAGATTTTACTATTTGGGATTGAAGGGTCACAAGCCAGAAAAGGATGGAAACCACCGTTCTAGGGACCTGGTGAACCTATGACCTCACACTCCTCCGTGACAATCACAATGACCCGAACCCAGGTGGGACAAGGGCATCACATATTTCTGTATCAAGTGTCCACACACCAAACTCTTGCTCCCTTTTAATTTCCACAGTCAGACGCAGAGAGCATGCCATGCGTCTGTGAAATGGCGGGCGTCGCTGTGAGAGAGAGAGCGCGAGCGAGGGAGAGAGAGGATTGGCTGAATGAATAAATGAATGGACAGGGGATGGGGGGAGATGAGGGGAAGGGAGAGGCTGTGTGCCAGCGGAGGAAGAGAGGCAGAGGAGTGGAGCAGCCGCCCTCCATCTGGCCACCGACCCAGCAAACGGCCCTCTCGGCTCTGAAGTCACTGGCTGTGCCAATGTGTCCAATGTGGCAGCCACTCACGGGCGTACCGGCCTGCAGGAAACTAGGCCACTGAACTCCGTCTGCCCTCTGGGTGTTTTCTTTTTTTATAGATTAAACCCAAAAGGCTCATCCCACTTCCCTCCCCACCTCCTGGCCACAGAGATGCATTCCAGGCAGACTAACAAGCTGCATTCACAGTAAACAAAAAGCAAATATAATCCTCCTCCCCGCCTGAGGACGGGCTCCGCATCAGGCGGCCCGCAGGTCGACGAGTATTCACAACAGAGATAAACTGCACACCTGAGCTTCTCCCTCCGAAATGCAGTCATCATTATCTCAGGCGCGCACTCCCCCCCCCCCACACACACACACGCAGACACCTCAGCGGCCTGTCTCTGGGTTCAGCCCGGGTATTGAAGTGAATCTCTCGCTGTGAGTGGACAATCCTGGCATGTGATGTCATCAAAAACAGGTGTTAAGTAGGCTAGATATGTTTCCGTGGCAACAGCGAAACCCACAGATGAGGCGGCTCTCCTCTTCCTCCTCCTCCTCTTCCTCCCCCTCCTCCGTTTGTCTGGTTCTCCTCTGCCGGTGGAAGCCAGGGACAGAGACTCGGCGCGGCGGCAGGACGCTGAATCATAACGACACGGATCCTTCCGGGGTCCACATCTTTTCCATATTAAATAAGCTGTACGATCCATTAACCCTTTGAGCTCAGTCTGTAACGAACTGCACTTTTGCACCCCTCGTGACGTGCGTGGACGCGGGGATGCTGCCACATCCGGTCTCGTTGCAGAGCCGTTATTCACCAGTCGATTTGAGAACCACGATTAATTGTAAAAAGAAAACAAATTCCTCAAAATGTCTGAATTTCAAGTCCTTGTTTCTACAAAGCGGTACGTGCTCCTGGAGGCTTTTTAAAAGAAACCCTTGTTTAATGCTAAGAAAATGAAACTGAAATCAAGGGCACAGACATTGTTAGTAAGCTTGGTCAGTGTCATTGTAAAGGGGTGCCAGTGACTGAAGTGCCACAGTGTTGCACAAAGGGTTAATGATAAAACTAGGGCCACGCAGGGCCTGTTTGTTCCAAGTTATGTTTTTTGCACATTTGTGAGATATTATGTCAGTATTTGAATTTTTCCAAGTGCCTTTTTATTATAGGTAAAAATATAGAAGTTATACTCTATTTGGAGAAGAAAAAAAAAAGATTAAATGAAAATATATATTTTTTCCTGGCGTCATGTTCTGCAGTTGAACATGCAGAATTTTAGAGTTGTAAAAGTCTCCAATTGGTACAACATAGAGGCGTTCTCCTGTTTTAGAGGAATTTTATTACGATATTGATAATAATGTCAATGAAAAGAGAAAATGTTTAATAAAGATGCATTTGATAAAACTCGTCTTTTCACTTCTGTTCCACATATATGACTCAAATTAAAGAAATGTACAGATTACAACATTTGGGTAAATGTGATCCAGTCCGTCTATATCAGATTATTCTGTTTAATAGTCAATAAGCTGCCTTTTAAACTTGGTGTTCTGTGTTTCAGCTATAAACTGATATAAATAAATAAAACATTTGGCTTTGGATCAAAACCATAACACTTGAGGCCAAATATAACTATAAAAAGAACAATAAACCCATATTTTTATGACTATTGTTTGAGCCTCCTCTGTCTTAAAATGACATTATCTGCCAATAAGCTGCCACAAAGCCCAGACTAGAGAAAAGGAGGTTTTTATTGGGTCATAATTTACAGAGGACAGGGGGAGGAAAGAGAGGGCGGACATCATTTCATACTTCATGTTTCCGTATTCTGTTGCGACTGCTGCTTTTGTGACTCAATACTCAGCTCTTCTTCTAGACGCTCTTTAGCCCGCACCACCTAGACACAAAAACACACACACACACACATCCGATTATAATAATCACTGAGAGAAAGGAAAGGCGCTATATGTTTGAATAAGCAAATTACACCATGGCTCCCCCAGAGCGCAGAGGAGCTAACACGACTCACTTCAAAGAGTTGATTTCTCCTTCACGCTCAGGGTCACATGAGCCATAATTTGATATTTAACACAGACACAAAGGCAGAAAGAGAACCGGTCATTATTTAGATCTCATGAGCAAAACAAGTAAACAGATGCCTCAAAGAAACTTCCCGAGGGTGAAAACACAGTGAGGATAAGGGAGAATTGATTAAAAATTATAATGCTTTCTTTGAATCTGATAATTGTGATTGTCGACTACATAAAACCACAAAGTTTCTAATTATCTTGGGTCAGCCCCACACGGTCACTTGATGTTCTCTGAAAATACTAAAACGACTTTTTCAAGAAATGCACACAGTGGTTTCATCTCAGCAGCAGTCGGTCACATTTTGAAAACCGTCACTGAGATTGTGCCAACACTCAACTTCAGATCATGGTTTGGTCACATGGGCTGAAGGATTCGAAATAAACTTGTGAGCATATGGTTTTGCGGGCGGGGAAATAACTGGGGAACCACTGATGAAGAGGAGTTTGAAGATGTATGCTCTGCTCTTTACGGTTTGATGAACGTCAGACATTTTTCTACTTTAGTGCTTATTAAACCTAACATAACAGTCATATTACAATTGCTTCTAAAGAACAAATAACATCCTACATTAACAATCCTTCATCCGGTCACTTTTGAAAATCATTGTGTGAACAACGTGAAGCTGTTTTCAGACATGAGCTGATGGAAGCTGGAAAGAGAAAGTCCAGAGAAATTCCAGAGGCTGGAAGGAGAAAGTCCGGAGGCTCTCACTCAGATTTGAATCCTCACATACAGACGTCCCCGGATAATAATATCAGGAGATTATCCGGAGTTCAGTGCATGTCTGAAAGCAGCTTAAGAGAAAACTACTTAAATAACAGCGTGAACTGTGTTGAATCACAATAGACATTATACTTACTTTTGACTGTATGTAAAATGAACCGCCCACTCCCTTGTCATTGACTTTAAAAAGATGCTCATAGTTCTGGAAGAACAAAAAACATTAGTGTTAACAAAGCAGCTCTCAGCATCACCACTGTAAAAACAAAGTTCCTGATTATTGTTACATCAAAAGGTAAATAAGGTCAAATGAATTCACAAAATAAAACCTGATCTAATTTCCAGAGCTGTCTTTTGAATTCACAGCAGTGTCCGACAGAGTCGTGGATTTAGCCACCATGACAATTCCTAACATTTGAAGTCCAAACAAGTTTCATTTTTCAAATTGGTAACCAGATTGATTTTCAGACAAATTTTAACAGCTCTGCAGCCGAGAACCGACACTGGGCTTGAATCGCTCAAAGAGACAGATAGTGTGACCGCACCTTCTGAATCTCCTCAGGGGTGAGAGTGGTGAGGTTGAGGATCTGCTGCGCCTCTTGCAGACTCATCCCGGTGATGCTGGTGGCTGCGGCTGACTGCTGCCCCGAGCGGCCCCTGGCCCGCGCTGCCGCTTGGCTCGCTGAGAGGGAAAACACACAACGCACAGGAATACTGTCACACACCCAGGATCTGCCTCAAAGCAAAAATGACTTAACGCAGTGCTGTAGCAAACCTTCAGATAAATTCTTTTTGAAAGATATTATCTTATAATATTTCTATGAACTTGGTTGTACATTTACAATTCAGTCTGACACTATTAGAAGACAGGTAATTACTTGAAGATCTATTTGATTATTTGAGCATCTGTATAACAAAAAGTGAATCATGATTTCAGTCACAGTATCCTTCCTTTACTATGATGAACGATAGTATCAAATGAATCCGTCAACAGTGTTTGGATGATTGTCTATCCATCGATAAGTTTCTACACCTACTTAGTTTTACATGCCAGCTTTAAAAACTGTAAGGTTCCAGATCATACCTGCATATTCTTGTTGTAAAGCACGAGCAAACGCACGTCCCACCACCTGCGCCCCCATCACAATGATCTGTGCAAGAACCCTGGCCTGGAAAGAAGAAACAGTCATGAAGAGCAGACAATCATCCCTGACGATCACAGACAGATCGAGGCAGCAGGTGTCTGTGTTTGAGGATGTAAAGTGAAATTTAAAAGGTCCAGTGTGTTTTGCCTAGTGTGTAAACATCCTTTCATGTGTAAGTACTTCACGGAGGACGCCATGTTTTTCGCTGGCATCTAACCTGGACAAACTAAACACTGACAACGGAAACTTCCACAGGTTCTCCCTCATGTTTGGAAGGGGAGAGTGAGGTGAGGGGTATTCAGCTGCAGCATGACACTTCACCACTAGATGTCACTAACCCCTACACACTGAACCTTTAAAGACTGGCCAATAGAAACTATATCAACAATGATCACAATGTAATTTCCAACCAGTAGCAACATAACAAAAGTCCAGTTCTTATTGATATGCATCTGCATTGTGTAAAACAGTGAGGAGGTTAAACACATCATGGATCTGCCTCAGATTTGTGACATGTTGTATATCAAGTGTTGTAAGGAAGAGAATAAACCACAACCTCCACTCAGGAGCAGGAATCTCGCTTTACACTTAACAGACATGATCATGTGACAGTTCTGTTTAACTATCGATACGGACACTTGTTATCTGGATATAAGTTAGGGTCCTGATGAAATGACACCTTCATTACTAATGTCAACACAGCGACAGCGATTCCATGACCTCCTCCGCCATGTTAGGACAAGATGTAACTCGCACTTCAGCATTTCAACTCCTTACATCTCCCTCGAGCAAGAAGAGGAGGAAGAGGAGGCAGCTTCCTGGTGTGAGACCGATAGACATTCAAACCCGGGACCATGACACACAGCAGCTCGGCCTCATGCTAATGCTAACGCTACCTAGCACCTCTCCGCTGCCTCTGTGAGGTATCTGCTAAAAGAACAAACTGTGTTCTTACCATCGCTGTGCAGTGGTGTCTCGACCCGGGACAGTGTTCGGACGCGACGCTCCTCACATGTACACCACTGAAGGTTAGGTAAGGGTCAAAGTTCAAGGAAGCGTCAACAACGCAAAGATTCAAGTTGACTCTGGTGGTCGGTGGTGTTTGTGACACTGCCACCCACCGGCAAGGAAGTCAAACTGCAGTTATCAAAGTGGTGGAGCAAGTATTCACATATTTTACAGGGTCCACGTTTTAAAAACGTCACAAGTAAAATGTTTATTAAGTACAAATCAGGAATATCTACATAATGTGACAGTTGTATTATGATATATTAGATAATATTATTATTGTGGATGCACCGATGTTTAAACAGTACTTTATTTATATGGTTTTTCAACGAATTATTATTTTCATTATGGATTAACCACTTGATTATTTTCTCGATCAACAGCTTGATTTGTTTATTTTAAGGCCCAAAGTTACCCCACAACTGACATCCGGTCCATATTTTATTTATTATTTAGAATGAATACAAAATATTTAGATAATCAACAGGGAAAGCAGCGAACCTTAAACGTTAAAGAAGCAGGAGCCATGGAAAGTTGAGCATTTTTACATAAAAAGAGACTCAATCAGTTATAAAAATTGGAATCTGTAACTAATAAATGTAGCTCAAATTGAAGTACTTGAATAAATATACTCAGTTACATACCACCACAGAGTACCGGCTTTAAAACGTTTCATTCTGAGAAAAGTACATTTATGTTCTTTTATTGTTATGCGATCAGCAAATATTAGAATATATAATATTAGACCTAACAAGTCAATACAACATGCTGCAGGATAGTCATTTTTTTTCTTGCATTCATTAACTGCGTCTGTTAAAGTGACCAAATGACACGACAAGTGGCAATGATTGCAAAAGGTGTTTATTGAAAGACAACATTGGAAAAAAAACACAAACCTTTACTCAAGTGATACAAAAAAAACAACAACACCCCTTCACTCACTGTATAAAAAGGAAGATTGTTTGAAACACAATGGAATGCAAGTAAAACCAGCCCAAATAACACGAGCACACACAGTTTACAACTACACAAGCACTGACAACACCTGCAGTTCACGTGTATAACATGATGTGCACGATCACGCGTGGCTGAACTGGTCGGGTTACTTCGGTCCATCAGAGGTGGTAAACAAACTCCGTCTGGATTATTGACGATATTGCTGTAGCCCTGATTAGAAATAACACGATGGCTGTTATGGCTGTATAAGTTATCAATACTGTAATGTCATTGTTTATTAAACACCATGATTACTTGCTACCAAGATAAGAAGAAGAGCTAATTCTGAGAGGAATAACGAACAGAATTCCAAAGAGAAAGATTTGATTAAAAAACGCCACCATCCAGAGGAAAAAAGAAAAGAATTATAAAAAAGGAGGTGGTTTGGCTTCAATGCAGAACAACATTTCATTTTTTATTTACCTTTAACCCTTACTTATACATAACACTATTTCTGGAAGGCAAAACATTTAAATCCAACTGGCAAAAATACAGTATCACATATTTATGTCAACATTGGCTAACAAGGAAACGTGAATGTGAACGTAGAAATTCCAGTTCATGGTCAAACATGAGCACTGGGGACCCTGTTGTTTCCCCTGTGGGGTTTTTGCTGTTGAAGGCTTGAGCATGTTACAGTAATAATGTGTCTGTGTGTGTGTGTGACCTGACTCAACAGGAAGACAAGGTGTTTTTGAGATGCTCACATATTACTTCCTCATTAAACCTTTTTTTTTGCACCATTACATTTTTTTATAGACACATTGGGACGAGAAGAAGCAAGCGAGTGGTCCACCGTGGAGGCAAATGTCCACAAAGATTACGAGGTTGTACAAGATACACGGGGTGTCCTCACACAAGAGGGCGCCATTGTTATTTATATCTAGACGACTGAGAATGTGTTATCATGCTTAAAACATGGCCACTTACCACAGACACAAACAGGAGCAAGAATAAAATACTCCGCAATTATTAATTAATCGATTAATTATTTTAATATCATTGTTTGTAGTCCATAGTCTGTATAAGAAGATGGACGACATGAAGCCAAAATGTCTGGAACGCCACCCGGTGGTCAGCTGCAGTATAGGTCCTGAATCCAACCTCCTCCATGTTGATGAATGGGACATGGATTAAACTAAATAGTCTACGTCGTAAGTAGTTCTTATCACACTGATGTATCTTCAAGTTCTCATTTGTCTGTTGTGATATGATGATAAAAAAACATGCTGAAAAGTCACGATTGATAACTGAGACTCGTGATTGGTCGAGCTTGTGTATCGCCTGGATCCTGCTGCCACCAAATGCCCAAGATGGGAGTGTTGCTCTCTGGGATATTTTGGCCTCATTTTTTATAGTGGAAGGAAGTGGAAACACGGGATCCATCTTTATTTACAGTCTATGGTTTTCATTTACTGAGAGTTAACTAGTGTAGCGTAAAGCAGAAGTATTATTGCTATGAAGTCACCTTGCACTGACCAGAAATATGTTTGCGCTTTTCTGACACATGATTTCTATTAATCCCACAAAACAAAACAACCCCCCGCTAAATATCAATAACAGTGTGACATAATTTTGGAGTTTACATAATCATTGGAAAGCTATTATAAATCAAATTCATCCCAGAGTGATTTTTGTAATATCTAATAATCCCCGATGACAATTATTGGCATATCACATTTCAGTAAGTTTGATATGATCAACATCAGCTACATAGTGTGACATTTAAATTGTTTCAAACCTGAACGGATATTGTGATACATACAGTGATCCTGTCAGGAGGTTTTTTAATTGGTCGACTTGGCTGAAGATTTGTTCACATTGTGCAGTATTTTGTTATTTGTGCGGTAGGCTGAGGCGTTCTGGATGGCACTGCTGCACAAGACTGGTCCCTCCACGCCGTTTGTGGGAACCTTGATTGAACCAATCAATAGTCATCCTGAAGGACAGAGAGGTCACAGGAGGATGAAGAATTTCCACTGATTTCACATTAACCTCAAGATCCCACTGATCTCTATTGACTAAATACATTGACCTGACACGTTCTCCAATCCACACTTTATATTTTTTATATTTCTTTAAAGGAATGCATTGTGGTGGAGCACAATTTTCCACAAAAGTTATATTTTGGATCTGTTTTTTTTTGTTGTTATTTTACATGAAAATAATCACATTAATGTAAAATTATTACTTTCAGCCACAACCAAACCTATTCTATAATCAAATGTCATTAGAGTTACTGCACCCTCATTAGTTTAAGATCAATAACTTAAAAATTGACAATAGAAATACTGAAAAATACAAGATCAGTTTTCAGTCGTCTCTGTCCCGTTCACTTACCCACTCGTCCTCGTCAACCCCCTCGAACGACTCCTGTGGCAGCGGTTCGTCCATGTTCCCCAACTTGGCCACCATGGCACTGAGCAGCTGGGTTACACGGGAGTATAATAATATATTAACAGATGACTGACATGGTCGATCTACTGGATAGCTCAACCGCAGAAACACAACAACACTGTATTTTCATTAATCTTCACCTCGTCTTTCTTCTGTTCATCCGTCTTCTCCTCCAGGTAGAAAGACGAGGGCATGTATTTCCTCACCGGAGCCTCTTTGGGGGCTTCGCTCACTGAGAAAAAGAAAGTATCAAATAAAAATAAATACTAGGACGTGTCCAGTAGACTGAAGAGGTAAGTACATTGTCGAAACAGACTCTCTGCTCAGTGTCCTCACCTGGTGTCATGTCTTTGGGCTTCAGGCTGATCTTGTTGTGTTTGCCGTTGGAGCCGGACAGCCAGGCAGAGGCAGTCAGGGCCGGTTTCCAACATTCTGCCGTGTCAGGGAACACATCATCCTGGAAAAACTCTTTCTGTAGAACCACGGTGGACACACAGAGGAGGCAGTTATGGTAAAGAAGGAGAGAACTTCATTCCCATTGCAGTATTCCCATGTGTCCACTAGGCGGCGCAGTTGGCTCACCTTGACCCGCGGCACTCTGAAGGCGACGGGCTCTACAGCTGTCTTGGTGAGCATTAGACCTACAGCTATCTCCACCTCACGCACACTGCACTCCGTCTTTGGGAGAAAGGCCAATCCCTGCAGAGAGGAAACAGGAAGGGTGTCAGAGACCACGTACATCATCACAAATGAACTTCGACTGTCCATGTGTGCAGATGTATGAATGTTTGACGAAGTAATGAATCAAAATATTTAAAAACTAGAGTAGCACTCAGTAGAGTCCATAACTCTGCCACGGCCGCACAATCCCCTTATGAAACCACATTGAAATCAGTTCTTTCATTCCACTGTGTTGTGGTGATCTGTCCGTAAACTTACTTGCAGACAAACAAACCAACAAACATACAGGCAGTGTTGTGACCACAAACTTCCTGGTGGATGTAAAAATTATTTAAAGGCTGAGGTCAGCTCGGTACCTTCAGCGGCTCTGGAGACATAAAGCTGCTGCATTCCATAAAGTACGGCTCTTCAGTGACGATCTCATAAACGTGCACTCGAGTATCACCCTGGAAAACAAAGGAAACACATTCGATTATCACCAATTCTTGTCTGCAGTGACACTTTGAATTTGTTTTATTTTGATTTACCTTTCCAGTGAGGATGACCACGCTGTTGTCGGGGTCATAGAAGGGGATGAGCGTGGAGGGGGAGATGTCTACTTGGGTGCTGGCGATGGCTCCGGAGGACAAGGAGTCAGCGGAGTACAGGCAGAGAAGTCTATCACTGCGGCTGCAGGTGAAGGACAAGAGGGATCAACGGTAAGTTCTCTCTTTTCACAGACTCGCTGCTGCTCTATTAAATATACTTTGAATGCCACTTAGAGAAAAGTGTATGCTAATATCACGTACCTGTCAAATCCTGACACCAGCAGGTACTTGCCCTCGCACACCCACAGTATACGAGCTCCCCTGGGGCCGTCGGGGCCTGGACCTTCCTGCAAAAAGATAAAACAAAGTGTGATTGTGGGAGATGAGTTGATGGAAGAGTAAGAAGACATGCATTTAAAGAGTTAAGCAACATTTTAGTGCAGTTATTCCAGATGACTAAAGCCTTTCGGCATCAGTAATTCATATCACTTTAAATTCTCACACAGGTTTATTGCTTTTGCAGTTGTTTCCCCCCAAGTAACACAACACTTAAGGAGTTATAAATGAAACGATAGCTTGTGCATAAGTGGAGACTGCAGTTTACCTCATCAATATTTAACTGAGTTTTATTATGTGAAGTTGCTGTTGTTGCTCAGAGCTGAATACTACAGCTGCGGCTGATACACAACCTTTTAGATACACATCAAAACACAAATCGTGTCTGTTTTCTGTGATAATATGCCACCATGCTTCGGCTGTACGTACCTGCACAGGTGCAGTGGACTTGCGAGGGTCATATATACGAACTTTCCCATCTTTACACACTGTGGCCAGGAGCTTCCCGTCTGGGCTCCACGCCATACTGAAAACCTGAGCATGAAACAGAATAGACAGCAAGAAAAAGAAAAGACAGAAAAAGGAAATAAAATAGAAAGGAAGAGGAATTGAAAGTAAACCTCATTATGTCCAAACACAGTAGCCTCATTTATCTCATCAGGGTGAAAATAAGTTCTACCAAAGACTTAGCAGGCACTCTTTTTTGCCTCTAGCATTTTGTCTTGGTCACCCACCTGTTCCTGGTGTCCGGTGAGGATTTTGACCTGCTCTCCGCTCTCCAGGTTCCACAGTCTGACCGTGAGATCATAGGATGACGACACCAGGAGGCCACTGGCCAGAGGGTGGCACTTGATTGAGTAAATCTTCTCTGTGTGGCCTAGGAGGAGTCACATCAGCTGTCACTTCACTGTACATCATTTCGATAAAGTCCCATTGGAGATGTATTGCTGCACTAAGTGTTGTGTGTCAGGTTTGTCAGTCTGTTGTAGACAGAAGGAATTAAAGAGAGGTGGTTTTAGAGGCTGGGTCTGGTCCTACCTTGCAAGATGAGCTCCGGCTCAGTCAGGGTCTCCTTCAGTCCTCCCTCTGGTACCTGCCACACCCGGATCTTAGCATCATCACCAGCTGTCACCGACAGACACAGACATATACGTTCAATCACATTCAAGATTTACCAAGATAAATGAAAACGGTGAATGGTTTGTATTTGCTTCTGAATATAAAGGAGTTCTCAAAGAGTCATGAATCCCATTCACTCACTAATGGGATATTTGGGGCTTATTGTCTTCTTTAGAACACTTCAACATGCCTACTGAAGGAGCCGGGAATCAAACCAGCGAGCCTCCGATTAGGGGACGGCCTGAGCCACAGTCTAACATTGAAGCTTGGTAGACTGTTAATTTTCCTCACCTACAACAAGCCTGTGTGTGTCAAAGGGGTCCCAAGAGAAGTCGGCCACATTCACAGAGTTCTGGATGGTGGGCAGATTGGTGTCCGGCTGCCTGCCAGGCTGAGAGCGCTGAGGGATGGAACACAATCACTCACTCACACATGCGGCACATGCTCATAGAACATTTCCCAAACTTGTCTCCACAAATGGAGTCAGCAATCACATTACTTGTGATGAATAGGTTTACATTTCGTTTCCATCTGCTGCTGTACCTCAAAGATGGCGATCTGGCCCCCGGAGATGGCGAGGGGCACTGCCAAGCGTTGGCGGTTGACACAGAATCCGTCACACTCGCCCGGTGTGGTCAGGTTGAGACCACGTATGTTGGTGATGTGCGTGTCCCGGTGCATCACCGCACCCTGGATGTGGCGGAACTTGGAGGTTGGCCCTGGACGAGAGATTATTTTTCCATTTTATCATGTGACATAAATCAAACAATTCACTTGCACGTGCTGTTACCACATTAACCATATTTAAGACACAACCTTTTGACGATGTCAGACACCATGATGAGGACTGGTCTGTGTGTGTGTGTTTGTGTGTGTTTGTATGTGTGAGTCCATACCCATCAGGCTCTGGATGGCCTTGGCACTCTGGTTGGCACTGGGGCTGGGGAGGAAGCCTGAGGAGAGGCCGGAGTTGGAGGAGGGAGAGCGGGACGGCTCTGCGCTGCTGCTGGGAGTAGTCAGAGGACTACTGGAGGTGGAGCAGCCACGAGCCGGATCCTGAAGAACAGCACAATGTCAAGTTTTTACAACTGCAACGGTACTGTGATGTAGAGATTTAGACCGGTTGCAAAACCATTCAACCGATCTCTCACCTCTTTGCTCCCCACACTGACCACCTCCTTCTTTGCAGGCGTCTGTTTCACCGTTGAAGCCTTTGATTTGGGCTGTCGGTCTGGGTTGATGCTGACCTTCTCCACCTGGGGACAAATAGAACTCGTTGTTTGAGGCGTCCACACGGTTTGAAGACCGGATAAACGTGTTGTGGGCAGAGAGAACCGTTACCTGCTTGTTCCCTCCCTGCCACCACTCCTCTGCAGACATGGAGGGAGTAGCACCCCCTGTGTCTGGGAAAAGGTCGTCATGAAACTCCTGGCCCGAACGCTGGGGAGCAGCACAGAAACACACGGACGCAAATAAGCCTGCATTGGGAACGAACATGCAAACATCAACAGGACAGCTCGTGAGCTTCAGGTCCGAGTGCTCACCTTGCGAGGGACTTGGTAGCTGACTGGCACAATGCAGCCGTCCGTCAGCTGCAGCACACGCATCACTTCGCAGGACATCACATCCAACGACAGTTTGGGAACCACGGCAGCGCCTCGCGTCGGGTTATCCACCAGGCAGTGGCTCACTGCAGGGAAGCTAGAGGATGAGTAACTCGAATTCTGAGCAGACAGATGAAAGATGAGCTGCACTTACCTGGAGAGAGGAACGGCTCCGAGGAAGAGACTTCGAAGCAATCCATCACCGTGTCTCCCTGTGCACAACAGAGGGACACTGAATCAGACACCAACACATGAAGTGTGACCGTTTACGTAATAAGTCAGAGAGCCTGTCCCGTTCATCTCCTCTCACTCCAAGATCATTATCCACATGGAGGAGGAGTAAACTTTAGCAATGACAGCTAACCTTTAAATTAAATAACTGTCAAGAAGGTGCAAATTCATTCTCTAGGTCCTTTTAAATCCTTTATGGAATCTTCTCTTTTAATGAAAGCTTTTACAAATGATTGATATTTACATTGCTGTGTTGTCATCGTTTCTTCATTGTAAAGCCCTTTGTAACACTGTTAAGTAAGGTGCTATGTGAATACATTTTATCAGATTATTATTATGAAAACCTCCAGGTATAAATATGCAACATTTACATCTTAACCCAATTCATTCTATCACCTGACAGAATTTTAGTGGAGATGAAAAGCAATCTGAATCTTACCAGTCCGGCCAGTACGAGCAAACCAGTGTCTTCATCAAACAGAGGGATCAGCGTTCTGAGGGCAAAAAGACAAGAGAGGGAGAAGGGCAGAAATGAGAAGGAGACATTAAAACTAGGTTCAGTACATTGACATTATGTCTATAGGTTGAAGTTTCACAAAGCCGCCACGAGGGGGAGCAGTTGGCTCACATTTAGGGTAACAGTGGTGACCTCCCAATGTGGATATTTGATCAAATTGTCTTCAACACAGCAAGCAAGGCTAATTGTGCAACTCAAAATTATTTTTGTATTAACTACCAATCTGTGTTTATTTTCGTCAAGAGAAAAATAGAGAAAAACCTCCATCATGACTAAAGCAGGACCAATGGAATCAAGCTGGGCTACACGGACAGTATATGTCATAAAAGACGGGTTGAGTTCTCAGCTGCCACGATAAGAACAGGTCAATGGAAACGGTTGTGAACAAAGAGAAGAGCCCCTATTTAGGTTTTTATTTATATATTCATGCTTTTACGTATATCTTCTTTTTCATTAAATTTTCTCAGGTGACATTTTCAGTACAAAAAACTCAAAGATATTAAATCTCCTAGTAAGACAAAAATACATTTTAAAAGATTGAGAACTCGAGCAGAGAACTTTTGCTTGATATTTGTTGATTTAATTGCTGTCTATCGGCAAAGTGATCCATCTACTTAACAACTTAACATCTCAGCTTCACCTTGGACACAATCACATGCCTCCTCTTAGGATTTGAGGTAAGAAGATTGACGGATGAGGAAGCTTTAATCCTGATTGGGGGGGGGGGGTACTATTGTTTGGAGTAATTAAACCAAACCAAAGAAATCGTGGCTTGGGGAAAGAGCTTAACAAACACAGGCAATGCTGGCAGATCTCACTTATTCACCGTTTCATCCTCTCATTTATACTCGCTCTGTCCCTCCCTTCGAAGAGAAGGCGACGGCTGATCCATCCACTTCACATCCCACGCCACTCGGCTGCCACCACGTCGACTAGGAATGGCCGAGCAGTGATGTAATGTACCGAGTACGACAGGATAATGACAATATAATGACAGACTAGGTTTGGGTATCTTCAGTGACGGCGCATTGATGACAGGCGGGGGTTTGCACTGTGCACATGTGAGGTTATTATAGCTCACATTCTTTATTCAGCCCACCTATATCTCCCCAAGACAGGGATCTTGTTTATTTGACTCTTTTGTCACAATATGGGAAGGGATTTTTTTTTTCTTGCCAGTTTTGCATTAACAGACAGAGAAGCGATTGAGTGTTGTTCATGACTGCAAAGGTGAGAGATATATTAATAAACTAGCCGGCCAGGTGGAAATTAACTTTGTAATTTGTAAATTTGATTTTAAAGTTTGCTTTTTTAACTGTAAAGTCTTAAAATATAAGAGAATCTAAAATTAAAAATTCAACCCCTTCTCACACAGCCCCAAGTATAGTTTTTTTATAAAGACCATTTAAAACAAAGTGCAGCACAGAGAGAAGTACAAGAATAAAAAGAGCTAAAAAGAGATTCTAAAAAAGTGAATAAAAATAACAAGACGAAAGTCAAAAGTCAGTGTGTGGCTGTGGGTCTTCAGTTTAACCTTAAATAATGAACTAAATACGGCAGGAAAAGAGAACGAGTGGATGATTCCCTGACAAAGATACAAACAAGTTGTGTTTTTTGCCTTATTTATTTTTCCATTAAAAAGGCGTACGTGCCGGTACCAGCATCTTTTGAGCCATATATGTCTAAATAGGTCAAAACTCTTGAGTTGATTCTATTATGCAATGTGTATAGTTCTCTAAAAGACAATTTTTTATGTTTTTTTGTATGTTTTGTTCCACTGAGATGTCACATTAAAAACTTGAAGTACTTACAGGCCTCTTTCCCTGCTTCCCTAACTCTGTCCTCCGGTTCCTCCTCTTTACTTCAGGATCTTTGACTTATCAGAAAACTGGACCTGTTGCAGACCTGCCTCCTCTTCCCTTCCACGTCCCTCCCTCTCCCCCAGTGTCCCAGGCCTGTGAAGTCAGCGAGGGGCGGCCACGCTTCGTTAGGACGGCTGTGTGTTCCCATGTCGGAGTCAGTCCACAGGGAGTCCCTAAACACCTCCATTCCCACACCCCTCTCGCTGCCCGTCTTCCCTTTTCCGACTAACCAGCACTGCCACCTTGCACCCACCGCTCTCTTTGTGCCTCCAGTCCCAATTATTTCTCTGCCGCCTTATCTCTGCTTTTCTCACAGTAAACGTGCAACAAGTCAAACAGCCACATAATAGGAGTGGAGTTTTATCACTGATAAAAGCCTCTGTTTACTGTCGCATTCATGCTCCACCTCACCGCCAGCCCACTTTCCCACACAGGAACACATATACGTGCATGCGAGCGCATATTTTTACTCAAGTAGTTGTAAAAGCAAACATAAATCTGCTACTAGTACAGCTTAACAATTACTCATTCCAGCAAATAGTTGTGCTAAGTTTGGGACCAAGCTTATTGTGAATATCTGGATCACATGGTCTGATTATGAATGAAAGAGGCTGTAAACAGACGTGTGATTGTGTGTGACGGAGTGTGTGTGTAATCCAGACATAAGCTTTTTCAGCGGTGTGTGACTAGCGGGTAAACCACACGTGTGTTATGTGTAGTGTTGAAATAATAATAACAAAAAGTGAGTGATGGAGTACGAAAAAGAAAGAGAAAAAAATAGAGAGTGAAATACACGAAGACGCGAATATCAGAACAGATTGAAAGATTTTACTCCACAAAAAGGACAGAATAGTTTCCCCAGTGTCACATCATCTATCTGCCCCCACCGGCGTCTCCACATCTTTTCCAACTCTTCCAACGCGCTGCAACAAGCCGCCTGATGCTCCTGGAACATTCCCCCTGGCCTCAGTCTGCTACTGGCCCTGGGCTCCACTCGGAGTTTAGACACATCAGAAAAAGTGAAGAGAGCTCACGTCCTGCCTCGTCTGCCATCGTCTCACACCGACCCTCTCACGCACACACACCAAAACACACATCATAAAATGACCCTCTGCCCATGACAGCAGCCTTCAGCACCCGCAGATACGGTGGGCATATTACTCTCGTGTGCACATGTGTGCGTTTGTGTGTGCGTGGATTCCGAGTAGGCCCACGTTTGTTATGATTATGAGAATGTGTTGTGGTTTGATCATGTAGGAGATAGTGGAATAGCTGACTGATGGATGGGCAGACCAATTAATATGTGGATGACAGACAAATACAGGGGGGAAGTGTGAGTATATGTGTGTTTGTTTCGGCAAAAACACACTCTCGAAAATATCCCTTCAGATTCATATTAACAAAACTCTGCAATTTAGGAATATGCTGTACATGCTCAAGCACGACAAAATATGAAAACTGCACACACATACTTCCACACATGTATAAGCACATGTGTGTACCTCCAGACACAGTAGTGTATTATGCACAGTGTAGATGGAGTATAGGTGGAGTTAATGAAAGCAGCCTGCAGAGGTATAAGGTTATGAGTTGAGCCCCAGCAGCTGTAGGACCAGATCAGTATCAGTCAAAGGAACCTTTCTTTCTTGTATGAGCTCATGGCCACTGGAGCAGCCAGCCTGACTGTGACAGACAGACGCTGGACAGACCAGTACGCTCCAGTCGTCAGGTCGGAGCTGCTCACCCAGTAGAAAAGAGAAAGAGAGGGTGCATTTGGGTAATGTGGTTTTGTTTGTTTGTGAGCAAGATTTGGCAAAACCTACCAGACGGATTAGCACAGAACTTATGCGGTTTGGGTCAGGGAAAGTCTCATAACAATTTGGTACAGATGTGGAGCAGGGAGCTGATAATCTGTCTTATTTAGGAGACCGATATATCTATGAGTGTGTGAAATTTGGTGCAGCCTGATTGGCTATTGGTTCTCGCTCTTGCCCTTCTTCGTCTGTCTAGAGGATGTTGTGTTGTTTTGTTTTACTGAATTACATATCAATAAAACTGATGTCAATAGCTAGCTGGGAACACATACTTGGAAATCAGTCTCGTGCGACCTCAGCTTAATAACTTCTCACTCTATTTCATTTTAACTCCCCCTCTCTCCTGTTTATCAGTCCCCTGGTTATGTCATCCCAATCAGTGGGAGTGAGCGAGCGCTGCCGTGCTATCACTCAGGGTGAAGGGTCGGCAGAACTGTGAACTCCAACCGTCCACTTTATCAGCCTCCCTGCCTCCGCAGCCTGCAGCTCGTCCAGCTGGACCAGCCGCTCTCTGGCGGCCCACTGGCCAGAGGCGACTCCTGATCTCAGCCTGATTCTTTGTTCGTATAATTATGTTTGAATTATCACACTGGTGGGTCAACGCAAAAACAGTGGACGTGTTGTTGCAGATCTCAAGTCAAGTGTGAGAGATCACAGTGGTCAGCCCAGTCATTCTGATAAAACATGAGCTTAATGTTCTTTTCCCACACTCGTCGAATTCAATGACACCCCAGCTCTTATCTGGTGAAGTTTAAGCAGGATTATTTTTGTATAAGGGCATTTAGAGACGTTACTTCACAATCCTGGTGAAATAATGTCTTTTAATAAATGAAAGAAAGATACTTGGGGATGTGGGAGAATGTGGGTGCTAGATTGATTCCCGTGTTTCTGTACCAATCCATCTCCTCTTCATTACATACATATTTTGGAAAAAGTCATCGATATCGCATCACTTATAATCAATAGAACATAATTATACTATCAGGTCTGAATAGAAGCTTCTTATATCACTAACTTGTCACAAACTCCATGTCCATCCCTCACAAGTTCTCTCACAAGTGCCTAACACCGGAGTTTTTATCCAATACAGATGTGTTTATGTTTAATTCTTGGAGGGGGGATGGGGACATCTTTCATTTAGCAGAGATTTGGTTCAAAACCAAACTAAAGGACAAATTATAGGATGAAGGTTTGTTTGTCAAGGCCTCATATGACGGTCCCCACACAAACACACAATAAGCAGCAGATTTATAACGGATCTGTTGTTGCATGAAAATTAATTCGTAGAAATATTTGGTATGTTGAACAGCTGTAACTAAACAGCTGTATCTCTCTCTGATTCAAAAGTATGACCATTGAAGCACATGTTTTTTTATTGTTGAGGTTATTTTCATCATCACTATCTGATGAAGAGAGTTCATATGACCTGATTATCCGTTTATCCTTTGATAACCCTGCCGTCTTCCTGTAATTGTTTGATGTGATACAACACACTTTCTGTTTCAGCGTTATTTCTCTTGTATAAGGCCATTGGACACAGCTAATAGCCTTAAGCACACTTGCGCTGCAGGCCGATGGGTTTTCACATCTCTCCGACAATGGGAGGACTGGTGCGGAATAATCCACTGGTGATTAACAGGGAGATTCATAATGAAACAGCACCGGACCTACAAATCCATCTCCAGGATGTGTCCTGTGAAGATGTGAAATCCAAAGAGACTAGAGTGAGAATTTCAGATCTTGGAAAAGATCCACTAAACAACCAACTAATGGTTTGGCAGCCGAAGTCCTCTCAAACTCCGCAGCATCACAATCCAGCACAAAAAGACAACTGTAAACAAACAGTGAATCACAGCTGATGAACGTTGTCACCTCTGTAAACTCACTCGCTCACAAAGCAATCAGACCTTCGCACTTGTGCCATGTAAACGTGTATCAATGTTGCCTTTAGCGGCATCGGAGCTCCACAGGACGCACCACAGAAGATCCACCACAGGGTCAGAGCGAGGGCGGCTTCACCTTCAGGCTTCAGCTCAGAGGGATCGAACACAACAAGGCACTTACACTGGACTTTCACTGTCCAAATTCATTTCATTTCACAGTTTGTTTCTGGGGCATAAGAATAAACAACATTGCAGCTTAGCATTTTGATTTCCATTAACCCTGTTTGAACCTTTCATGCTTTGGCATTGCCTTGAAATAATAGAGTTAAGAATAAAAAAATCCCAAGAAAAGATATTTAATCAGTTTCCCAGAGCTGTATTGTCAAGACTGCATAGCCAGAAAACTTCTAGTAAGGCATTGCTCTTTTATCTTAATATTTAAAACATGCTACTGTGTGAATATAATGTACATCAATATAAAAACATAGAACTGATGATAAAAAAAATATATGTATTAATTTTGTTTCCATTGTACAAATTGAGCAGGAGGTTCTAGCTACTATATACAACTACTAAATCATAGGGTAATATGCACATTTTTTGTGTAAATCAAAGTCTCTGAGGATTTTCAAAATCTGTCCACAAAAGCTGTTAAGACTTAAATGCAATGAAATGAAAGAAAAGCCAAACGCAGACATTGAGGACCCTGTAGGTTCTTCATTTAAAGGCTAAAACACTTCTCTGTTTGTGGCCGTGCAGAATGGAGATAAAGTCACGATGAGTTCAAGGACCCTCAGCAGGCTCTTGAGACGAGCTGCACAGTTGCCCAGCTGAGCTGTGTGTGTGTGTGTGTGTGTGTTTAATAAGTTTGCTGGACCCGCCTGCCCAGCTACCTCCAGTAGCCAGTTCATTAGAAGGGAATTAGAGTTGACGTGGTGCGTTCCTGAGAGGGGGAAGAAAAGCCAGGATTGTTGGTTGAGGGGCCAGCTGTGGCCGTGTCTGAAGCCCAGTGATGAGGCTCTTAGATGGGCTGCCAAGCGGCTACTCTCCCCTCACTTCACTGGGCCCCATCCTCTGGCCCCTGACAACCACCACACACACAAGTACGTATAGTGGCACAGACGCATGTGCACACACGCATGCTCGGGATTTAATTAAACTGACTGCGTCCCGTGTCAACAGTTCGGCACTGTGAACCCTTAGACACCCACACACTCAGAGTTCCGCATAGGAGCAGATGCAAAGCTGCCAAAAGGAAAAAAAGAACAGCTTCAACAGTAAAATCATTAATGTCCTAAAGAAACAGAACAAAACTTCATCACTAGTCTAACTTGTCGTCAGAGCAGCTGCAGCTTCACACTGAACTTAACAAGCCGGTATATTGACACCTCCAGAAAGTGAAGTTACATAGCATACTGGCGTTGTGGAATCAAACGCGTGACATGTAACACAACAGCGTCTAAGTCCATTACGGCTCTCCCTTTTACACAGATATTAATCCCCATAACATAACATTCCCACCTTGAACGGGACACGGGGAGCCCCAATCAGAGCGTCATATCTCTCAGTTAATCCCGTTCTGCTTTGAAAACAGCGAGACCGCAAAAGGACGGCCCAAACTGCATCAGCCACACAACACAGCTTCACAAGATGTCAAGGATGTGTGGAAAAACATCCTCTTGCAGTATAATAGAGAAGTCAAGACAACTTCACAAACAGAGTCGTCTGACCACATGATGGACAGTGCAGCTGTTTTGCATAATGGCAACATAAAAAACGAAAACCCCAATCTGTATTTTTAACAAGAAGAGACAGAGAGAGAGAGAAAAACCAGGCCTTCAAATTGCTGAGCAGATAATTACACACATTTCTACTTGTCCAAGACGCATAAGAGAAATTAGAGACTCATCTCCAAAGGACACACGCTCATAAGGAGTCGCACACTCACAAACACTCAGGCAGACCTATAAATGTGGTAAACTGGTCCAGACAGCAGAGCTATAAAGCAGCCAGGACACTGGCCATAAACTGGCAGGAGACCTCAGACTCAGGGCTGAAGTGCAGACCAGTGAGTGCAGGGGGGGCTGGGCTGTTGTAGAACGTGGGTGGGCGTGAAGGTGTCATGGTATATGGACTAAAGGTGTGAGGCTACTAATAGGAAACATAAATCTTCAAAAATGCAAATGAGTACACACATGGCAGGTTTCGTTCACATGTCATGCATTTGAGTCCAGGTTTGCCTTCTGTGAAGTCTGCTGCTTGTCGTCATCTGTGGAGCCCAGGAAGAGTTGCGTTCCGCGTTAACCCCGGGGCTCAGCATCAAGGGCCCGGGCTAGATGACCATTAAATGACCTGTCGGCGGGGGCCTGGGAACTGTTCAGCAGCCGCGACCGCCTCAGACGACAGAGGAGAGAGGAAGTGAGGCGCAGGAGACAGAGAGAGAAAGTGCGAGGGTCACGACCGCGGCAAACCCTCTCTGCTCCCGGGCCACCTGAGGGAAGTCCAGTTCCCGTCACGGTCGCATCGGAGGCACAAGCGGCAGGCAGAGTTACACATGTTGAGGAGGAAGTGAGGAAACAGTGACCTGTTTCCTGTTTTCAAATGGAAGTTGATGGATTGTCAGCCGGCATTAGGACTTGAGCAGAATCGGAGCTAATGACACACACACACACACACACACACACACACACACACACACACACACACACACACACACACACACACACACACACACACACACACACACACACACACACACACACACACACACACACACACACACACACACACACACACACATACACACACACACACACACACACACACACACACACACACACACACACACACACACACATTATAAATTAAACTATGTGGAATTTATAAAACCATAAAAATCGAATGGCAAATATGTTATTGATTTTAAATTTGAATTTGTATCTGTATCAGTGCTTGACCAATATTATTCCGGATAAATCCCATTACATTTTGTGAAGAAACTAGAAAATAGCAGTTTCATGCTCTAAATCAGCCATGGACATTGTGTCTTGAACAGTAATTATGCCACATTCCAGAGGCCTAACTCAAAAGTAATGATCATACTGTGAGCTCAGTCAGTTTTTATAAAGAACAGATCGGAGGTGATGTCAGTCTTGGGTAAACTCCAGTCTTTCTTTCCTACCGTGGAAAAACCACAAGTCCAACCTGTTGCTGATGTGTCCTTCACAAAGTGAAGTCGACCTTTAAGAACGCAAACCGCAAAGAACAAACTCGACAGACGACTTACCGCCCTGTTAAAAACCTGCCAGATTAAAGAGGCCGCGTTCTCTCCCAGCACAGACACTCGACTGCTAAAGAGCAAACACACAACTGACGCCATAACCGAGCTGTGATATCACATGAGTTGGACGTTTTCTATTGATAAATATCTTTGGCAAAAGTTGCTCAACCCTTCGGCGGAAGTTCCCTCGAATTATAGCACTGACATGACCTCACACAAAGCCTCAAACTGGATGATCCAAACCAGTCAGTTCTACTGTGTATGACTGACTGACTGTGTGTGTGTGTGTGTGTGTGTGTGTGTGTGTGTGTGTTTGTGAGTGACTTTCCTTCGTGGACAGCCAAGACAGAATTATTTTAAATGCTCGAACCGTCAAAAAACTGTAAATTACCGACATAAAACATGACGGTTTAATATTTGCTTTTCTTTCAAACCTGAGTCCGTGTCTGCAAATGAGTGACAGGTTCGACCAGAGAGGGGTAAGGTGAAGGAAATAAAAATAAAGAGAGCACTTTGAAACTCATTCCTGCTCAGCCACAAATACACATTCTTGAGGCGTTCAACAGAGAACCATTCATCAGTGAACATTCGCTTGTGTTTTGACTCCACGGTGTCTTCTGCTTTATCAGAGTTAGTTAACAGAGTTTATCAGAGCTGCAGTGTCTCTGTCTCTGGTACCAAGCCACTGTGGATATGACTCATCTCTCTGTGACACACACACACAAACACACGCACACACACCTTGCTGCCGGCGACTGTGTCCATACTTTACTCTTTCTGGTCCCCATACAAAACAACACTTTATCACTTGGATCCCCGCCACTGATCTTATTTCTTGTATCTCAAAAGCACACATTCCACTCCGGTGGGACGACAATCTTATATCTCCGAAAAAAGTAAACATTTGGAAACACTAAAAAGATCGTTTTCAGAGTGATAACTAAGTTTTGGCTGATAAAGATGTTCGTGTTAAGACATGAAAATCAGCAACAACCTTACATTCACTAAGCAGACTTTGTGTCCCTCACTGTACCTTGTAGGATTGATAATCTAAAAATGATTTCTGCACCGTACCCTCTGCCTCCTTACTTTTTCCCCTTTGTTCTGGTTGGACTGACACGGAAAGCCTGCATTTTACTGTAAGAGGCTCCTGCACAGTCACAATAAATCATGGGCTTTAATGACCGAAGCAGGGATTTGTACAGTGCAAACCAATAAAAACCACAGGACAGATCAGATTTACAATAAAAGAGTGAAAAAAGAGAGAAACTAAGCCAGACAAGAGAGAAGAGATAAGATAACTACATGTAGTAAATCTCAACAGTTATGTATATGTGTGTATTTGTGTATGTGTGTGTGTGTATATGTGTGAATGTGTGTGTGTGTGTATGTGTGTCCTTCTAGGAATGCTTTGAGCTATATCATAGTACATCTGGAAGAGTTATTGGACAGAAAGAGACCAAGAGAAAGTGAGAGAGTGTAGATGGCTGCAACTGGTACGACCAGACTGACTCCTATTGCTCCTCATTCTTTGCAGATGCCTCGGCCTCGAAGAAGGAAGTTTCAGGATATAAAAAAAAAAAAAAGAATAACAAAAATGAATTGAAAAACCGATAACAAATGAACAAACACCTTTCTCTCTGCTGTTTCTTTTCGTTTAATAAACTTCTACTTAACCAGTCCTTGATGTCAAGGCTACCACATGTCCATGTTGCCATTATCAGTGCTGTGCGTCAAAGCTGAAGACAGGCTTGTTATCGGTGTGCATGAGTGTTTGTTTTTATCCAGCCTTCTCTATTTAACTATAAGAAGGTCATGTGGCAGAAAGCAAAAGGGCTTCGGACGGAAGCGTTGTATACTCATGAAAGAACACACAACACGATCGAAAGATATCGTGTTGCCGGTTGCTGACCAAACCTGAATATGCAACTCACTCTTCTACAAGCAGCAGGTTGACCTGACGTGACCTGTGCCGCTTCGCCGCTCACATCCCTCTGGCAGAGTTTCTGTCATAGTACAAACCAGAAATGCAGTCATAGTGAACATACTGTAGCTAAGCTGCAGTCGCTTTGCTTCCTGCACTCAACCACAGGCATGCTGCTGTTACCCAATACCTGACATACCAGACTGCAGGGTGAGAATGAGCCGGAGAGGTAGGAAGGAGGGAGCACAGGAGGGTGGAGAAGAAATGAATGGAGGAAATGAAGGACGAGGAATGAAGAAGAGAGGGTTGTTCTTTTTACGAGTGGAGGCTGAAACATGCCTCTCTGGGCTGCACATTCAGATCTGAACATTCCTCTCACACTTGTGTGTTGAGCATAGATTTACGTGGTTAATCCTTTCTAGTGTGAAACCATAGCAAGAGTTATATTGTTTTATGTAATTGCATGACAGACAGCGTTCAGATTCTGCAGGTATGTGTGCAGTCTGCTCTGTGCATGGTTTGTCTGCAGAGGTGTTTATTTGCAGAGGTATCAATCCAGCTTTTTGGAATGATTAGAATGTGGCAAGACAACTTGATGCATATAAACAAAAGATCCCCCCAGAAATGTTTTATGACACTTAAATTATAATTTAATAATAAAATATGAAATATAGATAAAAATAAAAAGAATAAATGAAATCTCAATAAATGCTAAATCTCTGAATGTAATAATGTTTTGTTTTCAAAAAAGTAACTGCTGCTTGAGGCGAATACAGAGTGAAAACAGCCTTCTAGTGTGAAACCGCACAAATCCTCATTCTGCATGGGGGGTATTAACATGGAACTGTTAGAAAAAGAAGAATGAGAGAAAGAGTACATGCAAAAAAAGTTAAGTTAATGACGATCATGGGAAAACCGGCCTTCTAAGTGACTCCCTGAGTGAGAGAGGGACGGGAGGTCACCCACCCGACCTCTCAACCCAACCTCTTCCCCTCCGATCTCACCCCTTCTCCTTCAGGCCTCACTCCTCTTCAATCTCTCTTATCTGAGAGCAGAGATAAGGAAAAAAACCCTCACGTTTAGTTCAAGAGAGAAAAGATAACCAGCCAGAAAACAAATGCAGGACACACGTGTGGTATAAAACACTCAAAGGCTCAACCACTCATTGCTGTAAGAGAAAGCCGCTCTACGCCTGCTCCATTCAGTAAAAACCAGGATTGTTTCAGGAAGCATTCTTCTTCCTTTCAACAATAAAACGTGCACTAATGGCTTGTCCAGCTCTGAGGCATGAATGTCACAGCTGTGCTGTCTGTTTCTGTCTCTCGCCTTAATGAGAAGTGCCAGTGCGCGCAGAGTCAACAGACCAGTAAACCTCCAAGTGAACTATGGTCTGACCTCTTGAGGTCTCCGTGTGTTCGCTGTCTTTGCCTCTTCTGCGTGAAACAAACAGCTCCTGCAATCGCTGAAAGTCGAGTGCACAGAGATCTTTGTGTTAAGGGCCACTACATCAACCTCAGTAACATGAACAGCTGACTTGAGACTCTAGATTTATTCAAATCTATCGCTGTTCCCGAATAAAAGGCGAGAGAAGGCAAAATTATATTTAGAGTGAAAACCCCAACTCCTTAATAGAGCCACACTTTATAGAGCCAGACCCAATCTGGATAGCTGGGGGCAAATGCAGATACCATTATTAGGTATTAGATATTATAGTGGCCAATAGAGATTTTTTTATTTTTTTTATTGTAAGAAAGTAATGTTATTGAGGCTTGACATTCTAAAGTTTAATCATAAACTTTATTTTAAATAAATATAAATAAACACGTAAAACCAAACCTGTTTTTTGTCAAATATAAACATAACTGCACATCTTTTTTGCATTGTTTGCCAAACACAAGCGCAAAAACTAAAAACGCAATTTTACTTTGAGTTTAAACAAAGATGGATTGTGTCAACAAGATGATCAAATATACACGTATATGTATATATACATAAATATTCAAAGGTTCCTCTATTGAAGACAGCTTTACGAGCAACAGATTGACTTATTATGAGTAGAGGTGGCAAGAGGCAGTGGCTGGGAAGAGTCAACAATTCCCTTTTATCTGAGGCACAGCATTTGATTTTAGTATTATATGTTTGTTATCAACTTCTGCTTTGAGTTCACTCCTCTCTCCCTCTCTCTGTTTGCCATAGTTCTCAGTCTCATTCAGGTTCCTATAGCAGCCACTAATCAACCATGCATGTTCCTGGTTTCTCCCTCTCCCTTCCCACACATACGTTTTCACCCTATGGCTGCCGGGTGCTGGGAAGCTGTGGGAAGACGGGCAGGTCTCACAGCAGCCCACACATAATGCCATCAGAGCAGATTTAGGTGTGACGGGGAGACATACAGAACAGATGCCACATGCAGTCACACCAAACACTAAACACAAGGACACACAGAGGCTGGGAGAAGAAGGAGCAGGTAGTGGATACATCAGAAAGTAACCCAGGACAACATGTCATGCCTTTAAACTCCACTTGTAATTAAATCATGTAAAAGGAGAAGTCCGGTAAAACTCCTCCCCTCAACTCACTTCTGTGGGCCCAATTATTTTTACTGCAGTTTATTAAAAAGTGTTTTTATAGTTTTATAGTTATAGTGCACTTATAATAAAGTTGAGCAACAGTATAAAACTTACAATGTATAAAGGAGGGAAGAAAAAAGAGGTCAGAAATTGTAAAACTTATGTGCGAGAAATTGGAGCGAGCCAAATAACAAATGGGATTAGGGCTAACTAGGGTGGAGGAAAAAGGAAGTGATGAAAGTCTGGTTCATGAAATACTGCAGAACGAGTTAGCGCACAAACATAACAAACGTATGCAAAATACGTGGGAGGCGATGAAATGAAATCCCCGTGCCCTCCGTGGCGCTGTGGCTTCTGTAAGAGCCTTTAGCTTTAAACCGTTGTCTGCAGTGGGCTCAGCAGCAAACCAGTGTTTCACCAGTTCCCCAGGGCAGTGGTGGGGCACGGACTGGATGCCGCCTCGCCATCTTTTACCGGGCCAGGGTGATTAGGAGCTCAACGTGCTGAAGGCAAAGGCTGTAATGCTGTGTGCAACACTGACCCAGGGCCTGCGACTGTCCTGTAATGCACCAACAAGCAGGACCTTTCTGTTGAGGACATGATGAGTGTTTTATGCTCAACAGTGGGACAGCATAATGTCGATTCAACACACGTGATGAGTGGAAAGATTTACGCATTTACTTCAAAGCCTGTTGAACAATACAGTGCTGTGTGGGTTAAGATGTTATGTTGTCATCACATCTCATTGTTGTTATATTTAAAGAACTGGCTTTGTTTAATTTTACATGCTAGTGTGAATCTAATTTAATTGCCATAGGTCAGGGGGAAAATGCTTCTTCATTTTAAAGCCTCATTTAACATCAAAATTATGTTTTACAGTAGTAAATTGTACAAGTGGAAAGTGCCGATTCTCAGGCACATAAAAACATCTAAGTGCCCATATTCAATTTTTCCATTTCCTTCGTGGATGTGAAATATCTGCGAAGTTACAGAGGCCAAAGTCAGTGGCAACACAAAGCACTGCTCCTGGTTTACCTTCTGTCTCAGCCTGATTGTCAACATACGACTCAGGCTCCGATTGGTACGACAAAAACAACAACACTCTAGTTGCCGTTGCTCCAGATGCCTCCAGGATGAGGAGCGTGACATTTTCTGACATGCGTTGTGAACAGGTGACGAATGACAAAACTGTCAAATGTCTGCTTAGAGGCAATTGTTGTGGTATTTTGAGAATTGGAGCATGTAAAACTTTTCTAGCAGACCCACGAATTAAAATGACGAAGCCGTAAATGCCCCGAAAAATATGCGCACTTTAAATATCAACACCACAAAGCTTTGACTGTATCACCCGGAACACGAAGGGGGACCAAAAATCTACAACTACACACAAAGCAGGATTTCTTATGTCTTTACACATTTGTTCCGTTTTGTATCGACCTGTTTCGAATAGTATTAAGTGAAAAAAGAGGTTTAAAAAAAAATGAGGTAAAAGGTTATATCACCATCCACAAACGTTGAATGACAAATGTGTCGACCTCAGCGCACCTGGACAACGTCAGCACTGGTGTCGAAGCCTGGACACAGTTTATGTGTATTTTGTAGAGAGCGAGGGAGTGAACGAGGGGGAGGAACAGAGAAAGAGGAGAGCACGTGTACTGATGTTGAGGCTCATACGTGTGTGATAAAGTACAAGAGGGTAAGATTTATTTCCCCCCCCCCTTTATTTTATATCTCCTGTACACATAAAACTCGGTTGTGGCTACGACTGAGAAGCTACATCTGGACCCTGCGGGGCGAGCGTGAAATCATTTCTCTATTCCTGCAATTTACAGTAATGCCTTACAGATGACACAGAGTGTTTGTGTGTGTGTGTGTGTTGCGTGAGTAATAAATCCTTTCGAGTAGGAGTAGAAGGAAGGCATGACCCACAGACTGCACGCGGACTGATATCAAAAAAGAAACGGTACAAAATACATAAGCTCGACAAGTGGAACTAAAGTGGCCCTTGTTCATAGGTTACAGAGGGTGATGCGGTTTCAGGAGACATGTGCGAGGGCCTCCGGGCTAAAGAGAGGTCTGTTTGATAACTTTATTTCTTGTACCTGTTGGGCTGGTTTCAATTCTTTTTCACAGTTTTATCTTCAGCACGTGGGGAAAAACCGAAGCTCTGCAGGATAGTACTGCACGGGCCAGACCCATTCAAATATAAAAAGCGCTGTGCAGAAGAGACTCCGGGGTTCTGGTTAATTCTGCGACATGTGGCTAAAACACACACCAGGGATAACGCAGTTCCTCAGAGATATCACCTTCCTGTACTTTGTTGGTACTGGCTGACACTCACATAGGCCCCCAGCTTCTGACTGGTAGTTTGTCACAGGCGTTTGGACTTCTGCCAGTGTCAACCATGTCATATTTTTGTATTTATGTTTCAAGGCTGTGTCACGTAATTACATCAGTTCGATTTGTGTAATCTAGTCCTATACAAGTGTTTGTTATCATTATGCTGAAGCCTTACTCACTGATCTTTCAGCAGAGGAGTAAAATGAAAACTTAAAAAAGCACAGCACGCTGTAATTAGGGGAAACTGTCATTCAAATGAAATGCAGCCAACATCTGTGCACGGCGAATGTCTAGACCCGCAATGTCTCAGGCTCCAAACAGGTCGTGCAGGTAGGCATGAATAGGCAGCGAGGCCAGCGTGTCTGTGCTTCCGCGCTCAGCCGAGGCTGCAAGGTGAGTAGTGTGCAGCTCTGTGCAGGAGTGCGCTGTGCCGCTGTGCGCCGCGCCTCGCTCCTCCCATCCCTCCGCTCCAAGCTCTCCTCTGTGCTCACCAATAAAGCGCTTTTTGTCCGCGGAGGCAGCACTCGAGCGCATTCCTGGACGTGGAGGTCGGTGTACCTCTCTCCCGAGGATTTGATGAGGACCGTGTACGTTTGAGAGAGAGCTTTTTTGTTTCTTTTTAGACAGAGCGAGCGCACATTCGGTGGAAACCTACGAAGTCGCTGGAGTTATATCGGCGAACTGCTCCGCTTGGATAAAGACATATGCGCGACTGACTGCGCTCCCCAACTTTACCTCCTCGAAGTTCAGGGTAAGGAATTCCTGCTCCTGGTTTATAAATGATTCGGGAATTAACGCGTGCAACGAAGCAAAGCGTGCGTAAAGACGCGTCAAGGGAGATGTGTGGACGAACTATGGGTGGATTTGCTTTGGAAACAAGTGAATGCTCCGATGAGCAAAACCATTTCCCCTCATATATTAAAAAATACAATTCAATTCGTTGAGTTTCTGTGTTCGTTTAAAGACCGGTGCTGCTCGTGGAAGTTGTGTTTGTGTATCCCGACAACTCCCTCAACGAAAACTCAAACAGACCCTTTCTGTTTTGGCTCAACTGCGAGTTGATACAGTTGAAAACACATTTAAATGCTTTTCAAGGTCAGAGTTCTACTGTAACATGACGTTTTGCAGATGTTTACAGTTGTTTTTAATGCAAATCAATACTCGGCACCACTGACATATTGGATGCAGCAGGTTTTATTGGCTGTGCCGGCGCCGCTGATGCCTCACATCACCATCGACTCACAATAAAAGTAAAGTTTTTTCAGTGTTTACGAAATGCGTAAAACGTGGAGCGTGCGCGCGGTGCATAAAAGCAGTCCTCTGGGCTGTAATGAGGCGGGCTGGTGTCGGACCGCAGGACGCCGTACAGCCGGCAGAGGCCGAGCCGAAAGTCTAGACCGCACCGAGCCGCCTCCACCACAGAGGACGGCTGCTCCTGGAGCCGCACGGGGGAAAAGTCCCACAGCGGAAAATTCATTAAGACACAAGCGTGGTTGTTCCACGGGCGGTCAGGGGGGGGGTCAGATAACGAAAAGTCAATGCATTTGTTATGTTTGCAGCATGAGGTCAAAACAGGATCATCTAGACAATGGTTTGACTGTATTATACCTGGAGACAAGTGGACGCAGTGCTGTTTATTTTGAGTTTTGGAGCATTGATTAAAACAAAAATTGCTGAGGAAAGGAGGTTGAGCAAAGATAAGTGCCATTGCCAAGTCTGATTCTTAGAAATGCACTGACTTGATGTGGGTTCACAACTGCTGACAACATCAGCCGATCTTGAATTAATCAGGCTACTAAATAATCCTCAAAACCAGGAGTAGATGACAAGTTTCAGCTTTGTAACGTCGGCCAACTTTCAGTTATAAGCGTGATGGCCGATAACGCTGAAATATCAAAGAGGTTCATCAACAGCTGCTACTGATAGGAAATTATTCCATGAGGTCAAACATCTGAGAAACTCAAAGTGAGTTTCACCAATAAAGGAACATCCAATAAAGTGACAGGACACGACGCGTTCAGACACGTCTCTATTCTACAAAGCACGAATACAAATCACTGTCAGAGCCTTTGTCATTTTTCAGATAACACCACCTCATTGTTTCAAATATTGTGCAGATATTGTGCCATATAACTTTTTCTCTGAGAGGTATCATTGAAAAAGTATCTTCATCTGATACTTTGTCCCCGAGGAGCTTTAAATGTGTAGGACTTTAAACTCAAGTGTTGAATGAAATATTTAATTGCTGGGGTGATAACCACAGAAACGTGATCCCACTAATCCCTGTTAAAGATACAATATCTTTGTGTTAACACAAAATGTAATAGCGGGGACATTTTATTTTAATTTATTATGCGAAAGACTTCTTGTCTCTAATTTCCTCGGAGACAAACCAGAAGCCCCAAGACGCAACACGAAAATTTTAACATAACCAGATTATGACAAATTATATATCTATCCGCTATTTGAATGAGAGGCTTATTTCATGTAAGAACAATCTTCTGACCACAGTCCTTCCCGTTCTTCAGCCTGATTAGCATCTTTTACGCGGCTCCATAAACAGGCACGGAAAATCGACCTACTCTTCCCTGGGGGCAAAGCAAGCGACGTGAATTACTGCAATCATCCTGCTATTAACCCCTACACTGGTTTCCTCGCCATGTGTTTCCTCACAGACTGTCATTATGCCACAGGTGAAGCTACCGTGTCATTGACAGTGTATAATGGTTGTAATTGGTTTATATTAGTCCGCCAGTCACAGCTGAGCAGTCCCAGGAGTTCAATTATCCCATATCATTGTGGATAAATTGCAACACTTATAGTACAAGAGATGAGTTGTGTGCAGAGCCGGTGCCAGTGAGGTTATTTTCTACAGACGGTGAAGCTGTAGTGTTCGCTACCTCCTGCTCCCGTGTTTTCCCTCTGTACGGCCGACTGTTGTGTTTGTACAGCGACTTGTTGACACTCACAGACGTCTCACTGTTGAGAGAGAGTGAGACTGAAACAAGTCCGAGAAGGAGAGAAAGGAAAAACGAGGGTTCCATCAAAGTTCTTTCTTTCTACTTGTGATGCAAAGCTAAAGGCACAGCTGATCGAAATTGCTGCACAGCACATGGCGGCACTTTGACGATAAACTGTGCAATTGTGCATGATGGTGTGAGCACTAAGCGGGACACATGTGCACGCTGGGTGGATTACCGCTCCCCCCACGGGACATTTCTTCCAGTTAAATGATGGTCTGTGGACGGAAAGGCGAAGGAGCCCTCTGTCATAAAACCCAATTTAAACAATTAAGCACAGGCCCGCTGTCACACCGCCGTGACAGTGACGTTAAAACCACACGGCCCGACCAGGATCTGGTTACCGATCAAGTGTCAGTCTGTACTTTCATCCGTTTTTTGGATTTTTACAAAATAAAAAGCTGTCATTTCATTATCCCTGCCAAAGAGCTCGGGAGGAAAAGAGCTCTGATGTCTGTATCTGCTGATGACGGTTGTTGACCGAAAGATCTGCCGGACATTTCACAGCAGCTTGTGGTGCCTGTAAATTTATGAACACAATAAGGTTCACACTGAAAGTTGCGTGTACTCTGTGTCTGAACTGCAAAGAGTAAGGGGATTTTCACATCCTGCCGAGTACCACCGAAGAAGCTCGGCTTTACACCAATTAGGGGCAGTGACTGAAGCATTTTACCCAGTGCATCCACGGGATTAGAGGGTTAAAAGTCAGGTGCTGAGGCGAGGAGGCCCGGGGAAGGGAGGAGGGATATAGGGAGGTGGAGGTAGGGGTGGAGGACAAGAGTGGGGCTCTCTCACAGCCGGGCAGAAAGAGAGAGAGGGCAGAAAGTTTGAATTCGTGAGTGAATGTGAGCGTGTGTCTGCCTTCCTCAAAGCAACATGAAGCAAACAAGAATTCAAGATGTACCAGTCCCTCTTCTATCAGATTAGAAGGCCTCGGTGTGTCCCCTCCTCAGGTGATGCACATCTGGGGTGGGGGGGTTAGGGGTTAGGGCATTCCCTGGTTGACAACCAAGTGCCCGTGTTGCTCTGTCGAAGAGGCGTCTTATATAAAACCCCAGCTTCAAAAGGCCTCAGCCTCACACATCAATGCTGACCCAGCGGTATGTCGAGGCAAACCCCAGCCTGTGTCCCTGCCAAGCTAAATTGAGGAAGAGCTCGCCGATGCAGCCAAATGATGCGTTCAGAAGAACCACTTCAAAACCTTGCATAAATATACACACACATGCGAAGGGAGCTGAAGCTTTGGAGTGCCCCAGCTTTGAGCGCAAACCCCAAATAACTGCCGTCGTCCCTGTCCACATCCACATCCAGATCCACACACACACAGACACACACTTTGCTGGTTTGTCTGTCTCCTGAAGCAGATTATCCTTCGGATCGGTCACAACATGAAAGAAACGACTCTTTCAAACTTTTTATTAAATGAAACACTTGGTATTTTCTTAACCTTCTCACTCTGGTTAGAAAATCAGCATAAGCCAAAAACAATCCTCCCCCCAAAATTCCTAAACTGACTCCAGTAGAGTATATGGAGTGAGAGACACAGAGTGAGAGACACAGATGGAGAATAAGAGAGAGAGAGAGAGAGAGGGGATGAGAGGGAGGATGCTCATCCCAGAAAGCCACCACAAATTGCTGCATTTCAGTGAGCCCATAAAAAAAAGAGAAACTCTTAATCTTAGGTTGTAATTACCTCAGCCCAGCACTGTAATTAGGAAAATGAGCCTTGATCTAGATCTTGGTGGGCGAGAGCAAAGCAAAGGCACACGCGCATACACACTCACACACACCTACACTGTTTGACCAAAACCAGAATTAGCGAAGACAGGTCTCCCTTTGAGAATAAAGTGTAATGTTTAACCACAAGCTATCAATGACTAATGAAAATTACACAAACAACCAGTGAGACGAACATTAACTCGTAATGTTCCACCCAACATGGATCGAAAGGATAAGAGCAGAGTGAAGGCGAAGTGTGTCCCTCTGGGTTTGTGTGTGTGTGTCCCTGAGGCCTTGTTGAGAGTGGACACGCCGACACGTACTCGCAGTCCTCCGTTACGTCAGTTTGTTGTTCTCTCGTGCCCTTTTTGCTTAACATCTATTTCCGTCGCGGCAGGGGGACGGCAGATAGGGTCGTTATCGGCTGCTGTCCACGCCGCGAGTGCACAAGGGGCGGCACGAGAGGGCAAATCTGTGCATGTGTACGTGCAGATGCCCGCATGTGGCACAGCGTATCAAGCCGACTCTCAATCACTCAACGCTGCAATCAACAGGCGAGCGGTTGTTACAGTGCCACAAGTCACGGCTTGTCACCGGTGCCTACGAGAGGCATCGGAGTGTCACTTGAACTAGAGACTGAGGCCGCACATCCACCGTGACTCATAAAGCGTCTTCTTCAACAGGTTCGGGATCGGGGCTGATTCTTAGAGCAGTGATTTGGACAAATTGTCTGCAGTTTTAGATGATGGCTCTACAAAGTGGTTCTGGCATTTACTGGAAGAGATTACACCAGATGGGGAACGAGGGAAAGGGAGTGACACAAAGAGAAAAGGAGAAAGAGAGGAGGAGGAGGGTGAGGCGATATTCATGTTCAACAGATGAACGCGGAGGAAGATAGAAAATTATAGTGGGCATAGAGGATGAAGGGAATCGGAGCTAAAAAAAAAAAAAAAGAAGGGGAATGAGGGCATGGCAGACAAAAATAAAACCCTTCAAAAGAGAATAAATATGAATATAAACCAATAATTGTCAAAAGGGAGAAAACATACTGGCAGGTTAAAAGATACCAGTGTTCTGGCAGTGCTCAGTCTGCGCAAATTAAAGACCAAATGTCTCTCAGAGAGATCTGGAAGAGGCAGTCTGAGGGTATTCATGAATACCCAAAGCAGGGATACTGCTGTCAGCAGTTTTGTCTTGAAGAAAAGTACTGACGTTGTTCAAGGAGCCTCGCGGTAAAGATGATTGGCATCTATTTCGGGTGCTGAGTTCCACTTTGAAAGCTAAATATTTACAGTGGAGCCAGGGGACTGTCTGAGAGGGAGACACAGTGACCTCTGGAAACTGACCGCGCGGCAAGGTCAGCGCAAAAACACAATAGCCACACACAAGCGGGTCACACTCGCCCCTGCATTTACTCTGTCCCTGTGCAGGCAAACACGATTTGGTATGCAAATAACGGCAAAAACACACACTGAGCACACACGTGACAGTATGCACAAACACCTCTGTGCAGCCGGGTGAAACACTCACAGGCAAATAAACATACGTGCTGCGGAGAGCGGCCGTAGCTTCGAGCCAAACTGAGCCCCTGGACTGTAACAGGTTCATTTCAGATGTAAACAACGCTCTTTGAATGCAACGTGTCGTGAAGTTTCAGGTGTTACACAATGGAATGTGGCATGTGGCGATGTAGTCATCCATGTTCTGGACTCCGCCTCCACACCCTGACTCAGAGCTTAGGTATATGAAATATGGCTTAAAAAGAGCACTTAGGTGGAAATGTACTGGGAGAGTGAGACGAGTATATCCAGTGCAAACAACTAACTCTCTGTGTTGTGCAAAATGGAGAGAATGATGTTTTGCATCTCAGCAAATCCTCTTTCCTGCTTTGTGTCCTTTGAAGTAGTGAGCTATTAAAAATAAATATGGAAGTTGCTCTTGTGTGTTCGGATTTTCCTGTGTGTTCGGATTTTCCAATACCAATTCATATTTGAGATCCCATAATCACGTTCGAAAAATAGCATTCAGTAATCGTACACAACGCATTTACACGACGCAACACACACACAGACTTCTGCATGAACACGTACCCACGTAATTCTGTGGTAGTTAAATATGAGACGCTATCACTCAGACAGCCAGGGCAACCTGGGCCGTGCCAGCTGAGGATCAGTTAAAGTAAAAGCTGTTGGTGCTTGTGCCACAGGGCCAACACACACCTCAAACGCACACACCTGATCCAAACACGAGGAAAAGCACAGGCACGGATCCAAAATTAAAATGATTCCAGGAAAAACCTAATATCTTCTCTGTGATATTAATTACATCATCATATGTAGCCACATTTTAGTCTTTGCAGGCCACGTCAGTAAATGTTATCCTAACCTGGATGACCTTTGTTTCCCTCCGGAGACAATACCTCACTCATCAAGAGGGCGAAACTGACCGACTCTCGCTGCTCATACCACACAGCACACGTGCAGTACACTAAGTACAACGTATAGGGGCTGCAACAAAAAACTGACTGTCGTGTGTCACGCTCAAGTCACCGCTCGGCGCACACAAAAGCATCGGGCCCACAGCTGATGGGCTGATACCGCAGGACAAGGAGCTGACAGAGCGGAGAGTGGTCGGCCCGCATTCTCCCCCCCCCCCACCCCATCCCCCCCGCTCTGTCATTCTGCTGCGCTGCCGCACAGCGCTCAGCACGCTCCCGCACACAGCTGGAATCCCACCAATTAAGAGGAAAAAAGCTTCCTGTCCTGCTTGTGGGCCATTAACTATGTATGACAGGGGGCTGGATTCCAAATGAGTGGGCGGGGAGAACGTTTCATCAAATTAGGCTAACAGGTACAACTGTTGTGTTATCTGCAGGCAAGGGAGACGTCAGATCGAGGACAGTGGAGCGGGAGCAGAGGAGAGCGCTTCTTCACTGGGTGAGCACGAAATGAAATCTGACAGTTGTATTGGTCCTTATGAATAAGATGTTGTCAGCTACCACGATACAAACAACAGAAATAGTTTTCATCGCCACACAAGACACAGCGCACCATAGATTACACGGGAAAACAAAGTCTTGTTGACGCTTTGTCACAATACTACAGTCCTTTGAATAATTGCCCAGAGAGGAACCCCGACCGCACGCTGTTGGCGGTCCTCCCTGTGTTAACTGTAACACCCTGCTTCCTCAATAGGCTCCTTTCACACAACTCTGAGCCTCTTAACGAGACTGGCAGGAGAACAAGAGCAGCTCTCTTAACTAACGCATGCACACGCACGCAGCATTTACTAGATACAGTGAGGCTGTGTGGGACTACAGACCAGAGGGAAAAGGAAGAGAGAGGAGGGAGGAGGTTTGGACTGAAGTCGTGGAGCTGGGGCAGAGGTGGGCAGGAGGTAGACTCCTCCGTGTGTGCGAAGTAGCTTCTGTTTACAGAGTGTGATGTCGATGATCCGTCAATGACATAAAGCTCTATTGTTCTCCAAAGAGTTTTTAAAAACACATGATTTCATCACATTGTTGCACTGGGTGACATGTTCCATCATGACCACAACCAGGGGCGCTAGTTTATTTAGAGTGAATCCCAAATACACATTCCTGTTGCCATAAATACTCACTAGAGCGGCAAATGTAAATTCAGCCACTGCAGAAAATAGACCGGAACGAATGCAAGATGTAGTATTATTTAATACAATCTACAGTGTTCTGCTGCTTTAGGAAGTTACTGAGTTTTCGTCATCTAATGAGGCCATCTCTCTAAGAGACACATACCGTAGTGAAGGCTAATTATTGGTGTCTTTTATGGAATGCATTTGCAGCAATTAAGTTGTGAAGGTTGTCAGCTTGAATATTTACAATCTTCCTGCATTGATCACAAAGTCTCATTTGTAATGCATTGCTTGAAAAAAACCAAATACTTATGAATTGCCTCCACTGTACCGAGGTCTGGTTGTTGTGTCCCTGTTTCAAAAACCGTTCAACTTGACACTCCGACTCCTTTCTGACCCCACACTCTCTGACCTGCCTCCTTCCTGTGTTGTGCTAGTTTCCAATGAGCTGTGACAGTAGGCTGGCAGAGAGAGAGAGAGAGAGAGAGAAACACACACACACACACACACTCCTCCACCTCTCCGTCTCTGGGCAGCCCACCGGGAGGAGGAGGAGGTCGAGAGAGTGGCGGCTGTGTGGGGCTCCCATTCTGGGGTTGAGTTTTTGGTCATAACACACATTCCTCAGGTGAAGGGGTTTGTTCAAGGTGTGTGTGTGTGTGTTTGCTTGCTTGAATATATTTGTCATGCAGACAATATGCATACTGGCTGTGCGTCTGCCTTGATGCTGCGGTTTGAACATCAAAGCTTGCATTCACTGCCTCGAATTACAGCACAATCTGTCAACCTGAGTGTGTTTGTCCTGCCTTTTCCCCGAGGGACGACAACACATCCATGCCACACCTACACAAATGTATTTTAAAAATAAATTAAACGCTAACACACCAAATATTGGCTTTGATTTGGAATGGCTGTGCACCGTAGCTGTGTGTTAAACTTCTAGACAGCCCAACACAACAACAAGTATGTCAGTTTGTTATCTTAAAGGGGACAAGGAACAGCAAACAAGGGTGTTCCGTGATATTGTCATACTCTACTGCAACCGCACACGCACACCCACAAATAGTACATATTTGTACACACAGGTAGGCATTGTGCGGCCTAACAGGTTGGCTCAGGAATCTACTCACTTGATGACAATCTGGACAGATGCGTTGATGCACACAAACAAACTATTCTTTCTTCAGACCAGTGGTAATTCACTGCAATAACAACCAGCCATCACTGTCTCACCCTCGCTTCCTCTCTCCCTGTCTGCACGGCAGCACGTTAAGTCGTCTCAGGGATCTCTGTATACGACAGCGCGACTAACCCCCGTGGAGCACATACACACTGACACACAACTCCCGTATTATGAACACACAGAACTAGGCTTCCTCGAAACCACACAGAGAAACCCTCTTTGTCCTCATTCAGGCGTCAGTGTGAAGGCATCAGGGGTTTTGCATGCTTACCTCAAATAATTCAAATCACATTTGATTTACATCGCATTAATTACTATGCAAACCATGGACCCAAGGTATTGGTCTTGGTGGATGGCTGTGTTCTTCGATCAGTCCTTGTTTTTTTTAGCAGTATTAGACAAAAAAATATACTTGATGGATTTATAATCTGTTGTTTAAGAGTCTAAACTTGGAAACATGTGTCATGGTCCTAAAAAAAAAAAACGGCCTGGGATGAATTTTGGCATTGTTTCGAGTATTCCTCGTTCTGTCTGGCAGATCCTAACAAAGGCTGGAGATAGAGCCTTAGGTCTATTCCTCCACTTCTGTCACAACCCTCTCCCCACTTCCTTCACTCTTGTCCTGTTTGTGCTGAACACGAGGAATCTTCGCACACCTGCTGCGGGCAAATTGTTGTGCTGAGGGTCAGGGGTTGATGTCTTAATAGACTGTTGCTGACTGATGTCTCTACAGCTGTAATTGTGGTTGACTTCACCTTTTTAATCAGGGGTTGGCATAGGCTGAGTGTCATTTCGCTGAGAAATCTTTTCGATCGCCTCACCCAGAGGCATGTCAGATTTACTTCAGAGTCGGGATCGTAAATTATCGTAAATTCATTATTTGTATGCCGTGACACGAAACCACACATCCTCACAGACTATTCATATGCTGCTAGACAGCATTCGAAAAGATAAAAGTGGGCGACACAATTAAACACATCAGACATGTGTCTAAGAAAACGCTCTGCAAATCAGGCTGTCATAATAATCCTAGTAATGAATGAGTCAGCATGTCTTTGTTCAGGTTGTAATTGCAGGGCACCTGAGGCCATGGAGGAGAAGCATGTCAATGTTTGGGACAGAATCAGAGCCAACCTCCTCAGAACTGGCTTGGTACCAACACTGTTTCACAATAAATTCCAATGTGACAACCATATCTGTACAAGTGATCTAGGGCCCAGATTTATCCTGTGAGTGAGGCACATGTCTGAGGTGTTTTGTTCTTTTTGAGGGAGAAAAGCCTGCAGGGAAGAATGACAGTAAAAACGTTAAAGGAGGGAGAGAGGGAGGCTGAAAAGCAGGTCTTAAAATGAAGGTTGTGATACTTGCATGAGGTTTACGTCACATATTCACGAGCTGAATATGGACGTGACTCAAACCATGCTAAACCAAACATGTAATTAATCACAGTGAAGTAATCCTTTGTCAATCCACTTATCAATAAATTACTTGTTTCCTTCCTCTACCAGACGTAACAAACACCTTTTAATGATCATAGTGCCCTTTGCACAGTCGACATGTCACACAATAAAAAGCACATCGCTCTGTTCAGACTTGATATTAACCTGCCCTGACCAATCACAAGTCAATCTCAGCTGTCAGTCATGGCATGTCACCTGTTTTTCGAACAAAAATTGTAACAAAAATGAAAATACTTTAATGTATGTGATGCGTACTTTGTGTATCAAAGGTGTCTCATGTCCCATTTGCTAACATGGAGGAGGCAGGCTTAATGGCCTATACTGCAGCAGGCCGCCCGGGGTGCATTGTGAGGTTTTCAACCTTGCAATTGTTTGAACATTGAATATTTGCTTAGTCCAATCAAACATTTTCCTCCAAGCGAATGAAGAGTGAGTTTGTGTAAGTTTCCAATACTGTGCTACAGTAATTTACCAAGGTAAACATGTTGTTTAACCGTCAGAATGAGCACTGCTCCAAGTTTCTGCTCACCAACCCCTTACTTTAGACTTGAGCTTTCACAAGTCTAACAAACACTTTGACAGCAACACTGCTGCCACAAGACCCCGCAGGGCTGCTGTGGCAGGCGGAGGAGAAGGGCCTTCGTCAGATTCCAGTCATACTCTCAACAGCTACATGAACAAACCTGAGAGGAAAGAAAAGAGGTGAGCAGAAGAGCAAGGTCGCATGATTGACACAGCCAACAAGGGGGGGGTGTTAGAAATAGTTGCGTGATGTGTCAAACCTGTCACTTGTTGGCGGCCGGACTATAGGTTGAAATTTAGCATCAGTGCTTTTACAGAAACGCAAGTGGACGATTGTCAGTTCAGATAAAAGTATCCGTAGATACAAAGTAACCTCAATATGTTTAAAGGGTGAGGAACGACATTGAAGATGAGCTGACAGATGAGCAGACAGGCCCGCGGATATTGTGCGAGTGTTATCTCATTAAACGCGTGTGACTCTGTTTGTATAACAAAGGCAGTCGGGCTGCCAGTCCGTCAGTGTGGCTGCCTGCCGTCCGACTCACACAAAACCTTGGATTCAGTTATGCTCCAATTTTAACTCTTACACAGCTCTGTTGGAAGAAAAGTTATGATCCATCACCTGTTCTTTTAATACATCAAGAACAAGATGGTCAGAGGGAACTCTCAGCAGGGTTTTTGTCGAGGGTGCAGCACCTCATGATGGTGGGGAACGACCTGGAGTAGCACTGCAGTATTTAGAGCTGAATGTCAATCAAGCCAGAACGTTGGAGTGTGAGCTCAGTTGACTGATAAAACTGGTCGATCCAGCCACTTAAAACCACAAGCACACACAGTGCACGGAAATTGTCCTGTCCCCACAAAGCTCACTGAGGTGATCTCAAGGATGTCTCAGGAGACGTCTTTGTGGCTGAGACCAGCTTGCTTTTGGTTGTCCAGACAGCAGGAGGCGAGGACGGTCATGCACGGGACAGGAAGGCAGAAGTCAAAGATTAGCGAGAGTCCAAGGATGCCGTATTCAGTGTGTCTTTGTGATGTGGTGCTTTTTGGACTCATCGGATCTTGACTTCTGCAATTGTGTGGTTTACTACTGTGTCTTTCAGAAAGAGAAGGAGAGAAAAGTAGACAGAAAGTGGGTAAGAGGGGTTGTTTGTTGTTTTTATACCACTAGGTTGTGACTGAGCCATTGTTTTGTGCACATGGCACCAACAGCAGCTGTGGATTCAAACACTACAGACAAAAAAGAAAACTGATGAAAGACTAGGTAGTCCGTCGAGCACTGAAATCCTTTGTGTTTCTGTAATGTGAGAGTTCTGTGATGAAGATCTTTTTTCTATTAAGGAAACATGACTGTGACCCGACTGATTATCAGTCCCAGTAGGTCACAGGGCTGGGTGCACTGATGAAAGACGCATGTATCAGTGTTGAGACATCGCTCTGCTGGGGAAAAAAAACGATAGTAAACTATCTGTGGGCTGAGAGAAAGAGAGCAAGAGAGCATGAGAGCAAGAGAGATTGTACCTCGGGCAGGGCATCCTGTGAAGTGCCTTTATAAAAATAAAATAAGGTCTAGTATCTACAGCACCATCAGTCATATCCTTCATCAATGAAACAAAAAGGAAATTGTCCATGTTTCCTTTTGGAACTCCTAGTGCTTGACCTCTGTGCTCTAAAGCTCAGAGGAGGCCAGACGGCAGACATGCTGTTGCAGAGCCCAGCTCCAGTCTGGTTCGGCTGCCCGGCCGCCCAGCTCTGCCTGCTTCCTTTCTCCTCTCGCCTGCTCTTTACTCTTGAGGCTGGAGTCTTCAGCAGGGCTGAGGCTTCAGCTTTGGCACAGGTCACATCATTTACTTAGACACACTCCAGAGGTTTTGGGTTTCATGTTGCCCCGGAGGAGCGTAGAAAGCACCTGTTGTGGAGACGAGGACCATTTGGCTTCAGGTGTACGTCTTTGAAACTGGAGCTGGGTGTGGGCCCGTGTTTAACAGCGCCTGTTATCTGTGTTGTCTGCGCCACAGTTACAACAGAGGACACAGAATACTGAGCAGCAAGGGAAACACTAATCCAAGGCTGATCTCTGACCTCAAGGAGTCGGTCGCCGGTTCACTGGTTCTTCGGCCTTTAGACTGATGCTATCTGACAAGATGAACTAGACGGAGCAATGATTGATATGGCTTCAGGTTCCTCCTTACGGCTTTTGTGTAAATATTGTACGATCCGTTCTTTAGTACACGATAAGTAAACAGAAACGCCAAAAAGTAACTCTTGACTTGGATCACAAAATTTGTAATTAATGAGGTTTTATAATTCCATTACCCGCCCAGTCACACTCTCAGCGTATGTTATGGGTTTCGGTTTTAAGTCTTCCAGCTGCAGGCTCTAATGGTTTAATCCCGAGGTAGAAAGAGCTGCCTTTCATACCATTAATGAGCTTCTTTGCTAGTCATGCAGACATGCACAACGTAGGGAGCATGGAAGAGAGAAGGACATAAGGAAATAAAGAGGCAACGTGAAAGGAACCTGCGGGTTAAGTGGTTGTTTGTGTTAATTGAAACTACAACACTCTGACATCAATCAGCAAAGGCGGTGGTGATGTGTACGATGCATGTGAGTAATACAGAGTTTGTCCTTGTGGCGAGGCTGAAATCAGTTGGAAAGCTTTGCTTGTACACAACATTGTAAAACAACCATGGCCACTAATACCACGTCATACCACTACAAAGCATTGCAATGATATGGTGGCTTCAAGATGAGTATTTCAAGTGACAGATGTAGTAAAACTATCATTCTGCATGTCCTTCTCTCCCCTGTCTGTGTTTGTCTCATTTCAAATTTTGCCGTATTATTTACCGTGACAGTTACAAAATTACGACAGGAAAAAAGCCATTTGCTTTTGTTTTATCAGATTTATTTTCAAAATAAAGACATCCTTCCTTTAAAATAAAGAGAAGTCATAGTTTAGAGCTTAAACTTGAATGAACACACGCTATGCAAATTAAAACCAGGGAAAGGGATGAGAATGTTGATTCAAGTGTTCTATTACTCCTCACGTTTTCGTCTCTACACACGCTTTGCTTTTTTGATCCTTTCTGTTTGCATATCTAAAGTAAAAACATTAGTGACATTAGCTCATGCCATAAACAAATACTTCCAAACATCACACGCATACCAACAGTCTTGCGTTAGCACGGCTGACATTTTCCAAAACATACTTGTGCTGCATGTTTCTTCTGTCTGCACAAACATGTAGCTTTCCCTCCTGCGCGACTCTTTAAGTTATCTCTCCATCTTCACATATTCCACACAACTATTGTTTTTCCTTTCCAAATGACTCCTTTGTCAATGTTGATGGATAACCCAGCTGGATTGTGGGTAACTGGCTCCTTCTGTGGCATGGATTGTGCCAACATAGACACAGGGTGGAAGTAGCATTTGTAACACTCACTCCTTTGGTTCTTTGTCTTCTCATGAGGTTGCGGATGGAAAACGGGCAAACACAGAGAGGGCAAAAGGGGCCATGGGAGAGAGGAGGGGGTCAGAGGGGCCACATCAGCCGGCATCACCAGTAATTCTCTGGATGCTGAAGTTATCATTTACAGCCAATATGAATTAATGTTCCTGAGCCACTGCAGTTAATCTGCTAATGTTATATATGTAAGCAGTGTGCCCTTGTGAACCGAGTCGTCAGACCTACAACACCATAGATCATACTTTAATGCACGTTTTGCAGGCCTAGTTGCTTAAGAAGATAAAGTCCCAGAAGAGAAGGGGCCTCTTTAATGAGAATATGTACTCTGTTGTGTACAGCCTTATCCCCTTACTGTGACCCCCCCCTGTCGTCTCTGGCTCGGTCTGCTGAATTATGCAAGTGCACACTGACCTGCGGCTCCTCCCCACACACACACATACACCACAATTTCTACTCCCTCTTGTACCCTTCACTGGCCCTCAGTGTTGGCCTTCAGCTCTGAAGATAAGGGCTCTTGACGCTCGGCCTGCCGGGATTTAATTGCCGAAGCCCACTTCACCCTCCCAAAGCCAGGTCTTATCCACCTCTCCACCCCTTTGCCCCCGCTGACAGAAACCTGCTTTTGTCTCTGCTGTTCTCCTGCTCATGTTTTCTTTTCCTCTTCATCTTGAAAAGAAAAAAAAAAGAAAAAATAGTGGGATAAGAGGAGAGCTGACGGAGAGGAAAAAATCTTTTCTTCCTTTTGCCTCTTTAATATTTCTTTTCAAGGGGCTGACCATGGATTTCGGTTAGTGTTGCGCGAAAGACCTTCTCTGCTCATTTCTTTGTATTTTCACATCCCTCTCTCTGACGCTCGGGTGATTCTGCATCAATCAATACTAATACAACCCACAAACCTCAACTCGAGCATAAAGAAAACACAGATGTAGGAACAATTATTACATAACAGAACTGGTCACAAAGACGTTTTTTGACTACCCGTCTCATAAGCAGAGCGATCATTCATCCAATATATAATCTGTTTATATACTCAGAAAAACTTCCTGTTAATCTCTGAATACCAAGCCAATGAGACGGACCAGTTTACTTCTTCAAACTCAGCTGCTGCCTGTCTCAGGAATGTCTCAACAAGCACGCAGGGGAGAGAAAAGGAAATTACAACTCAAGAAAGGAGGAGGAAGGCAAGATGGGAGGGGGTACTGATTCTTGTGCAGGATGACAAGAACGTCTTTCTACTATCTCTCTCTCTCCAGGCCGCCCACCTCCACCCACTTCAAAACTTTTAAGCTGCAGCCACACAAGTCAGGAGTCACACAGCACCACAGTGCACTGTGGATCCACTCTGTGGTGACGCCACGTTTGCACCTTATCTTACGTACTGATAAGACCCGCACAAGTCACTTGCAATCCAAAAAGCAAGAAAACAGGAGAATCTAACCTATCAAGCTCCGGTTTATCTACGATCTGCACTGTCTGAACCCCTCCCCATCGATGGTTTCTCCTCCACTGGGTTATCAGATGTGCGGGCCCTGGTTGGAATGAGGCACACTCAAATAAACAATCTGCCCCGGGGAGCTATGGTAGAAACTCCACAGTGAACTTCTAAGACAAATATTTCATTCTATCTGCGGAGCTCACTCTCCTCTCATGTGTGCCTTGATGTTGTTTTATGTTCTAGCCCTGGACCCTTATGCCTCTCTGGCCCTGATGTACTGTACCGAATGTAGGTTTCTTTATCAGCGGAAGGAATGAGATTGGATTGTCGGAGTCAAGACACAGATAATTTGTCTCCACGACCATAGAAAGACACGTGCACTCACACGTACACAGTATCCTGCACTAGAACTGAGATGCAGCTTCCCACACACAGCCATGGTATAAAAACTTAAAACCATCTGTAAGAGCTCAAGCTGTTTCCTGAATCTCTAAATCCCCTTCATCACCTGTTTATCTTACGAGATCCCTATGTTTGCCTTTTTTCTTTCTGTACACCCATGCAGCACAGCAGTCCAGCTTTCAGTCCTTCCTTTTCTCCATTCCATCTGCACCTCAATCATTCACGAGTCCCGTAATGAAGCCTACTTTTTCCTGCGTGACTATTTTCAAAGAATTTGGCTTTTAGTGTATACACAGGAGAAGGGAAAATAAGACATCAGGGAATCTTTCCAAGGAGGTTGCAATTTCAAGGAGGACCGGAAAGAAAAGTATGCTGAAAGAGAAGCAAAATAAATGCCAAAGCGGTGGCGTAATGAGATGATATCCCCCCCCATCAAAAATAAAACCCTTGATCTCCCCTCCAAGTTCTGACATTCGAGGCAGGGATTTTTTTTTTGTAAAGAAAATGTTTCATTAAAAAGTGAAAGGAAAGAGCTGAAGCAGAAAGAGAGTTGTCTATGATGCTACTGTTACTGGCTTGAATGGATTTCTGTGGCACTGATACCTGTGAGTAAATGAAAAACATACAGCCACATATTATTTATTTATAGAGGATTAAGTAGAAGGAGCTCTAAAGTGTGTTTCTACATACTACTTCAATCCCCGAAAAGCTAAAAATATGCACAGTTGATAATCAAAATAGAATTACTGCTGTAACTTCAGAAGAAAAGAACATCCCAATTTCTTGGACAACAGGCCACAACCCTAAGCACTGTAAGAACACAATGTTCTCTCTGTGTATGCTGCATCGGTGTAAATTATAAGTCACACATACTTGCCGTATCGTTCAGGTATTTGCCCAGTGCAGACATTAACAACTGCACCATTTAAGGCCCTAAAATTAGCCCACCAGCATTCTGTTTCTGTTGGGTGTCGTAAATGTTCAAAAAGTCAGGTTTGGAGATACATTCGACCTAAACTATGATATGAACAAAAGTAATTTCAGGACACCTAGAATTCATTTTTTTGCAGCTTCAGACTAAGCACACCAGGATGCCTCTGGTTAAGGATTAAGCACACAACCCGATGAATAAGATAAGAGAAAACCAAAAGCTGTCAAAAGAAGAGGAACGGTCAACAGAAAGAGATGTTGTCTCTTCCCCCCCAAGGCCGTCTCACTTGAGTTGATAGCTGAGGATGATAAACTGCCGTAACTACTTTCTTCTTTATCTTCCCTCATACCTCTCACCTTCCTCATTCCATCATCCCTTCTCTTAAGCCATCTTAAGTACAATGTTGACACGCCACTAAAATAGGATTGACAGCAACAGAAAATGTAGTTTCTGTATATTTCATTCATTTTACTATATTTAAGACCCTTGTTTGACCGTCAATATGCATAATGACATATTAGTGTGTTTTCTGCATTGCTCCATGGTCGAGGAAGCAGCACCAGGCTCTCAGCGGAGCTCGTCTCCAAGTTTAGAACGCTGAACAGTAAATCATCCACAGATGCATGGCCACGTGCAGCACGGCAGACACACAGGCCACACAAAACTGACACGGTATGGTTATTTGAAACTGGAGAGACCAGACCAGTGTTTAGGGTGCAACATTTAGAGTGTGTGTGCAGAGCTTTTCACTGTTTCAGTAGCGCTTGAGAGACAGAAAGGCATACAAAGTCACGCTGTGTTTTCAGTTTGGTGCACCGTCCAAACCGAGATAAATTGGCTCATATGAGTTCCTTTCATAATCTATGGAATCTGTCATAAACATAGGAAGAACCGTTAACTGGGCCTCCACCACAACCACAGAGCTTGTGCAGTAAATAACGGTGGCATATTACTGACACGCATCCACACAATCTGCATCTGTAGGATCATTATAGAAAAAAATATGAAATTTGAAATCCCACAGAGCTCTCTGTTACACAGATCATAGCAGGAAGAATCTGGCACCCTTTTAGTCAGAAAAGCGAGGCAGGATACCAATATGTCAATTTTTCCTTAGAAGCATGAGGTCATGACTGCAGCCCTATTGTTTGAGAGGCCTTGTGACCCTTTGATCACTGGCTATGCATAATTAAACCTTTGATAGTAATCTCCCTCCATGAAATATCTTAAGAACCACACGTTGTAGAACCACACAATAGCTGATCCAGGCTGGTTTGGAAACTAGGCTTTATAGGGAGAAAATATGAATCATAAAGAAATTTGACATTACTGTATCCATCTCATAGCTTGATGCAACAGCTGGATGATCCCAAAACTACACATGTTCCACAATAGTGACAGAAAATAGTAATATTATGTGTTGTCCTTTTTATCCCATTTACAATCTGTCAAAATGTGTATGTTTCTCTGATGAATGTAAGTTACTAACGATATATATTTATCTTCTCTTTTTTTAGGCTGAGCATGGAGCGAGTCTGCGCCATGAAGGTCTATCTGACTCAACTGGTGCCCTTTCTACTCCTCCTCATTATCCCTGATTGCATCTTGTCCAGCGACTGCCCAAAGGACTGCACCTGCTCCACACCAGAGTCCATCTTGTGTTTTCAGAGACGTTCCTCCACCATTCCCAAAGGAGTGCCCTCATTCACAAAAAGTCTCTATCTCTTTGCCAATGGCATTGAAGGCTTGACATCTGAGGACTTTGATGGTATGGAGAACTTAGAAATGCTAGACCTAAGTCAAAATAAACTGACTGAAATTCCTGATAGGGTGTTTGAACCTTTGACCTCTTTAAGAAACCTGGATCTGTCATCCAACCAGATCACCCACATTTCAGAGGAATGCTTCCAGGGTATGGTACTGCTTGAACGTCTTTATTTGTATAGTAACCTTATCAAGACCATTCACCCTGCAGCTTTTAATAGCTTGCAGCACCTGCTGGAACTCAAAATACAGGGCAACCAGTTGACATCCCTGCCTGCTCTCTCGATGCCCCATCTGCTGCTGCTGGACCTTCGCTTTAATGTCTTACAAACCTTAGGTCCCTCGGACCTCCAGACCCCAAACCTGGAGTCACTCAAACTGGGTGGTGTAGGGCTCACCAGCCTGGATAAGGAGCTCATTGGTAGTCTGAAGAACCTCCATGAACTGGACATTTCAGGAAACCAAATTGACTTCTTCCCTGCTGTGCTAAAGGAGATCAGAGGGCTGATTCACCTCAGTCTGGCAGAGAACCCAATGGGTCCTCTTAAAGTTCAGGACCTGCAGAACCTTGGTGAGCTTCAGGAGTTGGACATCAGCAGCCTGAGTGTGCAGGGTCTCCCTGAAGAGTTCTCCCAGCTATTCCCCCACCTCAGAAAGCTTGCAGTGGCAGAGAATCCCTTCAACTGCCTTTGTGACTTAGCATGGTTCCCAAAATGGCTTAGAGCCCAGAGCATCACCCTTGAGAGAACAGAGGAAACCCGCTGCCATTTCCCACCTATCAATTCCGGGAAGGTATTGGAGAGACTGGACCACAGGGATTTTGGCTGTCCTACCACAACTACGGTCACCACTAGTACTGTCAAAACTACTACTATCCAGCCTGCAATTGTCACCACCTTTCCAAGTACTACTGAAGCTGTTCTAATCCCTAGGGCTAGTGATGAACCCACAGACAAAGATAATGACCCTCCCCTGCCCCCCGTTCCTGCATCCCCCAGCAGCAGCAGCAGGGACCATTTTTGTCCTTCTAACACCTGTCTGAATGGGGGTACTTGTCGTATAGACCAACATGGTCAGGTAGAGTGTACCTGTCCACATGGCACTTCTGGTTTGTATTGTGAAGTCCAAAATTACCACCCACCGTCACCACCTGAAGCTGGAATCCCCATGGCAACTGTGAGTGCAGATGAAGCAGACATTAGCTCACATGATGTAACAGCTACTTCAATCCTGGTGGACCTTCACCGCTACATTGAAATGCGTCCTTACATCCGTGGAATTCGCCTAACCTACCGCAATCTCTCTGGACCAGACCGCAGGCCAATTCAACTCAGCCTGCCTGCATCTTTCCCAGAGTACAGACTCAGAGGCCTGAGGCCCAACTCCACTTACACTGTTTGTGCCAGTCCACTAGGTGCACCTAGTGGCATAGACAGTGTGTGCACTGAGGCCCATACAGCCCCTGAAATCCTCAGCAGCCCTGATGCACGGATAACTGACCCAAGACTGACTACTATGGTTGTGCCTGCAGTTGCCATCTTGCTATTGCTGGTACTGATAGCAGTAGCACTGGGAGTAGTATGCTATCTTCGTAGAAAGAGGGCTAAGGGTCACTTGGAGCTGGACTGTGAGCCTTCCCAGCTACAGTTGGATGGAGTTAAGGCTGGTTTGGACAATGGGGCACTGCCTAAAAAACAACCCCACATTATGATCCCTGAACCTGCTGTTCAAAATGGAAATCTGGAATATGAGGTGTTGCTACTACAGGATCACTGTACATCAAATAACAATATGTCCTCACACAAGCCTTCCTACTTTTGACATGTGGCTTTGACTACTCTAACTTAAAAGGAGATTTTAATTTTGTTTTCCCCCTGGTGAAACACAGAGAGCAGCAACTGCTGTGAATGTGGAGGACACAGTAAGCCAACCAGCAAAGGAGAAACTGGACATATATTTAACTCAATGCTTTCTGTTTGTCTAAGTAGACATAAAACAAATTCAAAAACATTTTTGGTATCAAAAGCATTGAAATTGCCTCTACTCCATTTACATGCTGCATTCTGCTTCAATGGTTTTTCTCACACTGCTGGACTGGCCACTTCTCAACTTTCAAGCTATAGTGCTAGAACTGATGATGTGCTGTCTTTGGATGAAAACTTGGCTTAAGGGACATAGTGACCCCGTGCCCTCCATGTTATTCATAAGGGAGTGTGCACTGAAATGTTTTTTTGTTGCCTTCTCCCCATAACAATTGTCCAGCTAAGCATCATCAGCAATTATTTCTGCTGCATGTTGTAACTCCTCAGTACTACCCCAAAGAGATCAGTGCTTTCTGTGAATGACCTTTCAGACCAAGATGTGCAGAGTAAATAGCTGGCGCCTGTTTTACTTTATTCGGCTCTTAAACTTTTGGTTTTTGTTGGGTGTTTTTGTATGTATTGTTTTTATACCTGTGTCTTTGTTGTATTTTTTATTGTGCAACATTGTGTTAACATCCCCTTCATATCCTCAACCCCCTCCTCTTGTGACTAACAGACAAAACAGCAGATTAAAATCTTTGAAGATTAAAACGCGTTTGGTACCAGCAAAGTCAATCAAAGGGCTTTGCCCCAGAATGTCAGACAGTCTAAGTAGATGTGAGTCTGGACAGACTCAAGACTAAATCCCCCTTCCCCATTCTGAAGCCCTCAGCCTGCTTCACCACCACAAAGGGAGAAGGGAAGCAGGATTACAAAAGGTACACACTGGGAAGCAGTTGACTGAACCCATTCTGTTTCACCGTTGCACTGAATCATACCTATAGATTAAAACTCAAGCTAATTACAGTTAACACATGGCAACAACGCCAGAGGAAAAGATAACTTAAAATACTTATTTATTCATTATATACCCTTCAAGGGAAAATCAGTTTTTTCACCCTCGACCAAAATTCATGTTCAACATAGTATTCGACCTGACCCACAACAAGCAAAGAAAGTGGTGGTTGTGTATTGTGTTTCTCTTGAGTAAAAATATCCTGCTCGGCATAATGCTGTGCACAATTTCTCCTTGACAAGAAGAGTCCCAGTTTTGCTTCCTTGCACCTAACCAGACTATGAAAAGGCCAGAGGCACAACAGAGTGTTTATATTGCTGTGTAGAAGACAATGAGAATTGCAAAGTGAAAGAAGAGAGTGTGTTGATCTGATAACATCTGTGATAATTCGGGTACATGTTGGGGCTTGTGCAAAGACCTGCAGACGTCAGGTTACTTTCAGTCACCCCATTTATGAGCCTGCATGCCAAGGAGTACTTTAAACTCCAAACAACTCTGCCTATAGACAATCACACCAAAGACTCATCTGTGAATGTCTGTTAACATACTGTTGTAGTATTTCCACCGCCAGGAGTTTGGTGCTAACAAGGTGCCTTGGGAATCCACACAAGAAACCATCAACCAAATGCAACTGGAATATTTGTCTGTAATATAGAATACATTGAAGATAACCAAAAGTATTTTCGATGTGATTGTTAATTTTTCCCTGTTTATTTTGGGAAGTGTTTGTTGTCATTCAATGTTTTTTTAATTATGTGAACTTATTTGTACAAAAAAAGTGATATTATCATTAAATGAATATCCAAAAATAAAACAGACCAAGTTCTTTTCTTTGGTAGTTTTCCCCTTTCTTCTTTGAGAGGAAGGATTAGATTGACAGGCAAGAGGGGTATTATGTTTGCCATTAACTTCCCTTCCCTTTTAAGCCATCACTCAACGGTGCGAGGGGAGAGATCATAGGGAGGGGGAGTCCGGAAAAGTTTAAAAGGAGAGTGCCCCGGTAGAAATGCAGGTGTTATTATGCTGGTTAGTTAAGATAGTGGTGTGTGTGTTAACTGGACCTGTGCATTTGTTGTTGTGTTAAATAGCTTTCATTACAATACAGTGTCAAATCGCTTTATGGACATAAATGTGAGCATATATCAGACACCAAATGTCTCTCACTTGTCTCTACAGTGTAATAACAAGACTCTGGAGAGTCTACAGCCAAGCTTGCTACAATGAGAGCCTGTGCTTTGAGCTCTATACTGAAATCAGCCTGCTAACATGCTGACGGCTCAATGCAATTCCACAAATAGTTTTTGAGATATTTCAGTCTGAGCCAAAGTGGTAAACCAAACGACCGAGGGACCAACATTGCCGTCCCTTTAGGGCGTCACATTACCAAGTGGTATGCCGATTATAATAAATTGTAAGCTAATGTGAATAATAGTCAAATGTTTCACGCTCTATTAAACTTATTGGCACCAATCAAAACCATCTTGGTTAATGGGAATTTACACCCTGTGGGCACAAACAAACATGTTTAAAATTTGGGAGAAAAACAGGTTTGAATAGATTTGTGCCAGCCCATTCTTCTAGGAAAATGAAAACTTAGGTATCATCCAGTGAGGAAGAATTGTCCTCCTGCTCAACAAAACAAGGGAACGTTTCCCATTATAGAAGACAGAGAAAGAGAGGATTGTGTTATACAGGAGCTGAGGTTCAGGATGTATTTTAAGATCCAACAGTCCTGCTGGGGATGCTAGAGGCGCAGCTGAGGAGGAAGAGAAAGAAGCAAGGAGTGGATCTGAGGTGAGTTGCTGTACTACACAAGCTACTCTACAGTGTTCAGTGACTGGTTTGTTTTGCAAAAGCTCAGAAAAAATGGCCGTAATTAATTGCAAAAAAAACTAAACAAAACGCCCCCAGTGTATAAACACGTGTGCTGTCACTTGGACTTCTTCCCTAACAACAGGCAATGTAGAAAGTGGATTTAACCATTTATGAATGACTCACTGGTCTAAGCCTAATGGGCGAGCATTGTTTGCAAACCCACACAATAAACAAGCTGACCACCCATGTGTTTTATAGGTGGGTTGATGGTCGGGAATTAATGGGAATTAACCCGACACACACACATACACCCACACATTTTTTAAAGGGAAATGAGTTGAGAAGTTTAGCTAGCTGTAGCACCTTTGCCAAATCAAAAAAAAAGTGAAATAGAAGGCATAAATGGGACTTAATTCACAACATATGTGCGCATAATAGAATGGCCCCAGGTGAAAGGACAGATACGATACGTATAGATCATATCAGATAAGACCTTTGGCTGTAAGAACTCGTTTTTGTCCTCTCTCTCCAGGCATCTGTAAATGTTCATGTATGTGAATGAGAAAAAAGGAAAGGGAGACCAGAGGGGGTGTGTGTGTGTGTGTTTGTGTGTATGTGCGGCGTGCGTCTGCTCCTTTCCTTCCATAAAACAGTCTCTCTTTTCTTCCCCTGTCGTTAAGAAAGACCTGGTCCCTGGACGCGAGCCAACTTTAACACTCACACTTAGCCTGCCCTGCTCAATGGCCCCTATTGTTGTTTCAAGGGACCTTTTTCCCCAGTTATAACCCCCCCCCGCCACAAAAAAAATCCAAACGGATTACTACTAAAATTTACTTCTGAGCAAATATTTCTCTTTCACTTTTTTCACTCCTTCCCTTCTCCCCCGTCTTTGCGTTTTCCCCCTCACTCCGTATTTTTTGTTTCCAAAATGTTTCCAAAGCCGGGGTCTGCGAGGAGGCAGCCAAGGACAATGTGATGATGTGTCTCCTCTGCACCTCTCGATCTTTTATTCAGATCACTTTTTCTGTCTCTTTTCTATCTTCTGTCCCTCTGTTTTCCATCCTCCAAATAGCCCTCCTGTCCACACAGCACAGCTGACCTCGCAGTAACCTCAAACCAGCTCTCCAGCCGCAGCCAAGAGTATTTACAGTCAGCAGTTGAGGGCATGAAATTATCGCCACAGAAAATCATAAGATGACGCATTCAAGTCGTAATAAACCTGACAAAACATGGCATGCAAATAGCTGAGCGATGTCCTCTATGGTAAAAGGTTTTAGAGCATTAATTTGAGTTGATTATATTGAAAGTTATAAGTTTGAGTCCTGTGAATAACCTTAAATTGCACAAACTTAAGCTGTTAAATGCAATGTTAGGGTCTTGGTTAATTTACATCTCTTCTGTAGCAATGGAAATAGAAGCAAGAAAAACACTGTTCTGCAGGAAGCAGAGCAGTATCTTGCTATGATGGAGGAGCAACACATTCATGGCAACAGTGTTGAGTCAACACTTGGATAGCGCATACCTCCGCCAAGGCTAATGCTCTATCTCGCCATTGTTAAACAAAGTTGAAAAAAGATGTGGACGTGGATCCGCTTCACAGTTGAATGGGTCAAGCCACACCCCTCCACCACAACCTGTTCAGTAGTTTTTGAGTCATCTTGCTGATTGACAAACAATCAACAATCAACCTAACACTGATGAAACATAAGAAATATAAAAAAAATGGGGTGTTCTAAAACTTGCTGGTCCCAACAACACCCACCGTTTTAAAATGTCTCCCATCAGAAATCATCATATTATTCTTGAGCATTCTCAACAACCACTTGGGATTTAAAATAAGAAAGAATTGTAGCACCACAGAGTAAAAGAGCAGAAAGGGCTGAGTAGAAAGAAAACACACCACTTTGATTTTGGAAACCTGGTTTTCTGGCTCCGATTTTTGGCCTCTGCTCGCTTCCCTACAGCGCTCCCCCCGATACGCCTGCCCCACATCCCACTTTCCCTCCCTCTACAACTGTCTGAAGTTCCAAAAGCAGATTGGGGGGCTGGTATGCCACCGGTTCGACTCATGCCACACAGCTGACAGTCAGTGCCAGCAGGTGGCCTAGATGATGCTCTGACTGCAAGCAATGACAGGGAGAGATGAAAAGTGTGAGAGAAAGAAAAACAGGAAACAAGAGCACAGGGAAGATTTCGATTTTGGTTAGTTCTTGGCATGACACGTTAGCAGACACATGCAAGTCATTTCATGTACCATTCGGTACATAATAAACACAAATGGCAGCATGACTTCCACTATGCAGGTATTGAGTTCTATCCCATCGTCGTTTGTGTCAGTGAGACCGACTCTGGAGATGACATTGCAAGCTATGTGAGATAATGCATAAGAGTTAATCTGAGTATCAAAGTTGTGTAAATACGAGATGATGGCTGGTCGAGTCTACATTCTGATATAAAGATATGAACACCTTATCCATTAGGCTGCTGCTTTCTTTTAATCTGACTGTCTCATTTTTTCCATTTCTTTGTAGTTATTAATGTCCAGTTGTACCAGTAACGACAAAAAACGTTTACAAAGTGTTAATAAGTAAGTAGTAATTTCAGCTCATCATTTAAATTATTCATTATAATTAAGTTCATAAAATGTCCAACTACCCATCACAACTTCCCAGATCCCAAGGTGACGTCTTCAAATGTCAGTTATGCTTATTTTGCATATTCACTTTTGCATTTTTGCCGGGAAAAGACTCAAAATTATTAAAAAGCTGAGAATGAATTAAAAGGCCAACAAATTACTAACAAATAATTGTCATTATTTATTAATGGTTGAGAGTCCAATTTTCAAAAAACCTTGTGAGTAGATAACCTTGTGTAGTATATGGAAAATGTGGTCATGGCAAACTTTGTTTAAAGACAAAAACAGATGCCGGGTCCTAACCACACACTCTTTCCATTGTGATGATTTCAAATTACATGGCACACTTTTTGCTGAGAGACGTGATCCAAGTCTTCAGAAGACAAGTCAATTGGGTCACACGTCAAATTGTGTTAAAGTGCCTGTTACATGTTTTTCAGAGTTTCCCCTTTTCATTTCATGTGTCACAGTTTTTTTATTCGTGTCAGTGTTTGCTAAAGTCAAGCTTCTGAACAATTAAGCACAAGGTGTTAAGCCTCGAAAGCAAAAATCTTAATCCAAATGAAGAAACTCCAAAAAGGATAGAGATGATCTAACCAGCACTGTAAAATAAGAAGGAAAGGATGGAAAGAATTACAATAAATTAAGAGGTGGAGCAATGAAGAAATGCTGGGGAGGTGGAGGAGAGGAGGTGCTGTTACTGGCTGAGCCCTAGCACGGCCACATGCACCGAAAAGCTTATCCGTCTTTGGAAATGTACTAATGAGAGGTACAGAGGGGGTGCAAATGGGGAGGTGTTGAGTGAGTGTGTGTGTGTGTGTGTGGTTGTATTCATGTCCAAGAGACAGCAATGGTATTAAAGAGCACCTAAACAGAACCGCCTGTCACCCCTGGAAAGCAACCCAAGAGTGCTTCTCATTTGAAAGGAATGGAGGGACAGTGGGTGGGGAAGGATTTATTTATCAAGAAAAACATAAGCAAACAAGCAATGTGGTATTAGCTAAGAGGAGAGGAGGCTGCAGTGGACAGAGCGGAGGTTGCTGTGGGTAGAATGGGTGCAGGTGGGGGTAAAGTACTTGCACATTTCGGTAAAAAACTTGCAGAATCAAGCGTGCAGTCTGTCAAATCCAAAATAAGCTCCATAAGACAGGCAGATGAAACTATTAGCTCAAGCGTATCTGGCTGTCATTTAAACTAATCACATCCAGTTATTGCAGAATAAGCAAGCGTACGAAAAGTTTATAGCTCTCACAAATGCTTACTGGCAAGAAGATGCAATTTCTTTGCCCATTCTTTTTCTGAATAAAAAAATTGCTGTAACTATTTACATAAAGTTACAACACATTGATGAGAACAATTCAAACTTTACATGTCATTTCCCTTAGGTTAACAAACAGAGCGATACATTTCTGTGGTAGTGAGGAAACTTTTAAAAGTCCTCACGTCTGGATTTCAACAAGCCCTGAGAAAGGTTCTTCCCTCACATGACCTTTGCAAGAAAACAGCTGTGACGAGAAGTGATGAAGGTCTGAGCAGCTGTTCATGGAGCTAGTAGTTACAAACGCCGGAGGCAAGTGTACACTTCAATTAAAAAACTCTTCAGTGAACTTCGGTGAATGTCACCAACAGTTACAGTCGCCACACTCGGGTCTGGTAAGCTTCAGGCTTTATGCAATCCTTTCTTTTTGTCAGGGTTCCAAAACCTCAACGTTTCCATCATCTCCGGGCAAAGGAAACAAGGAAACAAGAAAACAAGACAAGTGGCAGTTAAGGGGAGCAGCCCATTTAAAAAAATCATCCTCAGGTTAGAGCCCTGTTTGTTATGTGAAAGCAGTTTTTAATCACAACGGCTGCACTGATGGTAACTTTTACAGACTGGCAAAGAAGTGAAAAACCATCCATGTTTATGACCCTTTACTCTCAGCCTGAGGCCATCAAGAGACCAGGGAGCGGAATTTAAACACACACTGCAGTGTTTACACTACATATTTACTGCAGGTAAACACACAGGGGAGCTCTGAGTCAAATTCTCATTAGGCAGTAATGAAAATTAGTCAAAAAAAGTCAAAATTACGATAATGTTTGAGTGGATCGTATGTCTGGACCATATACTGTATATAAAGATGGACGACATGACAGCTAAACATACTGATCGCCACCTGCTGGCTGGCTGCAGTATAGGTAACACCCCTTTTCTCCTTGCTCCTGTAATTTCAGCTAGTTCTTTTCACACTGATGTGTTCAAGTGTTCATTTTTCATGAAAGTTTTGGTTTTAAATAGGTATTTGATGCTATAAAAACGAGGCGAGATGTCATGACCTACAGCCGATAATGACTTGTGATTGGTCATTAGTGTGGTTCAGTTGGATCTTATGGATTCAAATGCGCGAGATGGCAACATTCGTTTCCTGGATATGATAGCGTAATTTCTGCATTGTGAAATAAGGTGGAAACTCACAATCCATCTTTATGAACAGTCTATGAGTTTGCACATAGACTTTGAAAGAGAATAGAAACAAAGGATGAACCAGTTTTAACCTCCCACAACTTGACACAGCTACATATTAAAATGATCATGATGAAGTCTTTTGCTCATTTGTCACTGCAATGGGCCTCACACGTACCAGATGAAGACGAGGGGAGGCAGCAGCAGGGGAGGACGATCTGGAGTCTGATCAGGCACCGATTAAAACAGCATCACTCATCGCATTATTTCATCTTACCACATCAGCAAGGACACATTCGGTCAACACATACAAACGCTGGCACTTCAAATAAGGTTAAAATAATGGATCTTTGTTTGTGTGTGACAGGCTATAAAAAGTAATGTAGTATTGAGTTCAGCTCAAGTAAGCAGCTGCTCAGTCTGGGCATGCTGTTAAGCATTATTAAGCATTATTTCCTGTATATGGATTTAACTGCAGCAGCTCCCTGCTGTTGTAGAGTTGCAGCCACAGCTAAATCTTAGAAACAAAAAAAAGGCCAAAACACCATTAAAAGCCACAGTGGAAAATAGAGCTTTTGGATCATGATCTGCACAAATTTAAAAAGGAGACACGCAAGGCATCTGCACTACCTATTGGAACTAATTTTACATGAACCGAACCAAAAATACTTTAATTTCATTCTTCCATTTCTCATATTTCTCAGACATACAGCAGCACTTCCAAAACACAACAGCCGAAACATGTTGAACAAACTTTATAACACAACCTCAAGGTAGCACACAAACAAGAAGCAGGCCAGCCGAAGACTCGGGGTCAGGCCCCTGATACAGCCCCTTAAGACAGCGGCAGACATTCATCAAACACTGCTGTGTACACATCCTGCGCTAACTTTCAAACTCTACTTGCATCATGTCCGTGCTGTGTATACACATCTGCAGATTCCACATTGTTTGTGGCTGGAGCTCCTGTGAAAGCTCAAACTGAGCTGAGCTATGCTGGAACGTGGGTGGGCATATTATGGGTACTGGTAAGTAGAGAGCAATAAAAAATCCCACTTGAATTAAAAGATCTACTGACACAAAAAAAGTAGTACCTAACATTGTCGAAGTAAATTAATGCAGCTGTGAGACAACTACAGGTCGGCACTTATATGTGTATATCGTTCATGTTGGATTTAAATCGTGCAGTAGAGGCGAATCCTGTGTGTGTGCTTACATGTGTGGTGAGTGGAGGGTGGTGACAGGCACGGTTAGTGTCTGTAATCCTTTTCATCACAGTAGGTGCTCATGTTGTCTCTGGGGAGAGGAACCCCTCCCTATATGTATTTGGAGGATTAGGAGTTTCTTGCACTTCCCTGAAGAGTTTTCATACATTACAAGTATATGCTTCTGGCATATTTGTATGGATGATGGTTATGTGGATAACCAGTTAAAATGTGGAAAACCAATCTGTGCACGTGAATGTGTTCTGGTAGAAAGCTTGACTTCAGTCATACACATCAGTCACACTAATTGTGTCCCAAACATCCTGCTGCCACTGGGCTTAGGCCAGCCGACCTCTGACCCCTGCATGTGAACTCTGACCCTACAAGGCTGGACCATCAACTTCCGGCCAACAAACACCTGTTTGTTCCTCACGTTAATAACACACAGAGGTAAGGGGGTGTTTTGGATTGAGTCATTATACTCAAACAGCACAAAGTGCTGATCTCCTAATCCTGTCCGCAGGGAAGGTCTGGACAGTCGCAAGTGTCTGGGTGCTGATTAGTGGTGAACTGGGAAATGGGTAGCAGACCAGGATAAGGCTGATTTTCACTGGCTGATGTCTGGTAATTAGGAAGCTGGTTTGCATGTTCAGGACGTTTTTGGCTGATTAGGGACAAACACACACAATGCTGGATATATTTGTGATCCTCTTTCAGAGCAAGAATAAGGTTGTACAAAATATGTTTAAAGTGAGCAGAGCTTCTAATAAAAACATTATGAAGGCAAAAAAACTAGCCGTCATCTTAGATGAATTTCAACTTTGTCAAAATGAAAACACAAACGACTGTTCAAGTATAATATGCATTGTGATACTGAACATGAACCCCATTAACAATGGTTCCCAACTCAGTCCAAACCTCCTCAGGCAGCAAATAATTCTAAGTTCCAAAACATGGGGGAATAACTGGAAGAAACCGCAGAAGAAGAAGAGATCGCCTCCGGTTTTTGATGGCTTAGGGCAGATTTATACTTTTGCACTGAACTCACGCCATACGAACGGCATAGCTGTATATTCTGATGAAGCAGTCTGCTACATATGAGATGGTCCATTGTCTCGTCCATTGTCTCTCAGTGGCCAGACAAGCGCACAAAACTCACCAGTCTGAATCAGTCAAATGGTCGTACACAATGTTTGAAGGATGCAACAGGATCTGTAAATGGGGGTAAAGTGTGGTGGACTTTTGTCATGGTTTGTAAAAGTTCCAAAGTCACCACCTTAGTTGTGAACATGGATTTGAGTCTGCCACTGAAAAGCATTTGAATAATAAGCATGTTCAAGGCACTACCAAGGGTTCTCAGAAGTGTTCCTCTTTCAAGCTGAATTTACAGGATTGAAGCAACAATAACCTTTTTTTTTACATGAAAATCAATTGGTCTAAATTGCCACAAGAAACTATTAGTTATCTGATTCAAGCATCAATTCTATGCAAGGTCATTTTCATGCTGGAAAAAACAAGTCAGCCTAAAAATGTACGGTATGATTTGGTAAATGATAGGAAGTAATTTTAAGTATACACAAATTGTATTTCATGAGCTAAAACACACAAAACCACCAGTATGGCCCCTTAAGTATCGCCTAAGCTCTTTATCGTATGTGGACGCACAGCCACAGCTGACCCGTGAACCAGTCCAGGGCCAGTGACGGATGCCAAAGGCCACTTACAGCCGGAAACTGTCCCAGGGTTGGTCCGGGTCAGAGAGGGCATTTCTTGGAGAGAGGGTGGCGTGTCGGGACGAGTGGTGCTATGGTCACTACATCACAGTGAGAAACTAGCCACCACACAAGACCAACGCAAGCAGGGACATCCGCTGGGCAGGCTGACGCCGTGTGCCTGTGTGGGTGCCTGCCAGCCCGGCCTGCGGCCTGGGGGGGTGTGGGCACGGCGGCCGTGCATCCCAGTAGGCACCCCCATGTCGATGGGTTCACCCCAGTGGAAAGTCTGAATCAGCCTGCATGAAGCCCACTGTGGCTAACAGAAGGTAGCGATTCAACAGACCCCCCCCCCCCTTCCCGTTAATGTAGCCAACACTTCCCAAGTGACCACAGGCTAAACGAATCCTCCAGGCACAGCAGAAAAAGGCATAACTGTAGGGAGGGAGAAAGAGTAAGGAGAGGAGTGTGTGTGTGTGTGTGTGGGGGGGGGGGGGGGGGGGGGCATGGTTATAAAGACACAAAAATAGAGGGTTGAGAAGGACAAGGTGATGAATGGATGAAATAAGGACAGTTATTATGGTGTGACCATGGAGGGAAAACAACTTCATAAAACAATGGAATGAATATCGAGAGCAAGATAAGGAGGAAGTCCTGATGAGTGACACAAGAAGACATGGAAGGGGGGGGTCAAAAGGATGGATGGAGAACTCCTGCCAAAGAGTGAACGACAGCAGACCGAAATGAAGATAGGAGGAGGGGGTCTCTACAGTTCAACCACCACATATTTCCCTCGTAAGGGATATAATTTACACAAACCCACTAAAGGTCACGAGGGGAACGTGCGGTGCCAACTCCGCCTCAGCAGCCAACACATTTTCCCCCCATTTCTCTCTCTGTCTGTCTCTCTTTACCTCTGTCCCTTTCTTTTTCGGTCCGCCTCTCTTTCTGTCTCTCCGAGCATCCCTTCCTTTCCATATTTTTATGGGACTTGCTCCAAATCACTGTGGATTTTTAGTTGAGGGATGCTTGTGTGCTTTCGCGTGTGTTATTCCAAGGCCATATGTCTTTTAACAATCTTGGTTTTTGCAGCATGTGGTTGGCAAGCAGTGGCATTCCACCCCTGTCTCAGTGTCATGCATCCACTTCTTCAGCATGGTCAAAACAGAGAGCAGTGATAGAGGATGAGAAGGGAAGAAAAATGGCTTTGAATAGGAAAAGGAAGGTTTCTAGATACTTGGTTAAAAGAAAAGCAAAAAGCAGAGAAGGGACAGTCTACTTGGGGGGGATCTCATGCCACTGTGGCCTCCCCCTCAGCCAAACAACCCCCCATTTACTGTCTCTACATGAATTGGTTGTGGAAAATGTCTGTGTAACATGTTTAAAGTGAAAAGCAAAAAGCTCTGGATCAACACGGTTTCAGAGAAAAGACAAATACTCCTCCAGAAAACACTGAAGGGACATGATGTCCTCCTCTAACTAACTGAACAGAGCAGCAGAGGATCATTTCTGAAGGGCAGAAGGTTGGATGAGGTCAGCTGTCACCACTCCGAGATGCTGGGCATGAAAACAAATTGATGGTGCGAATGAGTGAATTGGTGCCTCTGTTAGTTTGCATAGCCGTAGCTTGTAGCTGACCGGGGAGAGGTGCACAGCCTGCCAGCTCACAGCTGTGAGTCCCCACAGCTTAGCAGCAGCAGTGGACCGTGGATGGACCATGATGGCCAGGATGTGTGGAAGAACAATACACAACACCTCATCGGGGCACGCATTTGTAAATTTCTGTCACCATTCATCCATCATGCCCCTGTTTCTTCAGTCCAGTGCAGATGAAAAGTTTGTTTCCCTCGCACACCACCCAAGCAGGTCAGAGAGAAAGGCCCGGCCGCTCAGCAGCTTTGTCCCTTTGGCCTCCACAAGGAACAAGTGGTCCCTTAAATATTTCCCCGCAACTGGGCCTCCCTCTTTCTCCGGGCTGGTTCTTTGGACAAACATGTTAGTCTGAGGTGCTTTGTGGAGCAGTTACTCTTTCACTCTCTCACCAAGACCCAATCTACACAGCCGGTATATAAAGAAACTCACTGGAAAGGAAAAACAGCAGGATACAGTAAATATGTAGATACAACACAAGGAAGGCAAAGAAGCAACACAATGTCCATTTATAAGGGGACAAAGTACAGTTCGTGGAGTTGTGGGATAATAGAAATCCAAAGGGAGTTGATCATTTACCATTATTTATTTAGTTAGTCATTATGCTGGTCCCACCAATCAATGAGAGCGGCACTGTGATCCATCACAAAGGTAAAATGAATTTAAACTCAACTGAACCAAGAAAAAAGGGTTGGTATTTTTCTGTGTGTTTTATGAAGTATCACCTATGCTCTGTTTGAATGCATGGCTACACAAAGACATGGATGATTACGTCCATGTCACTCTGACTGTCAAACCCCACAGAGTGATGATGAATGCTGTTTGGTGATGGTCTGTGTGTGCTGAAAAAGGCAAAGAAATGGCGGATCCGTCCAGGCATGTAAATGGGAGTGCGACAGCAAGTATAAAGAGGCGTGTGTTTGTGTGTGTGTGTGTGACTGTTAGTAGGAATGCGGCCCCTCCAGCTCACGGTTGGACTGCTGTGTGTTAGACACCTGTGCCCTACATGCCCTCATCTCACACACACACAGAATGTCCCTACATTTCCTTGAATGGCATTGCAAAATTTCTCATGGCTAATGTTCACAAAAACACAATTCACTGGATGATGGTCCGGGAAAGAACCCACTTTTTGCTTACTCGGGAGCCATGGGTGAGAAACCTCACACACTTAATGGGAGACAGCACTCCACAGCCAAACACTTCTTCACAACCATCCATCTAGGTCTGTTTTGCCTCCACCAGTGTTTGCAGAAACACTGACATCCATCTTCAGCCTAAAACCACAAATTAACATGTGTCACAGTGCTCTGCAACAAAGAAGATTAAGTTGTTAAATTAGTTTTGAGGACACGTTAAAGTTAAACTTGAATCCTGGTTTCCTCATCATCTTTTTCTGCCATAGGAAACAACTTTTGGACAAAAGATGTCTCAGGCACAATAGAGGGCTTACACCCGCAGCCTATGCAAGACTTCTACCTCCCACTTGTCCCCAACTCACTCCCCTGATTCCCCCCCTCACACAAAGCATCCATACAATAGCTTGCTGACTAATTGACCTTGCAGAAATAATGTTAGCTGGCCTCACACAGCGGACCTTCAGTGGATGCTGGAGACGAAAGGTCCACAGAGGATTCTTGACGAGCACACAGACTAAAGACCAACTGGAGTTCCCCCTGAGGGTCCTCAGCCTTTTCTTCTCTTCGCCCACTCTAAGAGGCTTTGCACAATGGGGAAATTATTTCCTGGCAACCACCACCACCACTACTACCTCCTCAACTTTCCAACCAATTACATTTTGATGAAATTTTTTAATCTGCTTACACCAAGTGCTCTTTCACAGACCCACACACTCACACAGCTTTGGGCAGAAAAGCAGAGGGGCCATGCAGGTGCACCGCAGCTTTTGTTGTCATAACATTTCCATAGAGATCTGGCGGTGATGCTGTTCCTTTCCTCTCTGTTGTCCATGTACTATACATGCACATATACACACATGGAGGCAAACACATATAACAGTACACATGTGTTTGTTTTCCCATCTCACAGTCTGCTGCATCAACACAATGAAAACATTACACACTGGGACACAAGCACACGCACACGATGAGCAGCAGCATGCCTCAGCACTTTTCCGATTAAACTAACCATAGCATATTACTCCTGCCCTACTGGTGCTGACATGTTTCCACAGTGTGGACGACAAATAGGGCCCACATGGGAAGTGACATCAGCGAGGAGAATGTTTCCCGGCTGCCACCAACCAATCGGGAAGCTTCTTTAATAAAGAATTTCCTTCTTTCTTTCCTCGAGTTTTCTTTTTAGACAGCAGGCCCTTCCAAGGACGGTCACAGGATCACTGGTTTCCATCATGGAAATCATAAAAGAGAACACAATGAGCAGACAACACACCTTGTCTGCTCTCTCTGTTAAGTGATAGGAAAAGACCGCTCACTCAAACTCGATTTAAACAATGAGGGAAGTCAGGCCGGTTTTACTATAGTTCCAGATGTGGATGACTGCTCTGCCGATAATACACAGAGCAGCTACGCATGGGGAAAAGTCATTGTCTGAGCTATTATGATATTAACTTTGCCATCACTATTGGCAACTGGGATTGGCTGCAAGTATTTGGACTGTATGACTGGATCTGAAATGTAACAATGGCAACGGTGATCAAACGCTGAGATAATTGACTGCACGGTGTGTATCACTTCAGCATTAATTCATTCTCTATTAAGTTAAGGCTGAAGGTGAATCTATTACAGGTGGGGCATCTTTTTAGGTGTAGGAAGATGGAAGCCATCAATAAGCTGAAAAACCAGAATCTAATCAGACAGTTGGTATAATTGTTTCGGAAACAAGAAGACAGTAGTGAACTCGGCAATAACTGGAACTATCTTTAGGAGAGGACAACACCAACATGATGAAAACAAAACAAACCTGTGGTAAGAGTCTATATTAATCGTAGGAATTTGTGGTTTGCAAAGTAAGTAAAAAAGATAAAAGTAAAAGTTATGAAAGTGACAGACAAGATTAAGATCAACCTTTGACAGAAAGTTTATGTGTATTACCCATATACAGTATGTTTATATATAAAAGTCTACTCATATGCATTATGTGGACATGAACGACTCCTGCTTGTCAGTGTGCATCAATAGTGCACTTTATATATTGCTCCCTTTGTACCCTCAATATTCTTTGCAATGCAATGAGGTGTGCAGTGACTGGGTGCCAATCTGCAGCAGTCCCAGAGGCAGCAGTAGAGGCCAGGCAGCGGGCGGGGTGGGCGGGGTGCAAGGCAGAGGAAACCATCTACTAATGGGAAACACACTTCTCTCCATCGCTCAAATCGTTCTTTGTACCACAGCAGAGAGGGGTGGCAGGCATCCAGGAGGTGACTGGCGTCCAGAAGGGAGGCATGATTTAAAAACGGGAGCTCTGCTGCGCTTCAGTTCCCGGGTCTCGTGAAAGGGACGACCAAGCGTTTCATTTAAAAGAAACGTGTGTTGAAAGAGAGTTGTTAGGGAAAGAGAGGGGGGTACAGAAGAACACCCGAACAGAAAGAGAGTGAGGCATGGAGGGAAAAATGAGTAAAAATACAGAGTAAAAAAAAATGTTATGAACAAGATGACATGGATATACATAGAAGCTTTGAAAAGAGTATACAATAAATGAAGGATTACTGTAAAACAAATGCATTTTCTCAGAAACTACTACTCGAGGCTCCTCCACAAATACTGTTCCCTTGCAGTGATACTTATAGGCAGCATGTTTCTGTGCTGATTCCACTTTAACTCCGACGCAAACCCAGCCTTCCTCAGACACTCAGCTACTGGATATCCACCCTAGAGAACTGGGAGAAAAGTGCTGAAATGGACTTGGGATGGCAACAAGTTTGAAGGCTTTGGGTAGGGCAAAGATCCCAAGTGTTTTTGTCAGTGCATTTTTATTAAAGGGGAAAAAAGAACATTTTCCAGATGTTCTCGAAACTCTGCAGCTGCAAGTGCATGTCGACTGCTGTATTTAAGGATGGAAAGTGAAGTCTGACACCGTCTCACACTCCAAGACCGAGGCAGAGTAGAGTGATGATCCTGAAAAGGCCTTCAATTCAAGTCATTTGTGCAGTTATCTAAACATCATTAGGACATTCTAAGCTGCCACATAATGCAGAGCCCTTGATAACTTCTCTCCAACCATAAAGGAAAATAAAGAAAAGTAAAGGTTAATGGAAGAAGAGAAGGGGGGAGTGGGGAGAGAGGAAGGAAAGAGGCGGCTGAAGGTAGGAGGGAGAGACTTTTTCTATTTTTCCTTCTGTGGCAAGTTCACACAAAAGGGTCCTTCTGATCCCTGGAGTGCTGAGCACATACCTGCGGGATGAAATCAAAACCCTCTGTGAATTATATTAAATAACTGCTGCCAAACGCTCTGCATACTTGCATGTCTATTTCACCAGTTCTGAAAGGCTCCATTAAGCTCCGCTCTTAAACCCCCACACCCCCCCCCCAAAAACACTTAATTAGAATCCCAGACGGCAGCACCTTCAAAAGCTCAGCTCCCTGTTACCATTTCATCTGTGCAAGTGGGGGCAAACAGTGAAAGACAAAAGGTCTAATACGCGGCCAGCTGAGGCTAAAAAAAGGCACTCACTGAAGGACAATGGCTGCATTCTTGACATGTTAATAGAGCCCAGGAATAATAGGACATTTGATCTTTAAGTTGATCACAGGACTTGAAAGAGGAGCAGTTGATTTCTCCAATGAGGTGTTATGGAGTAAAAGAAGGTTGGGGTTGCCCGATGATTGACCGTGAAAAGTTCATAAAAGTTATTAAGACGATATCTTCAAAAAAACATAGGACGGTATTTCAGAGCTCCCTCCTTCTCCATTTCCATCCTCCTTTCCCGGTCGAACTCCCCCTCCACTGAATCACAAACTGAAACCCCAAATGACTAACAGATTCCAGACGCCGTGTTTCAACTGTCAGAGCGCAGAGTTCAGGTTCTTTGACAGAGCGTGTGCGGTCACATCTTAACCCCGTCCCATCCCCCCGAGGCCGTCCCAGAGACTTGACCCTGAAGATCACCTTAAGACTGTAGTTTTGCCATTTTCTCTCCACCTTGAACACGAGTTTCTGAGCTGAACCCGAACAACAAAGCTCCCTTTTCCTCTCAGAAAGTGAACTTTGTAGAAAGGAGCGAGGTCAAACTATCGTTCAGACATTCTGTGGCATTTTTTTTTGGGGGTCGGGTTTGGTTAGCAGGGCTGCAGCTGCACCTAATCCCCACAGGAAAGCCTTCAGCTGGGACTGATTTTAGAGTGCCTGGGCTGGGGTGGGAGAAAAGGGGGGACTGTTTTGTAAAAAGCTGGTTCCCGTTTGAGGCACAGGCCTCCTCTCAATCCAACTGATTAAAGGGAGTTTGGCTCAATTACGCCAAATGACTGGGCCCTGCTCTTAGGCACGACCCTGGCTGGAAAACACACAGAAATAGATTGTGGAGACTCAACAGAGGTTGTGAATCTGTGCTTCACACCTGAGGCCCTCTCATCCATCCACTGCTAAACCTTCCTCGCTCAGGTAACAGCACAATCTGTCAGCAGTGCCTGCCTCAGAGGGACAGTTTTTTGTGTAAACCGTGACTGGGTCGAGAAAACAGTGGGGTCGGATCTCCAGGGACAAGCTTATGTCTTCTCCAATTGGTGGGCAGGATACCGCGAGGGGACAGGCACCAGGTCAGAGTGATCTGTTCCAATCAGCCTCATGGCAGAAGAAAGACGGGGCTGAAGAGGGTGCGTGGGTGGATGAGTTCATTTGTTCTAGTGCTCAAGTAGAAGAGCAGAACATTGATAGAAACTCTGCACTATTACAGAGACTAAGGTCAAAATCAAGACTTTCTCTGACATTTTTGCCATTCCGAATCCTAAGCAAATTACCCATCAGAGAAGTCACTGTCAGCTTTATAACAATATGACAAGCTACTACACAGGCACGCATCATTATGACCATGCCTTATTAGCTCTGCGAGCGAGGTGAATCTGTGTGTGATGCTGCTAATGCGTTGGAGTGTGGATAATTATTCTGAAGTCTCAAACATTTACACAGCAAGCTGGTTGCAATCGTGCGCAGTAGTAAAGTTCAATGATTGCAGCTGGCTTAGAGGCCCCAGTTAAACTCATTATTATAAATTAGCTTTATAGAGGGACGAGTGTGAGGTGAGAGAGCAGCACACAGAGATCTGTGCTGTTCTCCAGTGTCTGCCGCTTGTATGGAAAACAGGCCTGCAGTAATAGCTACCTTTGCACAGTTAAAAAACACCCCTTTCCATGCCTCAATTTTTCAGTCTCCATTTCAAACCCACCGAAAAATAAACATTTCCCCCATCCATTATTCGCCCTCCAAATTATATTCCACCCACAACCCCATTTTACTGGCTCATGCGCCGGGGCCTCTTTATGTTGTGACACTCCAAAGAAAACAGTCCTACTGAATGTTGTGGACGAGCACAGCTAACCTGATACAAGCCAGTCCGCTGCTCCAATTACACACCCTGTTTACCATGGCCATTCTAATTAAAAACAGAGGGACGAAAGAAAAAAAAGAACAGATTCATCTTTATATGCAGAAAATGACAGGGACAAAAGGCCCTTCCATGGATGTTTGACTTTGAGCTTCCTCTGTCCCTCATGGTTTAATCTATCAAGTGCAAAGAGAAATGGAGACAAAGTCTCCTTTTGATTACTGCATTTTGTCTTCTCCATATCTGCTAGGTCATTCGCTGTCGAACTGAAACAAAATTATCCATAGAAAACTCTCCGTGAAAACACACATAACTCGAGGGCGGCCCACCGCTGAATGGAACAAGCTGAATGATGGAAAGTATCGGGAAGGCCCAGTGTGAGTGGAAGGCCCAGACTAGAACTCCAGATGTATAATAAAACACTGATAAAAGTAAGATAGAGTAAGTATACGTAAACCTTGCCCTTTACCCAGAAAGAGGTTAGTCATCTCTGTTATCTGCGATTGCTGTTTGCAATCTACGTCTAGGACTGATTTACCTTCATAACACTATGTTTGGCCAGTGCCTAGATGAATAGGACATAGTGAATACGTTTTCCCCTTAATTTAACTCTGGAAGCCCTGTTTGATTTTGACAGTGTTTTGGATGCTTCCCACTCCAGAGATTACCAGACAAGAAAGCTGCCTCAGCCTGTAGCAGCAGCTGTGACAGCCTGTAAGGTCTAGGAGTAAAACGCAACAAACAAGTGGGTGAGACTGTGTATAGAAAGTTTAAATATAAAGAGTCCCGTTTATACGGTGCAGATTAAACAGAGCATGATGAGAATGGGGGGAGAAAACCTAAATTGCTGCTAAATTTCAAAGAGATAACTGTAGGAATATGTGTGAAATTATTCGGGGAAGAAGACGAGTTAGATGTGAGAGGGATGAAGGTAGCAAAGAAGATGTAAGAAGGGAGACGGTATGGGAAAAAAAAAGCATCGCATTAAAGGGCAAGGTCCCATCTGTCATGTGACTGTTACCTGTTTTATATCAATAATGGTCCGCAAACATCTGGACAGGATATGGCCTTGGGAGTTAAAGCTCTGACACGCCAGCCCGGCATATGATAGCATGATTGAAGTGATTTAATACGGGACATATTGCAGACGGGTCAGCAGCACACACCCAGGCAATTATTGTACAATCAAAGTATCAAAATACAAGAAATCAAATTCAAAGCTAATGAAAATGCATTTAATAATTCCAAGATGATGAGATTTTCTGTGGATTTGAGAATTGTGAAGACAGACTCTTATAAAACAAGTGGGTCGCTGAGTAAGAAGGTATCAGGAATGCTTTAACAGCTTGTCCCCGGATGAGCAGGAGAATTTAGAAGAAATCCTCAAAGTCATTATGAATTCAAATCGAGTTGGGCCGTCATCACACCTACAAAACACTGGCTTCAGGCTCTTAAGTAAACGTCAACATTCCTCTGTCTGCAAGCGAAAGCACTGCAGGGAGAGAAACCCTCCTGATGAAATTAACTTGTGTGGGTTTTAGAGCACACATACAGCTTGTGTGTTGTGGGGCCTTTTCCAGACATCTATTATGAATATCACCAAAAACATATTTGTCTTCGGGGTAAGGAATTCACAATAAACAATGTGGCATCAGTGGCAACAGATATCCTCCATTTCAAAGAAAAGCAGGCTGGCACCAAACAATGCGGTGGATTCCAAAGAGGCACTCAGACAGGCAACTATCTGTCTCACTCAAATGAAAGAGGAAGTGGAGGAAATGGAGATGAGTGGCGAGCATGCGGGCAGAGGGAGGAGGGAGGGCGGAGGTTGTTATTTGGGACCCTGCTGTGTCAACTCCTAAATGTCTCTCTCTCTCTCACACACACACATTCCAAAGGGAAGGGAAAACGATGAGTGCTTTCCTAAACTCATTATTTACAAAAAATCTACCTTGTATACACCTTCTAACTTGTTACTGCTGTAACCAAACACGGGCATGTACAGTACAGACACTGAAATACCTGTGGCGTGGAACACATGAAAAGTCTGTGTTGAACGTCGCCACAGAACCGGCAGAATGAACGAGCTACTCTCACTCTTTTAGCTCAGTGATATATGCTTAATAATAAACTTACTTAATCCAACACATCATGCTGCAAAGTCTGGTCAGCTCTGGTTTTCAGTGACTTGGCCCCCTAACCTGTTTATACTAAAATGGATGAGCTCGATCTGACAAAGGAGCCCTCACTCCAATCCCCTCAGCTCTCTCTCTCTTCCTCCATCCTTCCCTTCCTCTGCTCTCTGGAGCACGGCCACGCTCCTGCTTTCCTCCGATCCTTGGCAGTCGTGTTTGGAAAAATAGGCGAATGGAGAAGGTCAGGAGGAGAAATGACAGGCGGTGAGCCGAGGGGAGCAGTGTCAGTGTGTCTTCTGCTGTAGCCCGACCCTTCATGGCGGTTATGGACAAAGAGACACAGAGGACACAGAGGAAAGGAGTCTCTGTGTGTGGTTCTGACCCAGGAAATGGCAGAAATGTGGACGGACAGCATCACAGTCCTGGGAGGTCTGCCTGCCCGTTCAGACACACAGCCGCGAGGAAGCTTCACAATGTGCGGAGGCCCTCCGTACATCATTCCACATGGGCAAATGCCACACACTATCCACATACCACACACATATACTGTATGCTAAGCATGTCAAGTCAAACAAAGGTGCCCTTTGTACTTAAACACACGGCTTACTGACAAACATTAAAGTGAAACTGTCAGAGTCACGACTGGGTCAGTCAGTGTAGGTGTTGCACACTGATGCTGTACTCACCCGCTGGAATTGCCGAGTGATGCATAGCCAACAGAAGAGCTCAGCTTCCTGCTGTCCCAAAGCCTCACCTCTCGGCTCCGGCTCTTCACCCATGATAACACGAGATGTAACAGAGGCGGAGAGAAATCGTCAACACATTAGAAATAGACTACATATACATAGGATTTACTTACATTGCCATATCCACAGAAAATGCAAAACAATGGATTGTCTTTGATTTTTAAGTGTGTACATTTATTTGATTATTAAAAGCTCTGGATAGTGATTTAATTACACATTTATAAACTTGTTTCCCACAAGGTGTGAAAAACACACTTTACTGCTGGAAGGGTAGTCGCAGAACACTTACCTCTGCCGAGACTTCAATTCTGTCTCAACATTTTTATGAAAGTGAGGAAGAGAAAATCCTGTATACGCCCATGTATGCAGATATTTACCTACATCTAATAGTTTCAAAAATTTCGTGGAAATCAGGTGAGACGTTTTTGAGTAATTCTGCAAACAAACAAATAGCAATGGAAACATAACCTCACCATATCAAAGCCGGTGGTCAGTAAAAAGTCGTCTTTGGCCCACAGGACGCGTGAATCCTTGTTGCTCTGGAGACTCTTGGCACTCTAAGAGAAATGAGGAGGACAAAATGTGACTCTGGAACGACCATGAGCATCACAATGAGACAAATCAAACACATCTTACTTAATGAACTCCTAAATTCAAACATAACCTTGAGATCTAGAAATCAAGGGGTTTGGGGGTTGGGTGATGAGTGAATAATTTGAAGGGGGGGAGAGAGGAAGGAAGAAAGACTATTCTCAGGTGCCACTGACAGATCCGTGTGGTGGAACGGAACAGGACTTGTCCCATGAAAGGAGCGCTTGTTTTTGTTGATGTAGCCGACAAGATGACTTCTGCCACAAGTGCGGCTTACATTACTGAGCTGTGACACAGCATCTTCCTGTGTGTTCATGGAGTCTTTGTTACCCCATTTCCATTGGGAGTACGTGTCAAAACAGCGCTGCCAGCCTTGGTTGGAGAGGTGGCCCCCGAATCCAAACGACACATGTTGTCAGTAGTGACGGGTTAAAAACAACTGGGAGTGTTAAAATAAGAGAATGTCTGCAAAGAAAACAGGCTGAAGAGTGTGAGTTAATTGTTCAGGGTCTAGAATGTATTGTACGCAACACTGGGCTGCCATTGAGTTAAGCCATAAATGTACTTTAGTTATAGGGCTAAGGACAAAAGAGGAGACCAGATCCCAAGGCGGGCTTACAGGTTGTCAATCAACTCCTATTTAAAAGTGTGATCACTAAGTAACATGGTTTTTTAAAAGCACTAAAATCTTGCCATTTGGAGCTTATCTGTCAGGTCCCAAGTGCTCGTAACGTCTCACAGCCACAGTCATTTACTGAGCCCCCTGTTATCTGTCTACTAAATACTAGGGTTACGCCAACCTTTCCCAGAAGGCACGGGGGTCAACAATGAAGTTTCCATGGAACAGGAGCCGACGGCCCCGAAGTTCACTGTGTCTCCCCAAATTACTGTTGTCGTTTTAATGGACACCTCAACCCAACGGAGCGTGGCCGTGCGTCTGCGCATTTGGAAAGTAGACAGAGTTTGTTTTCTGCGACTTGACACTCAAAACCTTTCCACGGAGCGTGCCGCCTAATTCTTGTGTCACTGATAAATGTCTGCAGATGACAAATTGAAAATCGACTGGGGACAACTTGAGCTGCCATGTTGCACCCCAGAACACGAGGGAGATTACTGAACTGTACAACCCCCATTAACATAACGTCAATGTCCACTGAGTGCTTGGCAAAACTACAACTTGAGCCAACAGCTGGCCAAATGTGGATGAACGCAGAATATTAAATCCAGGTTGTGATGAATATATACACATGAAGGGCTCTATCAAATCTAATACAAATCTCACTTCCTTGTGTCTCCTCTGACATCACTTTATATAAATGTCTTCAAAGTGTCAAGAGCTAATGTATGATTGGTGCTTGCTCTTCCCAAATCCTCTGCAGGGCGCCTCTTACTCGAGTACATGTGGACAATAAATGCCACACACATGTCAGGGGTCATTGGAAGCTGCAGGAGTTCTTTGGAGAAAGTGCAGGATAAGGGTGGTGAGTTTTTCTTCTGGGGAACTGCAGTTTGTTGTATTGATTTAAATAAAGGGGAATTAAAAACATTCACTCCCTTTCCCGTGAGGGTGCTGTAATCTTATCTTATTGAGCAGAAAAAGATACTGTAATTAGAAATGAGCTGCAGATTCTACGATGAGTCATGTCTTGAGCAATCACTTGAGGCAGTGACTCAGCACATGCAGCATCTCAACAATCATGTTCTCATATGGGCTGCGTCGTATGTGCCTCCCCCAAGACAATAAGTGACCACTGGATAATTGTGGTTTCTGTACAAATTAAGAACACATGATACAAATCAGTGACCAACTTTTTAATTCTGGGCTGAGCCGCACTTTATCTGATTCTAAGCTTATCACCTCCTGACTGTGTATAAAGATGGACAAGGCATCTTCAAATCCTTGTGCTATCAGGACATAAATGCAAAATGTCCTGGACTCAAATGATGCATCGTGGCCCGTCAGAGTCTGCAGAGTGTACAGGTCGGGGATGGAGCCAAACTTACCAAGGAAATGAACACTAACATACATACAAGTGTGATAAGAACTTCCTACAGTGACAGAAACCGTCCTTGAGAGAAAATAAGATGATGTGTACTTTTACTTTTTTGATTTGGTACATGTCCTAAACATAACATGGAGGAGGAGGGATTTATAGAGTCATCAAGGTGGCGATTGAGACACTTTGGATTCACCTTTGGGGAGATTTCATGTTGTTGATCTTTATTTATACACAAGCACAAGCATGATAGTGGTAAGAATCTTCTCGTCTAACCTTTGGGGAGATAGATAAAATAGCCAGTTTTGTAAAGCTATGTCGGTCTGAGCATTTGCCTCACATACCTCTTGTCTGTAAAAGACACATGAGGTGAATGCATATAAATATTGTCTAACTGTAGGCTGGAGAGAAAACAAGTATATGTCCCAAAATGTTAGTCTTTTTGCAAAATGTTTGGCTCAGACTTCTGTGCTGGAACATCCCCGTCAGAGAAGCAGGAATGAACCATAAATCGTCAATGGTGCTTATTGGAAAAACTGGTGGTTCAAACTGAATTTATGGTTCTGAGCGATGAGGTGACTTGACAATGCTCCAGGACAGTAGGTTGAGAGCCCCAGGATCACACATTTTTTTTAAAGGAAACTCTCAGATGTGCACTTCTAGCCCTTTTCTCCCTGATGATACGTCTTTGTCCATACCAGTGTTATATCTAATAACATCTGTATGTTATACCAATGTTTTCTGGCTCCTGGTGTGCTCCGAAATGACTTTACCCACTAAGAGGGATTAGCAAACACTCTACTGACCTGGCTCTCAAACACGTTTTTAAAGTTACACTACCATAGCACTGACAGAGTTGATAATAAGTCCTGGGTTGAATAAACACTTAAGTCGTGCCTGAGGATAATTTTTCAGCCGGCAGTCAGTCGGTATGCCTCGTGCAGGTAACTGACCTCATATTTTCCTTGATAAGTCCATGCAAGTCTCTCTGCTGAAAAATAGGCCAGATGTACGGGAGAGATCCAGAGTAAACTGAGACCTCCAAAAAAGCAATCGATCAGAAAAGAGCGGGGAAAGGAGAAAGATAGACTACAGCCAGCACATTATAAACAGACATGGAGCGAATTCATTGCCACGGAGCTGTTCATCATCAGGACTGGCTGATTTCCTTGCAGGGGCAAGATGATGCACAACTGGCACTCTGACCAAACTAGGAACAAGCTGAGCGCAGACTATTTTAATCTGCCCGGGGTCTGTTTGACACCGCCACTGCTTCTAGGAGAAAAAGGGGCGTCTGATACACGGCAGCAGATTCCAATTGTGTTCATATTACATGTGTAAACATCCTAATCTCTGCAGCATTACTTTTTGCTATTTTCTGCTTGGGCACAGTTGAGTGCTAACATGCTCACCATGCACCGTGATGATGCTACCATGCTATTTCCCATTTTGCACTGAAACTGAAGCTGATGTGAATGCAGTGACTTTTTCAGGACAGTGGTCATAAACAATGGAGATCTCTTCTGGACAAAAAGAAAACCTATTGCCAATGTATTGTACAAAAATACCACGGCATTACAACTGCTACTCCAGGTTGGTTCATGCAAGTTGAATAAAAAATAAATGAGGTAGAAAGAATACATTGCACACAATAGCAGTAAATCTGTTGTGATGGTCTTACTATAGTGAATTGCAAAGTTTCTGAATTCCTGGCAGCTATTGCAAGAAGAGAAAGAAAATGTCTCGGTGAGAATCTTTCCTAAAAGTTGTTGAGACCAATAATGAAAATAACTTCAACCTCATGATGGCACTAGACAAAAAGTCAGGGATCCATGACTAACAGCCAAAAACGTCAAACCTTTGGTGAAGCTACAGGTAAAGTATCGTCAGAGTCCATAGGATTCTTTGTTTATACCATGTTCTGTATGTCTGAAAAGAATTTAAAAAAGCTTCACTATGCACCCATGTTCATCCTGATATCACACCTGGTAAGGAAAGGAAGACAAATTTCCCCTTCAGGTGGCCAATAAAAAAAGAACACTCAAAAAACAATATATCACCTTTCTGTGAACTGTCTCAGAAGCAGACGCGTTTAGTTTTTTGCCATTACAACATCCCCCAGGCCTGCACTGCGCTGGCTGAGCCAGACAGCTCCAGGGCTGAAGGCAAGCAAACGGGCCTGACAGACCTCTCACGGCAGATGACTATACATGCTCCATAGATCGCACTGCCATGATGTCATCCTTCACCCGGAGCTGAAGGCACGCGCAGCTTTGAGCCTTTTAACAGAGATGTCATTGGGGATTTGGCGGCTGGAGCGATACAAGTGCAACTGAGGATTAGGGGTCTGTGCAGGGTCTCTGCTCACTCTTTTCCAATAAACAGTTTTCAGTTTAAGGAAGTGAGCAACACAAAACTACTGACACCGCGGGGCAGCCAGAGGACACAACATCTGGACCTTGTGTGTGTGTGTGTATATAAGTGTTGCCAAACAGTATCTCTCCTCTGCAGACATAAATTTAACTCAAATCCCATTCACACAGAGCCCCCGCACCCTCCTCACGGCTGAACCTTACCGGCATCCTAAAAATCGATCATGGCTCAACTTAAAAAACTGAGAGAAAAGAGGTAAAAAGAAAAAAAAGACAAATGTTTTCTTTAGCAGCAGAACAAAGAATCCGACCTGATGGAATTCACACAGAAGGACACAGAAAAGAGGGAAACGGTTCATGACCTGACAAAAAATAAAATACAAAATACGCATGGGAGGTGTAAAGAGTCGGTTACCACTGCTTGAATGACTGGCTGCTACACAAAAATAACCGAAGGAGAGGAAATGACATCACATCTGGGAAAACAGTATTACCAGCACAGGTGTATGTACAATGTAAAAAACACATTTTTCCGACTGTTAAATAGTGACAGCAAGGGAATGGGATAAACATCTATTAAGAAACCCCCCCAAAAAGGTAACTGGCTATAACACTATTAAAACTAAAAATTATACCAGACAGGGTTAAGTCTCAGCTTTAACTCTGCTGACGTAGACATAGAAAAGTGCCAGTCAGCAGTCTCGCCAATTATGGTTTTATGGGTCTATTAAATATCCTCTCCCAATATAAACAGATGAGGATCACTGCATCTCCTTCTGTCCTTCTCCCTCTGCTTTTTAATCCGTGCACTTCAACAGACGGAGCGCACATCTGTGTCACTCACGGAGAATGTTGATTCACCCACCGGGACGAATATCAGGTGTCTGTGTGCACATATGGGAACTATCACAATCTCTGGATCTCTCTCTACCTCTCGGCCTGTCGTTCTTTCCACTGCTCAGTGGATCAGCTCAATAGGGGTGTAAGTATTCTACAATGAGTGTCAGTGGTGCAGAAATTAATGTAGTGTGGTGGAAGATCAAGTGCTTATTTTCATAACAGAAGCTTATTTTCCTCCAATCTTATAATATACTACAATGGCAGATCTTCCAGTTTGATTATAGGTGTTTACATTCTGCTGTTATGAAGATGGGCAGCATGACGGCTCCCAAGAAGTGAAGCCAATGTGTCTCGATCGCCACCTGGCGGCTGGCTGCAGTACGGGTTACAAACCCTGGCTCCTCCATGTTAATGGATGGGACATGGGTCAAACTAAAAAGTCACAATACAATCTTTCATTTGTCGTTGAAGTGCACATTTTTCCAGTTAGTTTGTGGTTGATTAGTTATTTGATGCTATAAGAACAGGGTGAAACATCATGATTGACAGACTAAACTGACTTGCTATTGGTCGAGCATGTGTACTGACTTTTCTGTTAAGAATTCAGTTTTATTTCCGATAAAACAACATTTGATTGCAAGATTTTTTTCTATGTGTTGTCTTCCTTCTTTTTTGTGACTGAAGTTTGCGGTAACAAAGGCATCTGTTTGCAGGTTCATCCCTTGTTTTTGTCCCAGAGTCTCACAGACAACACTACACCATATATAGTCTAAGTGGCAGCCACTCATCTATTCAACCTGCTCCTCATTTTCCCTCCTCTTCATCTTTCCAGTCCCCTCATCATTTTTTCCCCCTTTGATTTCCCCTGCTATAATCAATAACTGTTGCAGAGTAGCTTTCATCACTCCTGAAACAGACTCCCTCTTAGTCTTTTCATCCACAGTTAATTAGTCTTTTCAGCAATTACTGGGTTTTCTTCATCCTGTTCTGCCTTCACAGCCCATTGACATTGGGTTTCTGACTCAGGGTTCACTATTTTGAACCTAACAGACTTTACAGAAGCAGACAGGGTTTGAGAAATAAGATGGAAGAGGGAAACTTTGGGGGGAGACGGGGGGGTAGAAGATGGAAATCAAACTAGCCATTTATTCTTTCATTTCCTCTGCTGCCTATTGCCACTTTTTTTTATCCATTAATTGGAACCATCTAACATTTCACTCATCTCTTCAAAGAGTCCAGAAGCCACAAACCATTCTCTTAAATTTCCAGACTTCTCTGCTCTCTTCCTTCCTGGAGATTAAGATCCTGAAAATCCATCTGCAAGGTCAAAAGCTGGGCAGGGAGTACAAATGACAACATGGACTAAACCCTTGGATGCAGCTATAATATCAAGAATTGAATAAGTATAAATAAGGGTCATTGTGTCATGGTCATCTTATCAAGAAAATGTCATTCTGTAGATTAAATTATTAAACTACAAATACATTACTTAAGATTTCAGCTAAAAAGGACATTTATGATTGAGCTCACAGACTGTTACTGTCATCATCCTTTTTACATATTTGCCTTGCCTGCAGTCATCTACCCCCCCCCCCCCAACCTAATTTCCTTTGTGTCAGCAAATGAAAATCACTGTACAGGAAAAACAAGCCAACGAGACAATGAGCACAGCCACTGGGCCACGTCCACACTGCAGACACCAGGCAAGCAAGCTGCTGCTCTTGGGGACGGTCTAGTGACACAAATGGGATCGACCTCCAGTTGAATATAGTGTCCGACTAAAATGGAATAACCAGAAGTGTCTTGTTATTCATCTTGTCTACCTTAAAACTCTTCTTTCTTAAATCGGAACAAGCCTGGAGGGATAAGATAAACATGGAGGAGGAAAATAAATCGAGTGGTGAATAGTGAAAAAGTGAGATTCCTCACTCTCGACTTAAACACATACATAGAAGGCACCTTGATCATGCAGGGAAATGTCCTCCATTTCATCCAGCACACTCTCCCAATACTATATATCCTCTATCCGATAAATCCTATATTTTTCATCTGATGAGTCTGAAAGTCCAAAGGAATTTAGTTTTGCATCACATAAAAGAGGCAGCAGATTTTGGATTGTAAAGTTGGAACGAGATAATTTTTTTTTTCTTACACTGTTTAAAGATTTAGTTAAAGTAAAATTTTCTATCTAAACATTTTCTGCTATAAACAAAATAATAATGATAAATAAATAAAGCAATCTAGCTTTTTGTAGAACAAAGCAGCTTCAAAACATTTTGAGATTTGTAGATTTTTACCATTTCAATCTTTAGGGGGAAAAAAAATCTCAACCATATCCTGAATTAATTATCTGTGTCAATGATTACACATTTCTGGCCAACAGTACGAGGGCTGGCCCAGCTTCTATGCTCTTTAGAGACTTAGTGAGAGAGCGACTGCCCGCCACAAAGACATCACCCTGTGTTTTAAGAGGGCAGGAAAAAATACTGGCCCCAGGAATCATTCTACCCGATGGACAAATAAATCAAAAGGGGGAGAAAAAAAGAGGGAGATGGGAAAGGGGGAAAGTTCAAAGAAAGAAAATGCAGCACAGGCTGATCTGGGCATGAGATCTGGGCATGTTTCGAGAAAATTATGTTGTTTGTCCATGGCTAAAATACAGGCAGGAAAATGTAGGTGATGTACAAGCACTCGGGTGGCTGCAGTGCAAGAGGCCCAGCTTCCTCCCAGGTGTAGGCTTTCAAGAGCTGGCATTGTGATACCATATGTCCACTGCTGCTATGCTGTTAGTCCCAGTTTCTTTTCTATCTTCATTCCAGATCATACACTTTCCTTAAATAAAGGATATTTAAGTGCCATATTTTGTTTATTTAAACTCCCATTCATGGGTAAGGTCTCTTTAGATACCTTCTTCACTTCATTGAATACTTGCCAGAATAAGGAACAGTAACATAGTTGGCATTTTACCAACACTGCTATGACACAGCACGTAATGGCACAACAATTGATGGTTTGTCAATTGCAAAGGAATCTTTTTAAAACCAGACCCTTCCAGGATGTGTCAGGTCAAAACGGCAATGATCCATGCAAGTGAATGGCAGAAAAATCTAATTACAAACACTGCAAGCACTGTATGTCCTGCCAACTGCAATTTGGGGGTGGTGAAGTAATCTCATCCGGCGTTCGTGTTTGTTGAGGAATTTGTAAGCGGCAGGTGTAAAAAGCATTTCCTTGTCCGACACTGCGGTTTTATGTAATCCACACATAATTTCAGATCAAGACAAGGATCCATTGTTTTTCTATTTCACAGAGCGAGCTAAACTTATGGTGAAAACTGGAGTTATGGGAAGTAAATGATGCCTTGATCACATGATGTCTTGTTTGTATTAGTCATAAATCATATCAGGACGTCATAAAATGTTTTCCAACCACTCCTCATGAATGTTTTTGAAAGCTAGCTTTCGGGTGAAGCCAGGCAGACGTTGTGTTGTGATTTTTGGTCAAAGCAAGGCGAACAAACAGTTTAACTACTTTGTGAAGTGAAATAAAACACTGAAGTAGTAAAGACTATGATTATTGAGCCACGGTGCTAATTGCTGCATGTGGCCGCAGTCAGAGATCCAGTCGGCCAGTGACGTGCCAGCCTGGGCTGTGGTCATCCCTCTCTTGGGCCTGGGGGACAATAGGTTGGACCCGATTGCACCGCACTTAGAAGGGACTGGTCCCAATTGCACAGTTCCGACTGGCAGACCCCCCCACCCCCTCCCCACTGAAAACATATCCCAAGGTTGCAGAGACTCCACTTGGATCAGAGCGCCATACTGAGCTAGTTGCTTCCTGGAACTACATGATTAACAGGACCGCTGAATTGCCAGAATCTACATTTCAGTCCAAGGGAAGCACCGGAGAGCCAGAGGAGATTTCAAGTGCTTCATTTGTGATCGCTAGAGCTTTTGATGGTTCTTGTGGTTGAGGTTCCTGCAATGAATATTCTCCAGATGCACATAGTGGCTCGGAGCTTTAAATCCAAGCAGAGATCGACCATGGGGCAGGGCAAGGCACAAATGACAGAGGACAGAATGATACTGCTGACGACAGCAACAGCTCTGATACTCAGGACCGATGAGAATCTGCAAGCCAGACCTGCTCCATAAAAACAAAGGGATGGCTCTTTGGAAGGATTTTTTATGAAGACAGGGTGTGGTAGACCCAGCAGGAGCACACAACGAAACACAACTCAACAAAACACAACACATAGCTACCCATGTTCCAACTATAGGAGACAACACGAAGCCCCTCAATCCCTATGGCCTGACCAAGCCCTTCAAGCCTGCTCTTTCATAGCTGGCAATGGATCCAGCTGGCTGACTTTGCTCCCTCCCTGAAACCACATCACAGAGGCTTCACATCTTCAAAGTACCCCCACGCGGTTGTGGAGAAGCATGAATTGTGCGAGTCGGGATAAGCATGTGTGCGAGGCATGTCGTGTTCATGTCGATTGCGTATAATCATGGAATCCCTCACCCTGTGTAAATACTGCAGGCTGTTCCTTTGTTTTACAATCCATTCTGAATTTACTATTTGTTTGCTGCAATCAAAGTGTGAACTTTTGTATCAACTACTCGAGAAACTACATTTAATAGAGGGAAACAGGTTTGGTCTGATTATAATTACACAAACAGGTTTCCCCTTAGGGACATAGACGTGCAATGAGATAACTCAAGTGTGCAACATGCAGCCAGTGCTGAGCCTTCTATCTTTTACACTGTAGGTCAATCATCAATTGAGTGCCCGCAGCCCATGTGCTGACCCCTGACTTACTGTATGTGCAGCAGCAGAGCATGGTGTAGCTGACAGACAGCTTGATTAATCACCTCATCCACACTGAACTAACAAACAGCTCAATCTCCTGCCGCCGCCCTCCACTGCTAACGCTACCCCGACACTCAGCAGCTTCACTTTGGGTGAACTTTTATTCAGCTCTTGCATCAAACCACAAATTGTGGCAGGACCTGTTGTCCTAAGAAGCTCAATTTGTAAAAGAGGAGCTGAGCCGGCTTTTGTTGTGAAAAGGATGTGGCATTTAAAAAGACATGTGCGAACCAGATTTCAGGGCTCCCTCTGCTCAACTTCTTCCCCCATTAGTAACTCATTATGTTAAAGAGCACTGCTCCTTTTCTTTGGCCTCCAACAGGAAAATCATTTAGCACCAATGCAGGTATGCACACCTGTGTCCCATTGTCATAGCCTGTGGTAAACAGCAGCTGTACTGCACTGGATTCCTCTGTAATAACCCCTGTGAGACATTGTGGGGGGAATCATTTTGAATGGGGCTGTTTGAATGGGGTTCATAAAGTACAAGTTTGAATCACCAATATGTTGAAATAGGCAGTAAGTGCTTTAAAATAGACTGACCCCTTATTAAACTGTATTTAACCTTATTTCTTTCTAATTGTTATGATTATTATATAAACAATGCTTCCACTTGTTCTCTTTCAATCAGATGCCACCAGTGATTTATGTGTAAAATTTGAAAGCTTTAATTTTGCTTTTTGAGGTTTGATCTGCTTCATTGCCCATTATCTCCAATTATAATAAACTACTGTATTTCTTTAGGGTATAATTTGTTTTAAATTAAACTCAAGAATGGGAATTTTAGTACTTTGGCTATTCCTTTTCATTATAGTTGCTAAAGACTGCTGAAGTAATGGAAACTAGAAAAACCATCCAGGATGATCAAGCTTGCATATCGGGGAGGAGACCAGGACTGAAGGGTTACCGGCCGTCCAGGATGATTGAAATAACACCAGTGTTTGGTCGAGCTAAGGTCAGCATAGCTTATCCACGCCTGGAGCAGAAGTCCACTTTACTTCGCTCTGAGAACTCTGAGGTAAGTCTCAGTCTTGTCTCTGGTCTTGTTCTCACCTTGTACATGGATTAATATGTAGGTCTCATCTGACATCCAACAGCTCAACTTCTTGCACATAGCAATATGTCTTTATCAACTTAACATGATGACTCTCAGAGGTCTGTTGCAAATACTCACTCCCGCTCCACTCTCAAGTCACACACAAACAGCACCTGCTGGCATTGTTTTTTTTATTTGCATGCCCCAAAACCACACACTAAACCAGTAGTAATTGTTCATTTGTAAACATAAGGTGCAAAAGTTTAGAAAATAAACCAATTCACACCTTGTTCTGCTGTTCTTGCTCAGAGAGACCAAGAAAAGACTGAATCCTGCTCTTGTAATAACTCCAGAAGTTTGGCCAAGCAACTATTTGCTGTGTAGAATAAAATGGATAATATAAACAATGTAACGCAGATGGTGCTTACAGCCACGTTGTAGTTCCTGAGAAAGGGAAGCAGAGAGATCGAGGGAAAACTGAGATGAAATCACATGGGAGCTGTGAGATGCTGTATTGAAAGTGCTGATGTTGGTGCTATGATTCATTTATGGTTACGGTTTATTTCTTGCATCTATCTCTCACATTCAAAAATGATGATTTCAAAGAAATGAATCCCATACCAACTGACACCATTTATCAAGTCAAAATGATCCTTTCACTGATAAATCTTGATCGTGAACGGACAACATGTGACTAACATCTGAAGAAGAGACTAAATCCCACAACAATGAATCTTCTCTCTCGGCAAATAGCAGGAGAAAAAACAAATCCGAGATCTATTTATGGTTCCAGGTGTCGTCCACATGGGTGCATGGATCCTTAATTAGTTGGAACACTGGAGTTCCAGAGCACCAGGCTCACTAATGAGGCCTCCGCTCACAAACAACACATGTGCAAAGAGCCCAGTCGCTGCCAGCTGGCATCCACTCTTACCCCTTTCCTGCAAGAAAGAAATCATTTCAGCGCCAGTCCTACAACACACACACCACCCCACACAAACTAAGTCAGCCTGACCCAAACCCTAACCCTCATTTCAACCTGAACCTTAACTTCTGACCCCGAATTAAGCTTTGCCCAATTGGGAACATGAATTTTGTCCCCAATTGAACAAGTCCGCCCCAATTCTCCAGCGTAAAGTCAGAAATTTGTCCCTAAAGGCAAACTTTAAGCGAGGTCAGTTTTTATGCTGGTAAAAGGTGCAAAAGAATTAACAGAAAAGTGTAAACACAGACACACACAATCTTTCTATAACCTGAAGCCGCAAAAACCCTTTCTAACTTCAGATCTTCTCGACCCCCTCATTTCCTTCTCCAGGAACCACAGTGAACATTCACTAGGCCACAATTCTTTTTATACCTCGACACACAAAACATAACATCAAGACATCATGACATCAACCCAAACCCAGATTATCTCGATTTCCAAAGAAAACGCACACAGAGGAGCTCAGACGTTCAAACACTGGTGGATCCTTCATCATTGAGACAGTTCAGCGAACACAATATCCCGATTTTACGCCACTGTTTTGCTGAGCTTTCTAGTGTACAGCAAAAACTCCTGCTCCCTCATTAGGAGAGACGGCTGTCAGCCATGCCAGATTTCCTCAAACTTTAACCAGCTCTGGCAGCGGGGAGGCCAGAAACACAGGGAGCTGAAAGATGGAGAAATAAAGGAGTAGAAACAGGGAGAACATCTGGGCTGAGTTAGCCACTGGCTATTACCAGGGTCCTGATCCCTACAGAGGCCAATGGAGATAGAAACCGGCACAGAGCAGTGTGCATGGGGCTGATTGGGAAAGAGGGTGAGGACAGAGGTGTGGGAGAAGGCAAGGAGAGACAGAAGGAGACATGTGTCCACTTAGCTCTGGACGACACCTAAACAGCTTGGCAAAAAAATGATGTCATCTGGGTTACATTAACACGCTGTATGAATAAATGCATGACATGGACTCAAATATCAAACCAAGCTCTGAAGGTTTATTCTATCACCCCCGAGAAGGTCAAAGGTCGGAGGGATTACACTGGTTAGAGGGGGATCATCCACCTAATTGGAAGCTTGACCTTGGTACAATCAAAGACATGTTTCTTGCCAGGTGCCCTTTCTCTGGATCAGAGCTTTTCTAGAAGCAGTGGAGGATGTGATGCGTGTTTTGCAATGAAGAAAATAAAAGCAAAAACACGCCTCCCGGTCGATCCTCGTAAAGTCAGCTGGCACGTCGTCCTGCGCTGCAGTGTGGAGGCATGTGCTTCAAGCCGTCACACATCCACAGGGGAGCTGGAACTGCTATGAAAAGAATGCCACTGTGTGCACTGAAGAATAGTTCTGCTGTGACGTGTTTACATTTGAAAAGAGAAGCTGATGTTGAACACATATTTAGCATTAAAGCCCCTAAATCACGTTTTCACATGTGGTCTCTTTCCTGCCGGAGCATCATGGCCTTTATTGGCTCTGCAGAGGAACCATTCTTAAAACACAGAAGCATGTTTGGCTTGGTTTAAGGTTAAATTATGCAGCTTGTGCATCTGGAGTTCGGGGCTCAGTGTCGAGTAAGCCTCGAGTAAGACATTTTCTTGGAGTGAGCTCCCGTTCTTTATAGACACTATGCTTCACATTTCACGATGTTGACTGCGTATGTCTGCGGTGTTGGTATTAGACATTCCCCAATCACTTAACAAGCTTCATTCTGTGGGAGGAATCAAAATATCGCTCTCTGCTATTAAGCACCGACTTACTGTGAGAAGAAATCATTTGTTGGTAAAACACCAAAACATTTTTTCATACCGAGAGAGGAATTTCCACATCTGTATCTATAACTGATGCATATTTGATGTGATACTTTTTTAACCTTGGGTTATACGCACACACAAGAATACGCTGTATTCGATACATTTGTTTAAATACGTATGTGTCTGAGGCAGGATAATTAAATATTAGCGTCAATGATCGAACATGATGTAACAAGTTGTTTTGAAAATGAGGCCTGAACATAGAACACAATATCACCCTGCTGCTTCTTTTTGCATTTTTGTAAACATATGGATAATTTCAATCTATCTCTCACAAATATAATTCTCCCCAAAACGTCAGTTGGGTTATTAACTAAAGTCAGTTCAATTCTGCTCATTCCTTGTTTCCTGTAAATGCAATAACAAGAGACTGAGCATCAACAGTATCAAAGAGTCAGAATATAAAAGGCACAAACACCAAAATTAACTTCTTCCATTTCACATCATCTCTCCCAATGTTCTCCTTCATGGCTCACCCCCTGGTTTTACATCTGCGATACAAACTAAACTCTTCTGCTCCACTCAAAGAGCCTCATTGTGCTGCCAGTACACACACACTAAGCTCACTATGCCCGCTGGTAGTTATTTCTGCCCGTAATGAGAAATCGGAGTATGGACACATACACACGCACAAACGCCTTCCCCTTCCAAAACACACACTTTTCCGATTATAAGAATTCAAAGACACATAGATAACACAGATGTACGAAATGTAATTTATTATGCCTGTACCGACAAATCCCGGAATGGACACACACACACACACAAACACACACACCTACCAGGGAGTTCAGTCTGTGTAATTTATGGTAGGATATAAAAGACGATACGACTGCTGCGAGCAGCCACCTATAGCAGGGAAACCGCTGTGCTTTTCCTTGGCCCTGCCCAGCGTTCCCTCCTCAAGTCCAAACCCACTCCAGCCCGTGGTCCTCTCTAATTTCACCCAAAGCAGCAGAAGCTTGAGCTGGAAAAGAGGAATCTGGACCCCAAGTCCAGCAAACTTTTCCCTTTTCCTGTCTCCCTCCTCTTCCACCGACCACAGATCGACAGCTCTACGGCCAGCACTGGCCCAAAACTATGAGGGGTATTTTCAGCACTGTAATTTGAAGCACACACACACACACACACACACACACACACACACACAGACAGACTACATACGGAACCACACACTCAGCAAATACACAGACTTTGGGGATAGATCAAGAGAATACAATAAGACACGATAAGAGAGAAGAGACAGCAAAAGTCCACAAAGGCACGTGGCTTAACATCCATAAAGCACCACAGGGACCAGGTCAGTGAATGTGCCTCTTCTCATTCTCTCATTGTCTTCTGAGGAGTAGTGTGGCTCAGTACAGGAAAGCAGGGTGGAGGCCCGACTAGATAGAGATGTGAAAGAAACATGTCTGAAAACAAGAGGCCAGTGTTGGGATGTTATGTCAGGGAGGGCAGAACCCACTGCAGCAGGAGTGGGTAACAAAAATGTGATTTAATGCTGGGTTAACATTTAATGTTTATCTTGGGTACTGGACGAGTCGCTCGTTCTCTGTACACTGTGTGTAATCTATACCTGGACAAAATTGTAATGTCATTATTTTTAACTTAAACAAGTTCTTTTTAAAGCTTTTTACTTTTCCCCTCAGCTTTCACATAAGTGGCCCATGTCTAAATCCGTCATTTTTAAACCAAGAAGAGATTAAAGTTGAAAGGCCGATGAAACATACTCGCTTAAATGTTTACTTGGGAAGGAAGAGACAGAAAACAGACAACAAAACAAAACTCTAATCTGAAATTCAACCCAACCTTCAGTGCTGGGACAGGGAAGCCACATGTGCACACTCTCTCCAATCTGAGCCAACTATCTAAATACAACCGTCTGTATGCTTGTGCACATGCATATACACACACACTCACTGATTACAGATGCAGTATATACTGCTCCTCCTGTCCAAGACCTTAATTACCCAGCACAGTCTTATTTCCCATAAAAATACAGCGAGAGCAGGGCTGTAATTAGAACCTATTTTTACCCCACCTGTCTAGGGGAGAACTCAGCTCAGTGCCTGCCACAGGGATGAGCCAGCCCCACTACGCTGCCATGGGTGGAACCAGGACACCAGTGGACACAGGAGCTGGGTCCGAACTCATGGGAGAGCACTGACCTAACAATCAGCTAACTGCTTTGATTAGGGCGTCTACTGTTGCACCAGTTGTGTCCCTGACATTTCAAAAAGAGAGATTCGCCTACTCGACTGAATTCAGAGAATCTTTACAAATAGAACCGCGCTGTTTGACACAATACGCCGTAACCAGCTTTGTGACTTAACGGACTTTCACAATTCGACCTTCACACACCCTTAAAAAGGGAATATGTGTACATGTCCTGTAAAGCCTATATGATTGTTTGATAGTCCTATAGATTGACTTTACAAATCAAAACGTGTATTACGTGCAAATATACAGATGACAAGTATTTAACCTCAGATTATCAGCTTTGTTTTTTGGGATAAATATTCTCTCACTCTGTTAGTTTACTACAATTCAAACACTTTCCACTTTAAAATAGGGAAATTACATTTCACTCAAAAGCTCTGCAGCATTCATGAGATACCCTTCACCAGAAATCTTTTCAGTGGCTTTTCTTGATGACTTCAACTCACCAGACCTCCCAGTGAGGTTACATATTCAAATAGTTCAGACACTTCCTTGCCCCTCTCTATTTACTTTTGTGGCCACGCTGGTCTTTCCCTGGTATCACATCCCATCTACAACAACAAGCTAAGCAGAGTGGAGAAAGTGATTGAACTCTGCCTCACATCCACAACACCAGTCGCCTTTAAACCAGTCAAATGTTGTGTTATGTGTTATGGTGTTAAACATTGCTTAGCGGGTACATGTAGAAATTAGAGTAACACACTCTACCATGCATCCAAATTACTGCCTTCAAGTTGTCATGAGCGTGTTTAAACTTCACAGACTACACCCTTCTTCAGCAGATGGAGCGTTAATAGGAGTGGCGGTGTGCTCCCATTCTCCAGGGACACTGAGCGTGAGAGGCTCTACCCAGTTCAAACTGCAGCCTCCCACTGCAGGACCTCGCGTATTTGAGAGTCAGGAGGGGAGAACAAGAAAGCGAGAGAGCACAAAGCCAAAAAGGAAAGAGCAACCCTCTCATAACTTTGATCTGGGCCTCTGCTCTTCTTCGGTTGGAGGCGGTGAAGCCATCTGCGGTGTTTTTGAATAGGAGACCAGTGTGCTGACTCAGGCTTCTGCTCTCTTCTGACTTAGTCTCCGTGCCAGTGAGACCAGGAGGATTAATGAAAAAGTGGAAGACAAGAAGAAAGAAAATAGAGAAAGAGAGAGAGAGAAAAAACATGCTGAAGAGAAAAAACAAGAGCGCAGACTCGGGCAGACTTGGCTGGATGGTCCCTCAGTGTCCTGGTGACCCAGAGCCCCCTTGTTTTGATACCACATTTATAAATGGTCTGTATTTATATATGGCTTTTCTAGTTTGATGAGCACTTTAACCGCTTTACAGTGCAGTAATATAAATGACAGTTAAAACAATAAAAAATGGTCTGAAGAGCTGAAAGAAATACTCAGATCATTTACTTCAGTAAAACCAGTAATACACAAGTTAAACAACTGCATTTGCCTGAGCTACTTTCTATAATGTAGAATAGTATAGTCCACACCAATGCATTGAAGTTTTCATTAATCATGTGTTTCCTATGTAAAAACCAAATAAAAGTAGTGGAGTAAAAGGTACCATATTTCCCTCTCAAATATAATTAAATGGAAGAATAAAGTTGCATAGTAAAAGTACCTTAAAGTGTACTTAAGTTGTACTTGAGTATGCGTACCTAGTTTCATGCAACCCCAAGAGGCTCGGGGATGGGGAACCTCTCAAATATATTCCTCGTTGCAAAACTAACTTAAGACCTTAGTCACATCAAATTTTCCCTTTCTCCCAGTGATGGTCTGTTGTTCACCACTGTCGACCATCAGAATGAAGTAAAAAATGCCATCGACTTGGTCGGAATGTCCCAGCAGCTCATCCCACCGCCACCAGTAACCATTGGGCTCTGACGGGAGACGCCATTTCAGACATACAGACAACCCAATGCTAACTGAGTCTAACCTAATAAGGCCCTTTGGCTGCACTAAGTGATTTAAAAGGAACTTCAGGGCAATTAAATATGACTTAGTTGAAATCATTTTCTAAACACAGACCTGGAACAGTGAGAGGGACAAAAAAAAAAGAAAAAAGAGAGAGAGAGAGAAAAAGCCGAAAATTCAAATAAGCTGCCATAAAGCTGCTGTGCATTAAAAAGTACTTTAACAAAGATACACCTGATGTAACCATCCATCACGGGAGAGGAGCCAGCTGACTCATGTTAGATCAGCAAACACATACACACATACTCTGTACTCACACTCCGTTGTGTAAAAAAGATGGACAGTGTGCCGCAAAGAAAATAATCTGCATGATGTTTTTTTTTTCTCCGCTGGCTCCGTGCCCCGTCAGCCCGTGACATCACGTGCGTCTGTAACAGTACACCTTTCAGGAAGGTGTGGAAAGACTCAAAACACGTACAGAGCAACACACCGGAGCATATACACAGAGTCGTGTGTAATAAAGCGATCCTTTCAGAGTGAATGCATAAATCTGCTGCAGCATGTAGTGCTTTTGCAGGATTCCTTGAGAGAGCCCACAGCCTGAGGCAGCCTGAGCTTCTCCGTTATCGAAACCCCCTGGGAGGTCCGCGGTCGAAATGTGTGAGGATGTCTGCTCCACGCTGACCAGTCTCTCACAACACTCACCTTCATCACAACACTTCATCCTCATCTTCCCTCCACACACACGTGTCCCAAAACTCTTTCTCACTGCTGCTGCTGCTTGTGACCAAGGCTTTTTTGGCTCACTCCTGGTTGCCATTGGTGAAAGTAAAAAAAAAAAAAAGCACACACACTCACACACACACAAAAAGGAGTGATGTGAGTAGAGAGGTTCATGGTCGCACTGGTTTGCTGTGGGATGGGTACCCGTGGGAAGAGAGGAGCAGTGCCTGCATTCATAAATCAGCTGTAGATGAGTCACTGAGAGGAGCCAGTGAGCTGGTGAGCTCTCCGGGGTTAACATCAACATGTTTATCACTAAATGTAGTGTGTAAGAAAAAAATCTGTTCACAGTAAATGGCGCTGGAGTGACTGGGACCGATTTACCTATTAAATACCGAGATTTTGGATGTGTTTTAAATAGTTCTATATCACATTCTATTCATGTTATTCTAGGAATGTCTGTGTGTTGGTTGTCAGTCCATCCCTCCGTGGCGCGTATATCTCTAGAGCCGTCCACCTTGACGCCTTCAAACTTGGCATGAGTAATTGTCAAGGGCTCAAGGAAGTGCAGTGTCAAATATTTATGGCACCTGATATGTTCAAAAAGAATAAACTGTGAATAAACAGTTGCTTTGTAGCAGTGACGGCTGTGACCAATCACGTGCCGCTCAACACAACAGGGCATTTCAAAACAACAGGAGCTTTCCCGACGACCGATTCTCCAGCAGCTTCAGAGTTCTGCGGACTTTCATGGTTTGGGCCGGTTTGGAATGGGCACTGCACAATAAATCTTTTTCTAAGCTGGAAAAGTGCATTTGATTTCGGAGCAGATAGACGTAGTATTGGGTGTTTTGACAGTTTGGGGAACTTACCTGAACAGGTGTCAGCTGGGCTCTGGGATCAAAAACCCGCAACATCTTGTCCTACAGATACAAAGAGAGAGAGAGAAGAATCATGATGACAGAGCTGAAAGAACCTGGAAATGATTCATCTGATGAATGACGCATCATAAATCAGCTCTCGGAACTCAAAACCCTTTTGTTTTAAATCACAGCTTGGTTCCTTGTATGGACGGCATGTGACATTAAGCAACAACGTGCAAGGGCTGTGAGGCAAGTCTGTGGTTTACTGTGATTTGTGAGGAGTGTGACTTTGGTGTACAAAGGAGGTTCAAGAGAGGAGGCAAGGTCAATATTCAAGGTTCTCATAAAGAACAGAGGAAAGGAAGAATTACTTCATACAAACTGAAATATGAACATTAAACAGTGAAAACATTAGAATCCCTCCGCCACAGTTTATCAACGTGATCTCTCTGATTCATCGCGACCTATCCGCGCCCTAAGTGCCTCGACCCCGGTCGGCTCGAACACGCATTCGGCATCAATCACGGCAGCCAATCGGAGAGGCTCCTTCATGAATGGGAGGAAATGGGCCCTAATGGGATCAGGCTGTGACCGGGACATGTGTGTCTGCCACCGTGTCACTCAATACGGCTGTGTGACTGTGATCCCAGTGGCAGGCCGACACACGGGGCTGATAGCAGGTAATAAGGAAAAGGGCCTAGATTGAACCGGGCAAACACAATTAACAAATATATGTCAAAGGGAATCAGGAGGCTGACAGTGACACAGTCAAAGACAACGACACAAAAACACACACATACACACAAGGACATTGAGCATTCGGCCTCTAGCAACATAACTACAGCGTTTTATTCAATCTGGCTAAATCCAGTGTCAGTTTCAGCTTCTCTTCGTTCGGCTCCTCTCAGCAGTTCAAATGGGATTTATTTGCGATTTATTAGTTAGAATAGCAAACGCAGGTTTTTCCTAATGTGCTGTTTTTTTTCCCTGCCTCTCCATCTGTGTGTGTATCGTGTATGTGTGTGTGCAGCCCACCCACGCATATGATGCCCCAGGGCTATGTCTTCAGGGCTCTGCGACCTGGGCCTAAGCCAAAGGCTCAGAGAGTAATGTGGGAACACACACACACACAACACAACACACACACCCTGGGCATAAGAACCGACCTGTTGCAAAAATGCCAAATTCTGGATATAACCACCTCTGACCTAAGCATTCTCTAAGTGTACAACCCTGAGACACTGATTTATTGTTTCAGCTCTTGAGCCTGACATCATCTGTGCATACAATCCTATTCAACCCATCACTCAATTCTCTGCCCTTAACACACCTGAGAATAGATAAAACATATGTCTCCTGTACATGAATGCATATACCAGTATAAAATTCCCCCATTACCTTTATTTATTGGCATTTCACCCTAAACAGTGTCACACAAACAACAACATATGAGAGAGGAGAGGCAAGCGAACACACAAATGAAGGGCCACTCACATACAGATGTGTCCCCTAAGCAACCACACAAACACACTCGAGCAAACACACACACACTAAAGCCTATGACAATAGCCCGTACAAACACACATTCAAACACTCACACACCACATCGACCTATAAATGCACAGATGGACGAGCAGGAGATGTATGTGTGTGTTTGTGTGTGTGTGTGTGTGTGTGTGTGTATGTGTGTATGTGTGTATGTGTGTGTGTGTGTGTGTGTGTGTGTGTGTGTGCAGCTGTTTAATCAAAGTGATAGAGCCTCATTCTCAAGCTGCTAGTTAATGAGTTTTCACTGCTCGTCTGCTGCACACAACTTTCACTTATGTGTAAACACACACAGTCGGTGGGAATCGTAGGCCACTGGTGCTCTCTACACTCATCACACAGACTGGGCCGACAACCTCCCATTCCTAATCTCCCACAGTAACCAGCACTGAGCCCGTTGCGATCGTTAATATGAGACTATGGGATGCTTTCATCGTTTATTGAATCTCCCGTCTACAGCCTGAGCGCGGTTATAAGGAGCCAGTGACTTTTAAATTTAAAGGTGGACCGTGGACCATAAATCCAGCGGCACCCCATTTTTAAGCAGCACACCACCCAGGTCAGCCGTTCATTTGGATAAACACAGACTTTCCTCCATCCCAGCTCACAGTACCTGTGGATTCCCCTTCGCCAAACTGAATGGCGCCTTTCTCCCTCCAAGTGTGTCATAAATATACATGATTCTCGGTCCGAGTGAGGCCCGTCATGATTCCTGCTCTTTGGGGCGGTGGTCTCCCCTTCATCTTCCCCCATCCCAGGCCTGTACCCCCAATGTTTACTCTACAGGAGGGCTGGGGGGGATTGGACCCACATGTCTGCAGGCCCTATTTGCTTTAATAAGCTGGATTGAAGAGATTGAACGGGGTCTTTTGGGTTAAATGACACCAGAGCCCAAACGGGTAAGAGCCTGAGAGCTCTCCCCCCCAGCTCTGTTCTTGGTTCCCATTCGCCCCCCCCCCCATGCTCCCTTTCCTTTCAGGTGCCTTGTTCTGTCAGGCTGCACTGAGGCCGAGGTTGATCTGGTGCATTACCCTGTCAGAGTAATTGTCATAATTTGGAGGTAGCATGTGATGGGCGGAGTAATTTGTTACTTGTCAGAGCGAAGACAAACAAGGGAGATTGGCCTGACAATCATGCCTGTTAAGTGCGCACATTTGTGTCGACGTTTATTTGGTCTCAAGCAGCAGTTAGTTCATCAGATTTTATCTCTCGTAAACACCAGGGGCCGCTGTCTCATTTTAACATCAGTCTATGTGTACTTTAAAAAGCTCGGAGATATTAACTCGAGTGCACAGTCAGATGGTTATTTTAATCTCCTATAAAACCAAATATATTCATGAAACTATGTCAACCCATAAACCCCTTCTTTCGCTGCCCCCTGCTATTAAACCCACACCACCTCCCTCCTTCCTCCTCCTCCTACCCAACTCACTAACAACTTAATGGAAAGGCCTTCAAGCGCTGTGATTATTTCCTGATGACACCAATGAGTACAGCCATATGGACGCATAAAAACCCAAGGAGACTTTCTCCCCTTTTTTGAGCTTTTTCTCGTACGCCACATAACTACTGTGCACGTCAAAACAATTTGGTTCTTCGGGGCCTGACGTGACTTAAGCTTGCATCTAGCGACAGTTAGGTTTAAGAGGGTATACGGGGCTGTGTACTGTGGATAGAGATTTAAGGTCAGGTGGGGTCAGTACAAAACAAAAGCCATGGCAGATTTATCCTTCGCACTCGGGCGTGTTCTCTTATTAGTGTCGTCATTGCCAAGTTACAACAGTTTCCAATCTCCACAGGCTCTCTATCAACCTAGGCCAGGATTTTCTTTAACTGCTTTGTCATCACTATTACCGTATTAAAACAAACTGGCTCTTAGGTATTTTACGTCATCAGACTTTCCAACTTTATTCTATTTTTTTTCCAGTAAACAACTGCTCACTAATTCCTAATCAAATGTATGATGTGACCTCCACCCTCTTTTATGAGCGTCACCTCTGTTGACATCTGGAGGAAATAAACCTCATATAAACAGATAAGGAGCTGCAGAGGGCTAAAGTGAGGAGCGCTGCACCGAATGTGAGCCAATGGCGGCATCTAGCGGTCACACTCTGCGACTACAGCAATCCAAACTTGAGATATTCAAAAATGAAGTTGGCGAAAGGGAGTGAAACTAAATGCAGCTTGTTCACATTATCAAGCCTTTGCAATACACCAGGTGCAGTGTGAGTTGCCCTCACCTTGCAGGAGGAGGCCAGCAGAGAGCCGTCCCGTTTCCAGCTCAGACTCTGCAGTTGGTCACCGTGCTGCTCCAGAACTGCAGACGCACATGTCAACATTAGTGAGGAGAGACAGGAGCAGAAGGACTAGAGACGCAAAGCTCATGTTAGACAGGGACAAACTGGGGCAAAGAATACAAAAATACATGATAACACAAAGCATTAGCACAGATTGACAGGGCAGGGACGAGATGAAGCCGTAGATAAAGCAAATAAAAACCTGAAAACACGTAATAACACACCAAAGATGGGGGTGATACACATCAAGGAATGGATCTTTACAGTTAAAGCATATGAGGGAGTCTGAGAGCGTGACACACATTAGCTTGCGGTGCCTTAAGTGAGCACAGCAACACTTCAGTGAATTGTTCAGCTGCACCAGTTGAAAGGAGATGACAGGTGCCCAGGTTAAGACACAGACAAAGTGATGTGACACGAACTTCATTAGTAGAGATAAACACATTTTTAAACACAGAGGCACTTCTTCAATATAGATTTTATCATCATTCAGATCTTTTTCCTTAATCGCATATGAATGTGGAATGGGAGTGATGTAAGAGGGGGGGAGCGGCTCATAAAAAAGTTCCATCAGCAGTGAGCAGCAGCAGCCAGGCCAGCTGTCATGTGATGGAGGGGTGCTTGCAGTGTTGGGGTGGGATGGTGAGGGGGTGGTGAGGCCAGAGGATAGTGACAAGATCCTGAGGCCAGTCTGGGGAGACTGGGACCAGAACTGCAAACCAAAACATTACCTCTGCTGCTCCAGCACTGAGACAGAGCCACAGGGCTGTAAAACGTAGGCAGTGTCAGTCAGACAGTCCCCAAAGAAAGAAAGAAAAAAAGGAAAGAAAAAAGGAAACCAACCACTTCACTGGACTTTAAATATCTACTTTGGTTAAACACAGAAACAAAAACAGGCCACAACGAAACTTAATGACTAACTGACAGATACTAAAATGTTAAATGTAACAGACAGTGCAGGATGTGCGACAAAGACAGAACGTGTGTTTCAAATGAGCGCTCACGACCAAATGTGTGCGAGCGTGTGCAGCTCTACAGCTAGCTACCTGCTAAGGGTGCGTCCGGGCGGCTGGTGTCCCAGATCAGAGGAGACTTGGCGCTGCCGACAGCCAGTAAGCCAGAGGACGTGGGGTGGAAGAGCACCAGCTCCAGCCTGCCCTGCCCTGGATGCAGGGTCAGCTCTGGGCTGCTGGGCTGCTCCAGCTCTGGATCACACAGACGCCACAGCTTCACCTGCACAGTGGAATATAGACAAAATGATGTGCACTCACATTTTATAAAAGCTTCACTTCAATAAAAATTCATGATGAAATATTCCTTACACTTCAGTGAATTTCTGCTCTTTTGGACATCAAATGAAATTCTTATGATCAGTAAACTCAGGTGTTTTTACAGCCACATCCCACGAATCAGACTTGTGTAACCAAAATTGTGATTCGATCTGCAGAAGTTTTTCAGGCCAGGAGCAAAAAGGGTCAGTACAGAAGGTAGCTAACATGTCAGGATGCAGCATCACACCAAGAGATCAGAAAAAGGTTTCGGGGTCCTACATAAATCTCCTCCAGCTCTTCTCTATGAGTCGAGCAAAATGAAGACACTGAAAGTAGCGTCCAGAGGGATCCAGATCAGGTTTGGATTTCTAGCTGATGGGAGCAGACGAAGTGAAACTGTATGATTATGCGTCAGTGAAAATAAATCCCCTGATACACATTTCAGAGGTGGGTGCATTCTCTCAGTCTGACTCTAATTTCACTTGCTCAGCACCAGGTCGGTGAAAAAAACAGGACCGTCGGCAAAAAGGCGAGGAGTGAAAGTGAGCTGCAGATGCTGGGCACTGCGAACAACTCTGGTTTGTGTGTTAAAGGTCCATGTGTGGCAATGGTTGGTTGAGACAGTTATCTGAGTCTGGAGATGCAAGCTCACACCCAGCAGATTCCAGAGAGCCGGGTCACCTGTGGCTGAGAATAATGTGCCGAGAGCAGGGGAGTCATCATAAACTGAGATGGTTTATATTGTATTTCAATTCTTGCCAGGAACAACAAAGCCATTGAGGATGGACAGTGCACTTCGGTTTAAGTTTACTGCAGCAAATAAAAGGCCGATCGATGCTAAGAAGGAGAAAAAGGCAGGAAGGAAAAGGTTAAAGACAGAAAGTAAAACACTCCACCGATGAGCTCACCATTTCATCTCCGGAACATGTTGCCAGCAGATTCTCATCGAAAGGAGAAAAGTCCATATCAGTTATTAAATCTGGGAAAGGGGAAAATAACAATTAGATGGATCACAGCTGTGTAGGCTGTATGGTTAATTTCAAGGTATTTGTTTTCCTAATGTGACTCAGTGTCCTTCCAGAAAATAATGTGCAGATAAAATCATGAAGAAAAAACTACCAGAGTGGCAGGAAATCTGAGCGACTGTCCATTGGCCATCTGCACCAGGTTTGACTGAAGACAGGCCCAGCAAACCTCCACCTGGAGACACATCACACAAACAAGACAAAGACATTTCAAAATAATGTCCCAAAAATCTTTCCATGCCACTGAACCACTTTGCTCAAACTGGAGACGGTGGCTTCTTCTTCTGGTGAAAACCGCTGCCCACTCTTTTGCAGTCTTACCAGCCTGATCGGTGTTGAAGGCCACAAGCTTGGAGCTGGCTTTGATGTGGTTCCCCTGGGAGGAGAAGGACCCGGCCCGGACATTGTTGATCCACTCCTGGAGTTGAAGACACAGATCGCACAAGTCAGAGAGCGGCAGAGCAGATGACGCAAAACAGATAATTAGGATCAGACGACACCACAGAGGGGAGAATCAGTAACTCATCAGAGCACATGCAACTTGACATCTGAGGAGAATCACGAGTGCAGATGTGACGTGTGCAAACAGGAGAACACCAGCCAGCTGCACTGAAATACCCAAGAGAAGAACATGTCCAGCTTATCAGTTTTCATTAGGAGCGCACACGACCATGTTGGTGTCAAAGCACACAGAATAAAAGAACAACAAACAGGGAGGATCAAGTTGAGAGCACGCAAACACACAAGCTCCTCTGAGAGAGTGTTGAGGAAGTGGGAGGCCCCCCCCCCCCAGTTGCACAGCACAGAAACTCTCAAAGCCTCTTTCATAACACGAACAAGGCGAGAGCAGCAGGAAGACAGAGTGTCCGCACAACATGCTCCAACAAAATCTCCTCCGCGGCTCCTCAGAAAACTGTTAGGAGACCAACCCTGACAGACGTTTGGCCTGAAGAGTGAATTAACAAGAGGATGAATTGGAGGAAGGAGCATTTTCTCCTGCATGGATAATATTAAGGACACCATCTTTTACAAAAGGTCTATCGTTCCTGTGAAATCCAGAGAAGGAAATAGAGTTCAAACCTCGACCAATTCCCCTAAAGTCCCCTTTATGAAACCACATTCAAAGCTTTTATTTGGATCTGCACCAATTTGAATAATGTGTCAGTCCCCTAAACATGCCTGATTGTTTTCTACACACAGTTTTGTGATAATCAATTCAGTAGTTTTTTTGCGTAATCCTGCTTAATAACATGCAAACAAACAAACAGACGAAAACAGAACCTCCTCAGCAGAGAACAAATGTACAATATCTGGTGTTTTCTGCCTTTGACATCAAGGCCTGTACGCAGGAGGAATATAATGGGACACCTCAGGGTCTGACTCAAGAAAAGATGTCAAAAGAAATCAATCCCTGTGACTTATCTCTCACCATGTGGAAATTTGAAGCTGAAAAAATAAAAATCAATAATCGTCATATCTCTAAATCCATGTAAACCTCTTCTCACAACCTTTACACCTTCGGCCACATTTTCTCTTTGGACTGGAGCAGCCACATTAACTGGCCTGTTTGTGTGAAAGGACCAGTTTGACATTCACCACAAGCAAAGCAACCCACATGCTGCTGATCCTGTGCGGGAGATTGGAGAGAGAGAGAGAGACATACCAAGACCGTCCAGTGTCTCTGAATGTACATGCCAAACATTTTACTGCCTCAAAGGGGGGGGGGGGGGGGGGGGTTACATAGTTCACCTGAGCGAGGATAGAGCTGCAGGAAACTTCAAGCAAATGAACCTGAGGATGAGGTTTTATAACGGCGGACCATGAGCCCTATAGTTTCTATCAACACAAAAACTCCCTGATTACTGATTTCTTTTGCACATCTTATATTTAATCATGCAAACAACTACCACAACTTTGCACGCTTGCCTCTTATTGTCTCATCTCTTAGTCTCTCGCTCTATGTGCAATGTCCTGGACTTGCTGCTGTAACATAATCATTTCCCAATGTGGGATCAACAAAGCACATCCATCCATCCATCTATATGTGTGTGTGTGTGTGTGTGCGTGTGCGTGTGCGTGTGCGTGTGCGTGTGTAAGAACACTACAGGCCAGACAAGCTGCCTCTTGCACCCAGCAGAAGAGCCATCACTGACAGGGAGGCTTCTTCAGACTGCCACATTGTTTTTTGAATCTTTTCATTGAGTGACACAGGAAATCTGCGCAGAGAGGCAGAAGTGTCCAATCAGAACCTCTGCAGCACAAACAGACTGCTGAGGAGCAAACCCAGTGATCTGTGGTATAATGGGACGATTGTGATTTGGTCTCGTTGTATGATCAGATGAAGCAGATCAGTGCAGACACATGGCTCCTGGTTCTTCTTCAGATACCGCTTCAGATCTCCCCCCTGTGCGTCTCTCCTCCAGATGCAGGAAGTTCCACATCCATTGCAGGCACAAACACGCTGAAGTAGCACAGCTGCTAATAACCAGTGCTAATGCTAGCTAGGAGGGAACATTCGAAAACAGCCGGCTCTGCCCAGACGCTCGGGAGCTACTCACATCTTTCTTGGGGATTTTCGGAGTGGTGTTTTTGAATTTGGAGGTCTTAAAGCGGTTCATGCTGCCCTCTCACACTGCCTGTCGAGCCTTCCGGGTGTGTGTGCGCGTGTGTGTGTGTGTGTATGTGTGTGTCACTGCTCCGCTGTCTGCACTGGGATCAGCTGACAGCTCGCCCAGCCGCCTGTCTGCTCGCTTTGTTCACCGGAGTAGTTTGGTTGGGCGGATTTCGGCTTTTACCCACCCACTGCGCTGCCAAGTGCTCCCCTGGTAAATAAAACGTCCGCATACTTTTTGTACGTTATTAAGCTCAACCCTGCGGTCACCTGTTTCTGGTTCTGTTCCCCTTTAAAAATAAAATAATAAAATAACATCCGCTGTCGTTTCTCACTTTCTTTGAATTCAAGGAACTTTACTGAACACCACGCAACAAATACATTGAGAGAAAATCAAATTATACAAATATTTTAATGAAAAAATACAACGATACACAAACACAAATGTATTTGCAAAGCTTGTTAGGGTTTTCCATTTTAACAGCTTTTGGTGAGAGTATTAGGATATTGTTTGAAGTTTACAGTCAGCTATAAAAACAAGCCTGATGGAGATTGTCCAAGACTACGCTGGAAGAGAGCAGTACAGACATGCACAGTTGCACAACAGGAAAGTGAAAGGTTCCAGCATTAACATCGGTGACAGAGTGCTCATGGCCAACAAGAAAGACAGGGGTAAATAGAAGCTTGCCGATAGATGGGACTCAACCATTTATACTGCGGTGTACATGAATGAAGGAACACACACGTACAGGATCCGTGACACTCTCAGTTATGGGGTGCCGTTTGTAAAGCAGCTCACGCTGAAAATAACAGCAACATCTTCCATGTCTAGCTTTCTCCTCACATCTTGCTCAATGGATATTACTGCCAGATCCGACAGTCGCTCCTGAGCCATGGTGGACCTCAGATATGTCTTGATTAGTTTCAATGCAGAAAAACTCCTCTCCCCAGAAGCAACAGTGACAGGCAATGTGAGAAGTAATCGGAGTGCAATGCTTAGGTTGGGGTAACAATCCAGTAAGTTCTCCTTGTATATATAATCAAGCATTTCTGAAGGGGAGGAGATGCAGTCTGGAAAGGCTTCTGCGCAGAAGCCCATTGAGCAGTGGGAGAGCACAAGAGATTTCAGACCAAGTCGTTTCGTTCATAGAGAACCATCTTGAGTCAAATTGAACATCTTCGTTGCTGCCGTTGCCGCCCGCTCTCTTCCGGTCCTGCGCAGTGGGTCCGCAGCAGCTGAAGAAATGATGGCGGCTGCTCGCTGCTCCTCACGCTGGATCACAGTCTTCGTAACCTCAGGCCGCCGCCGGGCCGCCGGTGCCGCAGCGGGTGCCGGTCATGGAGGAGTCCGTGGTGTCTCCACCGTGGGCGCGGATACAGTGTGGCGGGCGGGCGGCGTGGCGTGCGGCGCTGCAGGGAGAGCGGTGACATTGAGAGGGCTGTCAGGTGAGTGGTGCATTCGCCTTATGGCCTGGGCTAGGCTAGGCTATAGGCTATATAGGTTTTTGTACAAGTTTATGCATGTGACGCAGTTTAAGACAATAACAATTAGCTTTAAAGATACGAAGACATTGTAACTCCAACGTTTTAGCTTCATGCTCGAGCAGATCACGAGAAGTCAGTGATGCTAACTGTGATCTGCAGTCATCAGGTTGAATTTGACCTGTCAGACAGACTATGCTAACATTTGTTTTTGCTTTTGCTATTCACTCACCATCATTAAAAAATAATAAACAATGCTAAATAATCACATTTCAATGTGTTGTCATTCATCAAGTCTTGATTAAGCAGCTCTGCTCCTCTATTTTCTGTGGTTAATGATGTTTATGTTAGACCTGAAAGGACATACATAACAACAACAACAGGAAGACACTTTTCAAATTAAATATATCGTAATGACAACAATGATGGAGCAAGACACGGCTGCAATAATAACTGAAAGTAAGAGGCAGATGTTCAAATGCAAAATACTAATAACAGTGAACTGAAAAAAAAAAACAAAAAAAAACACCCATCTTTGTTATTTTCTGGCCTGCACCATCCTGCTTCATTTCTTTTTATATGTAGCTATCTTACCATTTACTCTTATTAAAATACGTTTCAGGTCTCAGATCCCCCCATGCAGTTTGCACACACTACTTTCACACGAGTGGTCCTGCGAGCAGCAAGCAGGACTTCTACCAGATCCTGGAGGTTCCTCGCGGAGCAACCCAGAAGGAGATCAAGAAAGCCTACTACCAGGTCCGTTCCTGCCCGACGCGTGTCCACGGGTTGCTCTGGTTCTCAGCTGACCGATCCTCACAGTAGCTCACGGTGTGTTTGTTGTTCCTCAGATGGCCAAAAAGTACCACCCCGACACCAACAAAGAGGACCCACAAGCCAAGGAAAAATTTGCTCAGCTGGCTGAAGCTTACGAGGTTTGTTCTCACTCTTTATTGGTTGTTCCCGCGATGTTTTGTTTTCTTTTTGCGATGCACTGTTTTAAACCTTGTCCCCGTGTTTCAGATCCTCAGCGACGAAACAAAGAGGAAGCAGTACGACACGTACGGCTCAGCGGGCTTTGACGCTGGTCAGGCCGGTGGAGGGCAGCACTACTGGACTGGACAGAACAGCAACGTGAATCCAGAGGAGCTCTTCCGCAAGATCTTTGGGGAATTCTCAGGGGGACGAGGGTTTGGTGACTTCAATGCCATGTTCGATCAGCCACAGGAGGTTAGTGGGACACTGGGAAACAGGACTAAAGTCAAGGAGGCGTTTTAGAGCTCACCTGATTCCATTTTTTTATTTTTTATCTGTGTTTAATGCAGATTAATGATTTTCTAACTCTCTCTTGTTGTGTTGGTGCAGTACATCATGGAGCTGACCTTCACTCAGGCAGCAAAGGGAGTCAACAAAGAGATATCCCTTCAAATGGAAGCAGCCTGTCAGCGCTGTGATGGTAAGGGCCACGAACCAGGCACCAAGGTCCAGCACTGCAACTCCTGCAACGGGTCCGGCATGGTGAGAGCTCCGATATACGCCGCCACTCGTAAAAGTGTTCACATGTGTGTCGCATTACCAAACGTGTGTATCGTCCCCACCTGCAGGAGACAGTGAATACGGGTCCGTTTGTGATGCGCTCCCAATGTCGCCGCTGTGGAGGCAAAGGCACAGTCATTTCCACTCCCTGTAATGCCTGCCGTGGGGCCGGACAGACCAAGCAGAAGCAGACTGTGACAGTCCCTGTGCCTGCAGGTCAGTTACTTTCCACTGCCTTTATTTTGGTTGATATACCCCAATTAATTAGTTTTATACATCCATGGTAAAAACAGCTGTAGATTCATTATGCGTGAATAGAAATAATGTGAGAAATAGTTTTTACTCCTCCAGATGAACGTGCTCTGTGCTCTGCATTCTGTTTTTGTGCTTCTTATCACCAAGTAACCATGAATATTAATGAGAAACTGAAAATGTTCACTCACACACATCATGAGAAAGGAAAGTCATCATTTTACGTAGCTTATGTGTCACTACCTGACTCTGGTTTTTGCTTTAAGGAGTGGAGAATGGTCAGACTGTCAGAATGCCAGTTGGTAAGAAGGAGATCTTCATCACGTTTAAGGTGGGTATCTCCAGAAAGAGCTCTCCACGCAGTGCATGCTTTCCTTGTCAATAGGATTGTGTTGTATGTCTGCGTGTGGACATGTAGGAGACATTGAGCTGTCTGAGCTCTTAAACTCAACAACCTGGGGTGTCCTGCTTTTTGAAATTCTTCTTTGTGCTCTGGTTTGGTGTCCAGGTCCAGAAAAGTCCAGTGTTCAGGAGGGACGGTGCCGACCTTCACTCTGACCTTTATGTCTCGGTGGCACAAGCCGTTTTGGGCGGCACGGCCAGAACACAGGGCCTTTATGAAACGCTCAACTTATCAGTAAGCAGACTAGTACATTTCTTTTGGGGAACATCAAACACATCCTAAAAGAGGTGGCTAGATGGTTTTAATTTGAACTCTCCCTTTTTCAGATCCCTGCAGGAATCCAGACAGACCAGAAGATCCGACTTGCAGGGAAGGGAATCGCCCGTGTCACCGGCTACGGCTACGGTGAACACTATGTCCATGTCAAGATAAAAGTACCCAAGTAAGGAAACACACATCTTGTTCATCTATTTTTATAACTTATTATAAGAAAAGAAAGTTTTCCAAATCACAATGAACATAAATAAGTAAACAGAAGTTGTTTTTGTGTGCAGGACACTGACAGACAGACAGAGGGCTCTGCTGATGAGCTATGCTGAGGACGAGACAGATGTGGAGGGGACGGTGAACGGCGTCACTAACACCACTACAGGTAACAGGAACACTCTCACTGACAAATTCACTTTCTCTTACCTGCCAGTTCCTGCTTTCCTTTACTGAGATGGGGTTTAAGAAGGGCTGGGCAATGTGGGCTGGTTAATTTGGCTGACGCATTGTAAATCATCCGGGTGCAGGCTGCAGTGTGAGGCTGGGTAAAAACATGGGTGGGGGGGTTATTTTCTTCTTTCAGGGTGGCTTATGGGTCCTTAAAAAGTCTTTAATTAAATATTGAAATAAAAAGCTTTAAGCTAATAAATTGTCTTGCGTTCAGATTGGATGAGTCTTAATTATTCAAGGCTTGTCACCTCTAAATCTTATCATAAATTTACTCCACTGTGCCAGACTAAAGAAGAAGAGTTATAAGCTCCTGTTTGCACTGCATCGTCTGTCTGTCTCTGGTTAAGTTAATGGGTTAAACAAATGCCTCTCTAGCCAGCCTGCTAGCTAGTTTATGAACATGGGGATTCAAGCTTGACAACCAACTGTACTCGTGGTGGTTAAAGTCAGTGGCTGGAAGTGCTTCTAAAGAAAAATATAGTTGTGTTAAAAGATTCTCAAAGTTGGGACAATGGGGAGATCAAGTTTTAAAGTTTTTGAAGACAACTGAAAATCTCCAACAATTTCTTTTTTCTTTTCTTCAAGGTAAAAGATCCTGGAATTGAGAGACTTCACCTGCAGGTTGGCAGGCGGAGAGAATGAGGACAGTGTAAAGCAAAGAAAAGGGGACAGAGGCTTGAGAAGCAGTGGGTGGTGGATGAGGACTATGAGGGTTCTGGATGGATCAGTAGGGACCCACCTATCACACCCCGCAGTGGATAAACAAGAGGATTACCTTCTCTTTTTATCTGCCCAAGGTGATCCTCCCAAGAGGGGATGAAGCAGCCACTCACCTCTCTGTCCATTGTCCACGGAGGATACTTTGATTACAAAGACTGGCCATTAATAATATGAGTGTGTGGGGGGGTTTTCTGCTGAATGCCACAAGGTGACAGAATCCATGTGCACAAAAATAATTATGGTATTGACAAAGAATAAGAACAGTCAAAAGTATTTATTCAGGATTAAATCGATTAAATCGGTTAAGTCGCCCTGATGCCTTTTGTCCATCCGTTTGTTTTGCTTGTGTTTTCATCCATTGCCAATTTAATTCTCAGCAATGTCACACATCGCAGGTCCAATGCCGTCAGACTAAATGTTTTACTTCTGTGTTTTAAGTGTTGGACGCTGAGGGAGTGTCTCCATTTCTCACTCTCTCTAATGTAGGATAAAAAAATGGAAATGTCATTTTCCTGACAGTCACCCTCATCTGTCGATCCTTTAACTCCGGTATCACTTGGGAGTTTGAACTGTAATAACATTTATACATAGACATCTAGATCATACATGCAACAATATGTCATATAGAGGAGATATACTGTACAGATATAATAAAGCTATGGTCTGGATAAAAGCTTGTTTTTTGTAAATCTTTTAAGTAATAGTACTTAACCTGTTATATTGATCATATTTTACGGATACGGTTCAACCTCATTCATATGCAATTCTAACATTACAAACAACGTTTAGAATTGCTTTTTGCAGGGAGATTGTATCAGATTACATTGCATTGCACATGTGCACCCAATAAACCTGCATTTTTATTTTTGAGTAACTGTAATATTATCCCCTGTGATCCTGTGTTGAGACGTTGATGAGGTCACTCATTTACCTATTAGGTTCTGCTTTATATAACATGGTCCACAGGGTCAATAACTGGGTTCAAGAATATGAAGTGTGATCTCCATCAGCTACTAAAAGGGACAAAAACATAAACTTCTGTACAATTACTGCTGATTAGGTATGAAGCATTTTGTCATGACAGATATTGAAATTTCCACTATACGGCACAGACATCTTCTGTGAGTGTGAACGTCTGTACCATACTGTCAGTGGTCTGTGCCAAATTATACAGAAGACCATCCGGCTGACATTTGCATATTCCTTTACAGCATACATATGTCAATGCCTCATGGTGTCCTCCCCTGCAGAAGAAAATCTTTGGAAATATTTTAATCTGAATCAAAATGATGGGCTGAGAGAAAGATAAAAATGTCACACTATTTGATTTATTAGGGCCTGAGCACTGACAGACAGTGAGGCCCTATTGACATTGTAATGATTATTATTTTGCAGGCATATTAATTGGCTTTTTGAGGCCTTTAACATTGAAATTCTTACCAAAATTTGCAGAATAGTAAACCAATATAAACAATGTAAATAAAACACAATATAAAAACCCCATAGACTAAGTAGCAGGGGGAAATTAGCTTTTAATAAATTGATAATTGATAAGTCGACCAACAGAAAATTACCCATCAACTATTTAGATATTCTAGAAACATTCTAGTTTGAATTTCCTGTTATGTTTCTTATTATTAATATTGGTGACATTTCCTTGACAAATGGGTGGAGGTTTTATAACCTCTGCTAAGGAGGTTATGTTTTCATGATTTGTCAGTCAACAGGTTTATGTAATAATGGACCAATAGCCACACAACTTGGTAGAAGGAAGCTGCATGGATCAGAGAAGAACCTATAAGGCCATGTTGAGCTCTACTGACAGTCTAATGAATGAATCTGGAATCTCTCTCTCTCTCTCTCTCTCTCTCGCTCCCCCCCCCACCCCCACACACAGGGTTTGTAGTGTGAAGCAAATGAGGGGTTTTATAAAGATGTGATCGAAAACACAGACCAAGTGAATCCACTTTATTCCAGCATGAACAGAATCAAAATAAGGGAGTTTCATCTCACTGTTAGCAGCACAACATACTACTGCATTTTCACTCTCATACCATGAAGGTTACTTTGTCTCTCCAGTTACTAATAAAGCTCTGTTCAGTTAGACACACAAATGGATATAGGAACTGGGGTTAATGAAAATGCAAGAGACTTCAAAACCAACACAAATTAGTCCTCCCCACGTTACACTAAGTTTTACTCAACCTGCGTCCCTGAAATTCAAGTATGTGTCCCTTCTGTATTTCCAAAAACACTTTGAGCATTTTGACACAAAACACTGGCATGAAAATGAATTAAACATGGACACTACAGGGGTTTATCAGGCAGTCCAGGCCCAACATACTATATTGCCATCTTTCTGCAGCACGAACCTGAGAAACGAGAATACATAACACATCAGTATCATAACTTAGGTTTCCATGGCTATGACCAAACAGCTGCACTCCAGCTGTTGTCCTGAATGAGCTTTGCTAATGAAAGAATACTGCATAGTCACATGCAGTATGCGTTGAGCGCACAGCATCCTGGTTTAAATGTAACCATCAACACATCTCCTTTGGTACTCTGTGTGTAACAAGCATACTGTGTCAGGGTGAACATTTAAATGAATAACACTGCATACAGTACAAGCGACACAAAAGCTTTTGTACTAACAGTAGAAAACTTCCTTCAAAGTCATACACAACACAATATGGATGATGGGTACACAATTGTAGCGATGGTGGATACTTGTGTATTCAAAACAAATGAGCTGTTAAAAGACCTACCTCGTACATAACTAACCTTCAAGTCGATATACTACAGGTCTATTAGAAGAATGAAGATTAACCATTAATATTAGAAGAAGAAAATGTCCTTCTCAAACAGAGAAACTGTCTGTTTACACTTAAACTTAATATAGGTTAAAAACCCAAAGCAAATAATTCAATCATTTCAACATGCATCAGTTGACATTCAATTATCTGAAATAGTTTTAATAAAACATGCACTTGTCAAAGTGTAGGTATGTCTTGAAAAACAGCTTCGGATTCCTATCACTTGTCTGTGCACATGTACTAACTTTCTGGAGGCAAGTATGAAAAGTGAACTTGTGTAACAGTGTATTGTATTCTCAGATTATGTTTGGAACTGTCATCAATGTGTACGGGGATGTTTACACACAATACATTTTAAAAAAAGCACTGTTGCATTTTAATCAAACTTAATTTCAAATTTAAATGTTTCAAACAAATTTGTGCTTTTCTATGCACAGCCTCTGCATAGTATGTTTTAGCATTAATAGGTGCATCATTGTCAGCTGTATAGCCAGTTACAGTTTTTAAGTGGGTCGCCTCAAAAAGTCATTTCAAGTAAAATTATAAAATCAAACTATTCACACAATGTGCTTCTGTGCCAATATCAGCAAACAGCTCCAGAAGGTTTTGAGGTATGACCAGATACTCTGAATGGACATAAAATGGAGGGATAGTCCAAAGGAATCGGAGAAACTACATATCAAGGCATAGCATGAGAGATGGATGGAGTTGATTTGCTAATAGTCCAATAAAACCAAGTATATTTCCTGTCAGCTTTCCTCTTTAGCAATGTGCAACATTAAATTAGCTTGGACCCCTAAAGAATGTTTGTATTAAACTATGAAATGGTCTCAATGTCCTTATTCGCCTTCCCTCAATGTTTCTCCTCCCTCTACCTCTCTCAGCAGCAGAATGACAGGCTGGAGGTGGGATCACATCAGATACCATGCAACAAATCCAGCCAGAGCAGCAATCCAAGTCGCAAACAGAACCTGTCCTGTTGGGTGTCGGAGTACGGCCATGGCGAGTTGACCGGCATATGCCGTTCCACTCGACGCCGCTGGAAGCACAAAAAGAGAAAAACAAACCTTAACAACAACAACCACACAACAGTTCCTCATAGCAGCATGATGCATACAGAGAAGAGAAGTATAAAAACCTACTCATTTTGGCAGCATAGTAGGGACATTTGCTGATGTCACCACCCGTGGCTCCATGGACAGGCAAGCCAGCATCTAAAACATCCTCCTGGATGGTTTTCCCCATCTCTTCCAACTCCTCGAACACCTGCCAGCACAAACACACATGCATATGTATGTTATCAATGTAGTTGCGTACTCAAAGTATGATCATCATTTACCAAACTGATATACAAAACAATCACAAAGGGAAAGACAAAGGCTGTTAATAATCAATACAGCCAACCTCGGTAAAGGGCTGGGCGATAAAACCATAATTAACGCAAAATCACTTTTCTAATCACAATGAGAGCAGAGCCGTGCCGAACCAATCATGTGGCTGGATTAGAGTAACAGCCACGTCAGGTTAGGTTGATGCACACAGCACAGATCGTAGGAGCAGCAGCCGGCAGCAGCAGCACGCCTACTAATGTTTGGGCTCCTGCAGCCTGATTCCTGATTACCTAATTTAACCATGTCACCATCACCACCTGGGAACAAAACACCCACCAGTAGTTCGAAACAAAGCTTTTCTATTTTCTTGACCTACTTTCCTCCTGCACTGCCTCTCACCTCCATGTTGAAGTTGAAGGCTTTCACGGCCTCCTCCACGAGCCTCTTCTTGGTTTCCATGTCTATTTCCAGCTCATTCATTCGGCTGCGGTACAGCTGCTTGAAAGCTTTGGCACTATGGATGGCATCAAACTGATAGAACTCCAGGCCCTCTCCTGTGGTGGGAAGCTTCAAGGCCCTCTGCGCGACTTTCTTCAGCACCTGGCCCCCAGACAGGTCCCCCATGTAACGGGTGTAGGCGTGGGACACCAGCAGCACTGGGTCCTCCTGTCCCACTTGGTGGATACGGTCCACATAGTGCTGGGTGGCCGGGGAGCAGCTGACCTGGCTCTGCCACTCTGGACCATAAAAATACTCAAGGTCACGGGCAAGAGCTTCATGGCGACTCAACTCTGCAGGAAAATACAGCGGGGCAAAGTGGGGGTGATCCTTGTTCCTCTCGATCTCCTCCTCCATGGCCTTGTAGGTGTAGTAAAGAGCCACGGCGCCGAGCTGGAGGGTCCGGACAGAAAAGTGAGATATTTTGCTTTTCTCTTTAAATTGTTCTTTGATTTACCTTTTACTTTCATATCTTTACACTTCCACTCTTGTCCAAAACTGACCTTGAAGAGCTCTTTGCGGATTCGTCCCCTCAGGAAATCCTTCACAAACTGGGTGTTCTCCGCCTTTTCATGGACCTCTTTGGTCCCCGCTGCCAGCACCTCAGACAGGTCTTCAGGACTGGGGAGAGGGACATAAAACAATAACAGGAGCTATAACATCGTGTTTGACAGAAACAACGTGATTCTTCTGTAATGTTATTCCACATTGTCCTATGATAGACGGTAACACAGCATTTACCTGAGGCTGTCCTCTTTGTCTTCATACACAGGCCCCGCTCCATTGGACACACTCTTTGTCTCCATACTCTTTGCTGACATTAGTGGTGTGTTCTAATTGAAAAAACATCAATGTAGCAGTATCACATTAGAAAAAACAATGGCATCCGATATATTTAAAACTCATCATATATTTATTGTACATATGCGATTTAATCTGAAATATAAATATTTTGTAAATCACAGCAACAACACAGGAGCAAAACATATATGATATGATTAACAGTAAGAACTACACTCGTGGGAAAAGGCTACAGAACATAATGTACCCCTTATGTTTTGTAGAAAAAGAGACTGCCAGAATTATTTTAAAGTTTCCTTTTGAGAGAAATCGTAATTTAAAAGGCATAGTTCACCCCAAACTATGCCTTAACAGAGGGTAACAGAGGCGATTTGGCTAAAACCATGGTGTACATGTATTTTCAAGTAGAACATGAATGTCGGGTTTTACGTACACTTGGATGACACCTCAGAATGAAGTAATTTTCTGTTGTTTTTCTACGTTTGAAGTGTCGGTCACCAGTTACTGCAACTGTATTGGATTTGGCTGCAACACTCTTTACACCCGAAACTCCAAAAGTGTTCTGTGGACTTAAACCCTCCATCAGCATAGTGGCGAGTAAACTTTAATTTTTGGATAAACTAATCCTCTAATGGCCCAAATAACAGATAGAAAGATTTCTGATATTCCCCAGTCTCTGTTGATGCTTACCAAGGAGGAAGCAGCGATCTAAAGAGAAAAGGGGGGGGGAGCTGATGTCACCCCACTCCTATTCACTGTAGCTGTTGTTGATGATGATGATGTTGATGATGATGGTGGTGGTCGTCAAAATAAAGTTTCCTTCTGTCAGTTGGTTGAGTTGCTTGAAACCTTCCACTTCGTTTACTCTGAAATGGACACAAGGCACCGTGGGATTTAAAAGCTGACCTTTGTTTACAGGCTTTGTTTAAAGATCAGCACATCATGCGAGGCAGCTCGGGCCCTCATACACCGACTGTTGGACGCAGCTGATCCGAGATCTGCGCTTGTGTATTCACTGAATTTAACCAAAAGCCCAGCTCCTTGTTTTCTGATCACAAACAACACTGTCACGTCGCCGCTCACTTCTGACTACAGCTAACTTTATTAGCCAAGTTAGCTAGCGGCCGGCTAGCGTTGCAACAAGCTAACAACCCCGACTGAGGTCCGGCGAGCGGCGTCACACTTCGTCACAGCGGAGACGCGTCCGCTCGTCAGTCGGGTTCGGTTCCTGCGTCGCCAGATCGGGAGGTTTTAGCTGCTGTGTTGACATTGAGCTCAACTCACCTTCACACCGACACGGTCCGTCCACGACTCACGGGCTGGAGGCGGGTCCGACTGCGCCGCCTGTCGGCCCGGCCACGGTCAGGCGCTCCCCCCCCCCCCCCCTGCAGAAAGTGCTGAGGAGTAAAAAACAAAACACAAAAAAACATATAGACCAGCACAAAAGTTTGCACCTCTTGCACAACAAAGAGCAACACGGAGGCACGCTGTGTTCACAACAACATGGAGTCGATTCGTTTCTCAATCTGCGTCATTCAATAAGTTAAAAATAATAAGTCCTTTATTAGTCCAACAATGGTGAAAAGTCCAAAAGACATCAGCAAGCAATAAGTAACATGCAATTCTTAAGTGAAATGAATATATATATATATTTAGAGTGAGAGGATTGCACATGAACCGCTGATATTGCACAGACAGATAAATATGGCACAGTGAAGACTTAAAGGTCCAGTGTGTGAGATCTAGTTGAAAGGGATCTATTGGCAGAAATTGAATATAAAATAATCCTAGTTTGCCCAAATTCTAGTTGTCTTTACCCTAGAATGGGCCCTTTATGTTTAAAAACTTTATATTTACATCAGGAGCGGGTCCTCTCTACGGAGGCCACCATGTTTTTTACGGTAGTCCAGACTGGACAAAATAAACACCTTTTGAGTTTTTATGACAACTGAAGGCTACCACAGGTTCTCTGTCATGTTCAGAAGGGGAGGGGTTGAGCTGAGGTGAGGGGTATTCAGCTGCAACATGCAACTTCACCACTAGATATCACTAAATCCTACTCACTCAACCTTTAAAGTGTTAAAGTGCAGTCCATAATCATTGTGGTATTTTAACCAGGAGCAGAGCTGGTTGTGTGGTGTTACTGCTGCAGGAAGGAACGACCTGCGATACCGTTCCTTCAGACACTTCCTTTTATTATTATTTTTTCTACATGTGTCACAGTTCCTCTTCCTCATTATATAAAAGGTTTCATTTAGTCCTTTGTGTTCTAGTCTTAGTCGTGTTATAAGGACTTCCTCCCCTTGATTCCTTTCTATAAAGTTCTTGGTGATGACTGAGTTTTATGTTTTTTCTATATCTCCGTCCTTTCTTGTCCTCCTCCCGACTTTGCTACCATATCTCCATTCCTTTCTTCTGGTTTATTGCTTTCCTTCTCCTTTCCCAAGTGGAACTGATAATTATCTTTCCGTTTGCCAATTTACCAAAATATTCCCATTAACCCCCTTGTGAGCAGGCAGCCAACAAACGTCTCTACCAGCCTTGTTTTCAAGATTCAAGACTTTAAATGTTCATGTGCACAACAATTACATTCAGCAGTCGCTGGTAATGAAATGCTTGGATCACAGGCTCCCTTCAAGCCATGCTCAAAAATATAACATTAGCAAAAAAAATAATAATAACTTATAAAAATAAAATATAAAATAATATACACCTATATATATATAGATTTCCAAACTAAAATAAAGTATGTAACTACTGAGTAGACTGAATGACCGAGTGACAGATGCAGGGGTTGAGAAGTCTCATGGCCTGGAGGAAAAAACTGTCTCTGAACCTTGTGGTTTGGGCCCAGGCTCAAACCACCAGGCTCAGACAGATGGCAGCAGGCAGAACATTGTTGTGTGACTGGGGTGATAGGGGTCTTTCATCCCCATAGGGCTCTTTGACAAAAAGTGTTAACAAACTATGGAACAGCATAATATTATAATATATAAAGTTTTTAATATTATAATATTAAAAAGTGGACACATCAGTTTATAACATAATACACTACTTTGGCGCTTATTTTACAAAATGCATAGAAAATAAAACAACACTGACCAAATTTAAGTATGTCTTCTTGCCTCAATTTATGATTTTCAAATGTTAGTCCCTGGACCGGTCATTATTTAACCTAAAGTATGCATCAGCAATGTTAAAAATATCAAATTAATATTCCTATCCACAGTTTATATAGTCACGCTCAATTCAATATTTTCCTTAAAAGTCTGTTTGTGGACCTTTGAGATCATTTAGTAGCCTATTGCAAAGTCAATTGTCAATCTAATCTAAGATGAGCTCCTGAAATTAACAAAAACACTGCTGCTCCAATTACATACCCCTAATTTCTCCCTCATTCTTTCTTTTCTTTCCTCCTTTTCAGAGGACTACCCGAGCAAAACAATAGGCCATTTATTTGAAATAGATTAATTATTTTGCTCATTTAAAGACCATTTTGTATGTTAATGCAATGTTTACAAATGTACAGAATTATGATACTGTATCATGCAGGTCTTTAGAAACAGAGGCTCCACTGAGGAGCCAACTTGCTAGGGTCATTCTCACTATGTTTACCTACTACATTTGTCATTATATAATTTTCTTTTCTATAGTAGATCTTCACCAAAACTTGCTCCAACCGAGTCACGCCTGTAGTAGAAAAATTAACTAGGCAAGGTTGACAAACTATTTTGTATTTAGATAGTAAGCATTTGAAGCCTTGACAAGAGACTTTTATGACTTGAGCTGTTTTATGGTCGGGACTGTTAGTGTTGAAATACGTTGAGACCATTTGTTACTTAATTACCCATCAAAGGAAGGAGTGGATGTCTTCTTATCACCTAAGGAAACACATGTGAATCAGTTGCTAATGTTTAGATTCCTCTCCTTCCCCCACCCATGTATCCTTCCTGGATTGGTTCAGAAGGACAGCCCTAAATCCTCCTATATAAGATCTGTGTTTTTGACTGTTCTTCATCCTCACTCTGAGATCCTTGTGGTCTCCCTGTGTTGATCCTTTCTGCAGAAAGCCCCTTATTAAATACACGTAGATAACTTTGTTGTTTCCAGCCTCTTGTATCTCCAGATTTCCATCACAATTTGGTGTCAGAAGTGGGATTGCACGTCTGGACGGATCTGGACTCGGGTCAACGGTTGACCGATCATCTTGGAAAAAAAAAGTTTCCAACCTTAACCTCCCCATACGGGTGAGATGCAGGGACTAAAGACCCGAGTCCCGGATCGTCTCAGCGCTGCGATCTATCTGGTGAGAATCTGAGATTTCAAGTGTAATATATACCAAGCAAAGCATAGTGTTACGGAGAAGTTGGTCTAAGAGGAACGGGATCCTCCAGACAGGTGAAAGCCCTGTAAATTTTTAACCAAGGTTTAGAAGAAACCTGGAAGGTAGACTGACGAGGTACCTTAAGGAGTTGTTTCGACTGCAACCACAGAGAGGACATAATACTGAGTGTATTTGCATTGTGTCAGACAACTCAAACAAAAAGCGCGCTATGTAGAGAACTTCTTTAGTGCACTATGATTTATGTTGGGTAGGCAGGATATTTAAAAGTGTATTAGAAAAAAAAAAAAAAAAAAAAAAAAAAAAAAAAAAAGAGACGAATTGAGAAATTAATTGAACAAGTAATTATAAGGAAATTACTACTGATTATTATATAGGGGATACTAAAGTGTTTTGAGGATATTAATATTATTACGTTTCCTATATTGCTCCTTACGAAAGTGTTTTTGGAGATTGATTAAAGATTTAAGATAACTAAAACTTAACATAATTTTTTTTTTAATATGGGTAAAAGTAACAGTAAAGAAAAATTCGATGGAACTGATCTGAGTAGTCCTAATATGAATTTTATGCGAAGGAACTATGGTGACACAGCATTAAACCAGGTGAAAGTTTGGATGAATGAATGTGGGTTTCCAGAGGGGGGGAGTTTTAGCATGAGGCAGCTGAAACAGTTGAGACTAAAGTTAGAGGAGAAAGAAAGAGTGAAACATACATTTCAGGCAGAATGGAAGGGATATGGAATGTGGTTAGAAGAAGCACAACGTAGGGACAAAAAACAAACATTTGTAAAGACAGATAAACCCTCACAAGTGTCTCAGTGTTTCAAAATGCAGGATTCCGACCTCGACTCTGCCCCGCCAAGAAGACAACAACCTGCACAACTCCAAGCTGCACTGCAAGCGGATTTTCCACAGGCAGGAGCCCAAGCTCCACCACCTCTTCCACCTCTACCACCTTTGCCACCACCTCCTCAACCACCTCTTCCACCACTTCCTCCACCATACAACATTCCAGACCCGCAACCCCTTTCTCCACCTCACACCAGAGGAGGGGGACAATACGGACCGGGACAGGATCCGGCCCACAAGGTTTTGTGCCTCCCTATGGTTGAAGTGGCAGGACCAGATGGACATGCCATACTTGTGCACAGGCCGTGGACAACCAGTGATATCCAAGCAGCAATGAGTCATCTCCCTTCCCCATCAAATTCAGGGGGAGTGAAGTTTGCAGAGGAGCTTCTTGTCTTCTGCAGAGAATTCCGCCCCACAAGCTTTGAACTGAGACGATTGCTCATGGCTAAAATGGGTAATGGATGGGCAAAAATAGCAGCAGGATATCCACAACAAGACCTTAGAATGGTACATCCAGACTGGGATAATGCCGGAAATGCTGTATATATGAATGCCATTAATAATTTGGGTGGACGAATTGAAGCCGCATTCCCAGTGCGGATGGACATGACAAAGATTTCAGTGTGTAAGCAAGAAGAAGATGAGTCAGTTCACACCTTTTTGACTCGCTTAACTGAAGCTCACAACACTCACAGTGGGTTGACTCCACCTCCTGATGTAAACGCAGCAGAAATAACACCATGGGAAGCCCACCTGAGAAATAGTTTCATCAACGGCCTAAGACTTGATGTTGCCAACCTGTTAAAACGCACATGCATCCAGTGGGACTCTGGAAAACTCAGCTTGATAGAATCACATGCAGTGCATGCTGAGAAATTAATCAGAGATGGAGACAAGAGGAAGAAGGAGAAAAGAGAGACTGATCTGCATCACGCCACATTGACCATGTTCGCGGGTGCACCTCGCGGGTATTCAAGAGGCCGAGGGCGCGGACGGAGTAGAGGAGGATTTCAAGGAAGAAGGGGAGATCGCACGCGGAATTATGATCCGAACATTTGTTTTTTCTGTGGAGAGAAGGGACATTGGGCAAAAGATTGTCCGGGGAGACAGCAACCTTACAATGCTGATTGAACCGAGGCGGGGGCGGAGGAGAGGGAGGAACCAGCATCTTTGGACACAGAACGAGACCGTGAGGAACACATCACACATCAAGAGGGTGAATGCACCACACCAACACAAACACCTATCACAGAAGTAAAAGATTTTTTAGAAAAGAAAGACAAATTACTTATAGAAACATATGTTAAGTATCAATCAGATGCTTATGCTCATATGCCAACGCACACACTCACAGTGCTAGGGAAAGACATTACATTCCTTGTAGATTCAGGAGCAACACATTCAGTCATCAAGAGCAATATGTTTGAAACACCTCCTAAAATGAGTGGGCGATTTGTTAGATCTGTGGGGGCTTCAGGAAGCACCGTGGTTGAAAAATTCACGACTCCTTTAATATGTAGTGATAGCGGCACAGGAAAATTTAAGTGTTCATTTTTGCTATCCTCATGTTGTCCAATTAATTTGATGGGAAGAGATGTAATGTGTCTTATGGGCATTTCTTTAATTTCCACCCCATCAGGTGTCGTAGTGGTCCGAACGGCTGATCTGGATCAACCACAGATTTACACATGCATTAAGTATAATGCTGATTCACTGCTATATGCATATGAATGGAAGCTCTGCTCATCTGTTGTCACCTCAATCAACACTGATCTAGTGTATAAGGCACATTCAGTCACACTAGGAACAGACACCACTTATATGCATCCAGAAGACTTACACTGCATTGCACACATACACGAAGGGAAAGATTCAGGATTTGAGAAAAGATGGTTTAGAGAAAGTTGTGTGAGAGAGAAGTTAACACTAAGTTGCATGTTCTGGAATGAACATAGATGTGCTGTTTCTGTAATTTTATCTAAACCAGAATATAAGTCACCCTCTCAGTTCCTTCACAGATATTCAGAGGTTGCTTCCCTTTATGACGTTCCTGATTCCCATCCACATGTCTCACTGTCAAAACACAAAAATGATGAATGGCAAGACTTGGGACCGTGGATAAAAAAATGTGTCCATGCTGACGTCTGGGAAAAGACATCAGATCCTTTGGTTCAGTATAATTCTGCTTTGAAAGTGTATAGAAAACGATTTACGTCCGTTGTTCACACATTCAGAACTGTTCAACTGGTACCAGACACATACACAGACACTCAGAATGCACATGCATATTTATATGACACAGACAACATTTCAGAAACGCACCCGGCTCTAAAAGAGGTCCCTAAGACACTTTGGGCTCAAGGCAATCATGATGTGGGTTTAATTCGAAACATGAAACCTGTAGTCATCAAACCAAAATCCGACTACAGACCACATCAATCACAATATCCACTCAGACAGGAAGCCATCGATGGTATTACGCCAGTTTTCAACTCTCTATTGAAGGCAGGTGTAATTGTTCCTTGCAAGGATTCACCGGTGAGAACTCCGATTTTTCCGGTCAAGAAAGTTCGCGATGAATCACAACCTGATGATTGGCGATTTGTTCAAGATTTGAAAGCTGTCAATGCCGCAGTACAGCAGCGCGCTCCGTCGGTTCCAAATCCTTATACAATCCTTTCCCAAGTTCCGCCGGCTAGTAAATGGTTCTCTGTTGTTGATCTGGCAAATGCATTTTTTAGCGTTCAAATTGATAAAGACAGTCAATACTGGTTTGCATTTGAGTTCAACAGAGAAAGTTATACATTCACACGCCTGTGTCAGGGCTACTGTGAATCACCTACCATTTACAACCAGGCACTAAAAGACAGCTTGAGCTCATTAGAGATAACACCAGGAAGTGCACTTTTGCAATACGTTGACGATTTAATGATTTGTGCACCAACTAAAGAACAATGTGAAAAAGATACTGTAGCTCTCTTAAAACATTTAGATGCACAAGGCCACAAAGCAAGCCTGAAAAAATTGCAGTTTGTAAAAGAACAAGTTTCATTTTTAGGGCATGTGATCACAGCAGAGGGCAAATCCCTCTCCCCTAAGAGAGCATTAGCAATTCAAAATATTCCAAAACCTGTCACAAAGAAACAAGTGATGTCATTCCTGGGAATGTGTTCTTATTGTAGATCATTTATTCCTAATTATGCTGTCCTCGAGGCGCCCCTTAGCGCAATCGCACACGGGCAAGGCTTACAAGCATATAGCAAAGTGACATGGACTGATGACGCGGAGAAAGCTTTCACTGACTTGAAACTAACCTTACAAACGACTCCGACTTTAGGGCTACCCAACCCTGACCGACCTTTCACACAGGCTGTTGACGAAAAGGGGGGCTACATGACTTCAGTTCTCCTCCAGGAACATGGGGGCAAACAGAGACCTGTTGCATTTTTCTCAGCAAAACTTGATCCAGTTGCTGCAGGGCTGCCTACTTGTCTCAGAGCTGTAGCAGCGGCAGAGAAGGCTGTAATGGCATCCAGGGATTTAGTGGGGTACTCCCCACTCACCCTGTTGGTACCACATGCTGTGTCTATGATTTTGTTGGAACAAAAGACATCTCATTTGTCTGCTGCACGCTGGCTCCGTTATCATGCTATTCTGTTGGAAATGCCTAACATCACTGTGAAAAGATGTAATGTTCTTAACCCAGCTACTCTTCTTCCAACAGAAGGAGATGGTGAACAACATAATTGTGTAGTAACAATAACCGAAGTTTGTTCCCCCAGACCAGATTTACAGGAAACACCACTGCAGAATCCAGACCTTGAACTGTTTGTGGATGGATCAGCGTCTCGCAATTCAGACACAGGAGCAAATCAAGTTGGTTTCTCTGTGGTAACAGCACATGATACATTGATTGCACGACCTCTCCCTGCTTCCCTGTCTGCACAGGCAGCAGAGCTCACTGCTCTCATTGAAGCATGCAAATTGGCTAAGGGGAAAAGGGTTAACATCTACACTGACAGTAGATATGCATTTGGTGTAGTACATGATTTTGGCACGATTTGGAAACACAGAGAATTCCTTACATCATCAGGCAAACCAATTGCGCATCATGCTCTAGTGTCTCAGATGCTTGATGCTGTCCTCCTCCCCAAACAGGTTGCTGTATGTAAATGTGATGCTCACACTTCCAACAATGACCCAGTATCACAAGGAAATGCCAGGGCAGATGCAGCAGCGAAAGCAGCTGCTCGCCAGCCACTATCTGCTTCACACATCCTCTTACAGGTCGACCCCACCACCCCCACGGCTGACCTGCAAGACCTTCAACTTAGAGCAACAGCAGATGAGCGAGGACTTTGGAAGAGAAGTGGTTGCACACACACACATGGGGTGTGGGTGGGCCCTGAGGGGAAACCTTGTCTGCCAAAATATCTGTTTCCTCATTATGCAAAGTTAACGCATGGGAAGGATCATGTTTCAAAAGGATCAATGATGGCTGCTATTTCACAACATTGGTTCACTAAGGGGTTTTCTAGCTACGCTCAGAAGTTTTGTCAAGCATGCATGATTTGTGCTACTAACAACATTGGTAGAGGAATGCAGGCCCCACAAGCTGCACATCCTCCACCTGACAAACCATTTGATCATCTACAGATGGATTTTATTGAACTAACACCGAGTGAAGGGAAAAAATATTGCTTGGTTATAGTTGATATGTTTTCTAAATGGGTTGAAGTTTTCCCCACATCGAAACAAGACACAGGTGCCGTAGTTAAAGCGTTGATCACTGAACTTATTCCTAGATGGGGAATCCCGAGTAAAATCAGCAGTGACAACGGAACTCCTTTTGTTAGTGCTGCACTGAAACAAATGAGTAAGTATTTGGGCTTTGATCTGAGAAAACATTGTGCCTACCACCCAGCTAGTGCTGGAGCGGTGGAAAGAGAAAATGGCACGCTAAAAAACAAATTGGCAAAATGCTGTGAGGAAACTGGATTATCGTGGCCTAAGGCTCTCCCACTCGTTCTCATGCAAATGAGAATGAGGGTCAGACCAAAATATGGATTGAGCCCATTTGAGATTCTGTTCGGACGCCCAGCGAACACGGGCATTGGACCTGTTAAAAGACCAATGCCCTCAACATCTCTCTGTGAAGATGAAATGCTATGTTATTGTACAAATCTCTCTTCTGCTTTATCTGCCATCCACAAACAGGTAAAAGACGCACTCCCTACCCCGGCAACTGGACCACTTCATGACCTGAAGCCAGGCGACTGGGTTGTAGTAAAAGACCTAAGGCGGAAAAGTTGGCGACACAGACGCTGGACAGGACCGTACCAGATCCTTTTAACGACCCACACAGCGGTGAAGGTTGCTGAGAGGACAACATGGATTCATGCCAGTCACTGCAAGAGAGTCCCAGAACCAGAACATCCACCTGCTGCACCCACAATGAATGATTAAAGCAAAAGATCAGTGAAGAGGGGGCAGTGCTGACCAGTACAGCTGTTTATAATAAGTTGCTTCGGAGAATCATATGATACACACAACGCCGAGAAGACGACAAATGGAACGCTGACCTCTTCAGTCAGCTGGGTCTGAGTGGCAGTAGTGGAACTGTTCTCTTAATAATGATGACAGCGATCTCCTGCTGACTGACTCTAGATACGAATTTCGTTTTTGGAACATTCAAACCAATCTCCCAGGACAGTTCGCTTTGTGGGTCTCAAGCATCCTGTGTGATATGATGATTTGTTTTCCTTTGAAGCTACAGGAAGTGGTTGCTTGTTTGAACATGCCACACTTCTATTCGCACGTATGTCTCCCCCACATGGCACCTTTATACTCACAGTTTGGTTACTTTAGCCTCCATGAACCTTATAGGGAAGGCCAACTGTGTCCCTATTGTTTGTTCTGCCAGATGATTAGAATTAGATCTACAGTGACGACAAGATAAGGTGTGTTTCCCCTCCCTGAGTGGTTTCCTCCCCAGAACCCTTTGATAGTGATGAAGAATGTAATGTTGTTGTGTTGTCTGTCTAAATCTGCTTTTATCACTCCTTCCTCCCATTTAAAGAAGCATATTGCTGTGACAATGGCAGTTTGCCTAACACTACAGTGATGATGATGATGCATTTTGAAATCCTGGTGAATTGATGTATTTGATGTTTTACTGTAGATGTGCATTCTCATATGTTGTCATAAAATGACAAAAAGGAGGGAATTGTAGTAGAAAAATTAACTAGGCAAGGTTGACAAACTATTTTGTATTTAGATAGTAAGCATTTGAAGCCTTGACAAGAGACTTTTATGACTTGAGCTGTTTTATGGTCGGGACTGTTAGTGTTGAAATACGTTGAGACCATTTGTTACTTAATTACCCATCAAAGGAAGGAGTGGATGTCTTCTTATCACCTAAGGAAACACATGTGAATCAGTTGCTAATGTTTAGATTCCTCTCCTTCCCCCACCCATGTATCCTTCCTGGATTGGTTCAGAAGGACAGCCCTAAATCCTCCTATATAAGATCTGTGTTTTTGACTGTTCTTCATCCTCACTCTGAGATCCTTGTGGTCTCCCTGTGTTGATCCTTTCTGCAGAAAGCCCCTTATTAAATACACGTAGATAACTTTGTTGTTTCCAGCCTCTTGTATCTCCAGATTTCCATCACACGCCTTTCTTTCCAGCATTGAATCATGGCATGCTGCTCTGGCCCTCTCTGGACAAACAACACATGCTTCCTTCTTTACAAACATGTTGTGCATGTACACCACAGATCATGGTTTCATAATGAGTTTAGCAGGTGTCCTCTGTACAAATGATTCATGCAGGCTGTTCCTGATTTATTTAGAAGGTGGTTGTTTGTGTTGCTTAGCTGATTGGTCCATTAGTGTTTGACTGAATGCAGTGTTTGTAGGCATATCTGTGAGTATGTTGTTTGAGTAAATGCATAAGAGATACATAAAGAGTGTGTGTGTGTGTGTGTGTGTGTGTGTTTGTGTGTGTGTGTGTGTGTGTGCATCAGACAATCACAGCCTGCATTGTCAGATGCTTGGTTGCCCCCACCCACTGTGCCACTGAACCACAGGAGGCTGGTGTATGTGTAGGGGGGTGGGAGATGAGCTAACAGGATGATTCACTTCCCTCCAGTGGGGCTGCCAAGCTGTCGCCGTTACATTATATTGCTTTGGTAAGAGCCTTGTGTGCCAGTGATGCAATTCAATGAGAGGAGGGAGGACTAGGGGATTCAATACTCTCGCTCTGGGTTGAACAAATTGAAGCGATAGCCTCTCAGATGCTAGTTAGTCCATTTAGAGATAAGAGCCTCGAAAAACAATCTTTGACAACTTAAAAAAAATTAAATAGCGAGAGATCTTTTTGGGACATAACAATAGTTGTCTTATATCTATATGTTAAAATGTGCTACACAAAGCAGTTAAACAACAACAAATTAGCCCAAAACTAGACATATTCTTTCCTTTTCTTAATCGTCACTCACAGGCAGTTGCACCAAACTGTAAACAGGCTTCTTGACTTGGCAACATGTTTACTCAACTTAATGGACGATGTGAAATGATCCACAAAGCTCTTACTCAACACTTGTGGTTTATAGATAGACTAGGGCACATTCATGGGGGCACTACATGGAGAGATTCCCAAACAGAGGGCCAAAAGAGTAAGTGTTCTCATAGTGGTGATTGTGCCATTACAATTTGAAACATGATAATCTTAACATTATTATTCTTATCATAGTTGTTATTAGGGCCAGAGCACTGACAGGCATGACAGACAGTGAGGCCCTATTGAAATTGTAAGGATCATTGAAATTGTTTTTTAATTTTAGTAGTGGTAGTAGTAGTATCAATATTATTATTACAAGTGGTTGGTGTTGTGGTAGTAATACTATCAATATTAGTGTTGTTATTTATATAAGTAGTAGTAATGGTTGTAGTTTCAATATTATTGTTGTTATTAATATTAATATTTGATTATTATTAGTTGTAGTAGTAGTAGTGGTGGTGGTAGTAGTAGTATCAATAGTATTGTTGTAAAAATCTACTTCTTTATCATTGTTGTTATTATTACTTTAAGTAGTATCAACATTATTATTGTTATTATTATTATTTTGATTAGTATAAGTAGTGGTAGTAGTAGTACCAATACATATTGTTGTACAAATCTACTTCTTTATCATAGTATGTTCTTGTAGTCACAGACGTGGTTGGGGCAGCTGTAAAAAAAGAAAGGACTAAAACACGAGGCAGCTGTGACAACTCTCGCGAGAACTCGGTCATCAGTAAATAAATCTAAAAAGTTTATTGTTTGTGCGCGTGCAGGTTGTTTTAAACCATCGCGACATTAATTTGAAAGTTAGAGGAGCGTCACAGCGATAATTACTATGTAAAACATTAATGTTGTTTTGCTCTATTTTAACCCCGAGGAAGAAACGTGACTTCCGCATCCGTTACTTTTGACTTCGCGGGTCGTTTCTATGGAAATCCACCGACGGACCACGTGTTTCCCCCACTTCCGCTCGACCCCGTGGCTTCTTTAAGTTGTACAATCGTTGAATCGGAGTTTAAATCGAAACTTTTAACAGTCTGTCGATCGTGTCCGTCATCATGTCAGTGCTGTCTGTGGTTGAACAGGCGATCAAGTCCTGCAAAGCGGAACAAACCAGGATCCATGACAGTATTCAACTCTACAGGGGATTATTACACAGCTTGTGAGTACTACACTACACTGTACTAATACTTTACATTTGAGTCATCCACCACACTGTTTGATATGAGCTTCCACTTCTGATTTACGCGGACAAAAGGTAATATCATGTTTTCTTCCTTTATATAGTCTTCTTGCAAAGAATAATTTAATCCAATATAAGTCAACGCAGTGCTATGGGCCCTAATGAGTTTAGATATATAATATGATCTGTCAAGCCACCGGGATAACTGGTGCTGTGGCTTAGTTGGTTAAAGCGCCTGTCTAGTAAACAGGAGATCCTGGGTTCAAATCCCAGCAGCGCCTTTTGGTGCGTGACACTGTGCAAATTAAAATGAATGTTGTCATCAATTTTTTTGTGAATCTCAAGAGCTACAATCCTTCCTTCTATATGTATATCTATATATATATAGATATATATATATCAGACGTACCAGGGGCTGAAAGAACAGCTAGAACAGATGTGGCAGGTGTATTGTAATGTGATCCCTGTGATAGTAGCGTACAGGGGCTCAAGTTACTTCTTACTTCTTAATCCTTACAGCATGTAACAGCCTGTAACAGCATGTAACAGCCTGTAACCCCTGGGGTTAAACTGGGAGAGTGGATCAGGCAGATCCATGATAATACATCTGAAGCCACTGTCAAGAGAAGTGCAGTCCCAGGCTCCGATACCGCGCAGGGCTCTCAGACTCCCACGGCCCGAGCTTGAGAAAGACAAACCACCCCATGTCCCCTGGGTGGCGTGCCAAAACAATAATTCTTATTTACTTTTAATAAGGATGTCAGTACTTGCCTATTAACACATGTGTTGTGCATATTATGTTGCTGCTTCTACTACCGATGCCTACGTTTGCTTAATGTGGGCCTCTTGGTTATTTTGAGTCTGTCGTCACATGGATTCTTTTTCCACAGAGCACCACATCACACGTCAAGCTTTGAGGAGTCAGAACATTCCGATGCTGCAGCTACAGGTAAACAACAACATCGAAAACAACAACAGAACAAAAATGGAACACAAGTCTCAAAGTCTTTCTCCAAGAAAAGTGCAACACATGTGACACTATTTAAAATAAAATGGTATTTTGGGTTAATGTGGCCTCGTAGAAAAGATGACAGCACTCGGTCACGCTTCTCTCTCGAGTGCCTCCCACGTCCCTATTTAATTGTGCTTACCGTGAATCATCTACATTCACTGTGTGCCCCTAGGTGACTGAATGTTAACTACTCAATGACGATGCTTTTGATTTCATCAGAAATTATGCATCTCAAGAGACTCACTGGATAAATAAAGGTTAAATAAGTAAACATAACCGGGTGTTTCTTTGGTGCCGTCCTCAGACACAGATACCTCACCAGGGGAGAAGGAAGAGATAGAACTGCTTGAGCGAGCTCTAGAGAAAGCTCTTCGAATCCGCACCAGCTCAGGAGCCTCTGTAAAGGACCCAGACGGACACAAGCCAGCTCGGCCTCTAAAAGATGTAGCGGGGTCATCTGCGTTGTTTAAAGGAGGTCGCACAACCGTCAGACCGACCTCTAAATTGGCCAGTCTCGACAGAAAAGAACACAAAAAACCTGGATCATCAGTATCCTCCACACAAGGCTCCAGGCCCTCAGCGTGCATCGATCCTGGAAAGACAACAATCAAGCCAAACCACAGGAGCACAATCCAGAAGCATCCTGTCTCGTCAGCTGAGGTTCTGCATCACCGGGCAGCGAGGAAATTGCAGCAGGCTGCTTCAGCCTCGGGCGGTCGCATCGCAACCTCGCACTCTAAAAACAGGACTATTAAAAGCAGCGTGCTGAGTGGTGGTGACCCGGGCAAAGCGGCAGCTATCTCCGCACCTCCTTCAAATAACACACTGCCTTTTCCACACACACACGAGGCCGCGGCTCATGGTTTGCCTCGACGCGACGGGTATGTTTTCACACAGGGGGACTTCAATACTGGTGCTTTGTCGGTCACAGACGGAACAGATGCCCGGCTGTAATCCCTCTGTTTGCATTTGGCAGAAAAACGTCAGAGCAGAACACAAAATGGAAATCTTTAAGGAACAAGCAAAACAGGTTGGCTTTTACTCGATCTGTGGATTTGATGAGAATACCACTCTTTGCTCCACAGTTTTAGTTTGGCCCTAAGTTTTCTTCTCCGTGTTATCTTGAGGTTGTGGGACAAAGTTGTTGCCCTACAGAGGAATCCTGCGCCTGGGAGGAGTCACTTCATGGAGAGAATGAGAGATACGGTATCCTTCCTTTTTCTAGTACAGCCCATCACAAAGGGGCCGAGACATGTTTTCCATGCGGCGTAATGTGGAGCACTCAGTTCCACACCTGCTGATCACCACTACACAACTATCAGAAATGAGTTGGTTTCTGAGCAATTTTGAATAAAGCACATTCTCTTATCAGCCAGAAAAGTATGGACACAAATGAAGTATAAATGAATTTTCATTCAGAATATCAAGTGTCTCATCCATGCCCATGTTCCTTCGATCCCTCTAGTTCCCCGAGGATTCGCCGTGTGGCAGCACCGATCAGACCGGGGCCCCGGCTGACAAGCTGACTCATCGAGGGCTCCACCTCACACATCACTGCCGGACGAATGAGCTCCTGGCCAAACCAACCCCAGAAGCCACCGTAGTAAACGGTACATGGCCTGAACTGAATCACACAAGCATGGAGATAAAATAAGGAATGATATTGATTCGATTTATGACACACGTCTGTGGGTGAGAGGATGATAATTTGGGAAGAAACCGCACAGGAGTTGGCAGGAAGTGAATTTATGAAAGCTAATTAAACTGATTTAGGAGGATTGAGCTTTTCTCTCTGCTGCTGGTGCTCAGTGCCCTGGACTGACCATTTGAAATATTCCTGTAGGTGTTGCAACAACACTTACCACAAACACAGAGCAGGTCAACTCAACAACCCCGTCTTCTGCTACAATATTGTTTATTTTATTAATTATTATTGCTTTATGTACTTCTATGCAGGTTCTAGGAAAAACAAGTTCCAACCGATTACATGTCAACGTAACTTTTGTTAGGCGAGGACGTTCATGAGCCAAATCAAGAACATTATTAGAATGATTTGTTCCAAATAACACACTAAAATAACAAAGAGGAAACTGCAGGAGAAATCACGAACCTGCGTTTGACTCAGATTACCCAGCAGTGTTTTGAATGATTACTCCCTCTCTCTACAGATATAGTATAGTTTCCACTACCTCCACCGACACAGTTGTCACAGATTTTTTCCATTGGCACCACTCAAATGACTGTATCACCTTCAGGAAAGGAGTTTTGTTTACGTTCACCAGTTATTTATTGTGATGGGTGTAGCGTGCTAATGAGCTAATGCAGCCTCCCCACATCCCCGGCATATGGAAAATGAAAACAGAGCTGCAGTGAAACCTCAGTGCCAGATCAGTACTTTCCTTAGGCCTCGACAGATTCCCCCTCCCCGCGACTGTGGGCTTTTAGAGCTGTCTATCCTGACGTGGCTAGGCGAGGGCCTGGCTATTTAAAGCTGAGGCTGCAAAGCAGGAACACGTTTTAGGGTACAGTTGCTCACGCGCACACCCTAAAAATAACTGTATTTTCTCGTCAGAGTTGGAAACACGGGATCGATGGAGGCCGGAGGGAGGTTGTCTCCCCCTGACAATAACCTACACCACGGAGGCAGAGCTGCGAGAGGTGGAGAAGCTGAGGATGCGGGTGGCACTGCTGCAGCAGGAGCTGAGCCTTGAGCAGGTCAGAGTTGTGTTATCAAACCACCTTTATAAACTGCAAGTACATCGGAACTTGACTGTGCTCATCTTGGAGTCAATGAAGCCTAAGACATAATGCGCTGACAGACTTGTCTTCTCTGTTTCAGGCTCTGTCAGACACTCTGTCCCCTCAGCTCGTATCTATAGCACCAGGGCCTGGATGTCCCAGCGCCAGTGTGCTGAGAGACATGTACTCCCTGCTGGGTGAAGGAGGGGAGCGTTTCCCTGCTACAGTCCTGGACTGTGACCCTGACTGACCACAGAACATACTGTAATACACTGAGTTACCAGTTCATGAGGTACTCTGTCCATTCACATTTATGTCCACAAGAGACGTAAAATATTATACAAACCTCTTAGTATAATACAGGCCAGTGCAGTACAAGTTGGGTCATGCCACTCTGAGGCTGTCAATAAAACTAGAACATAGCACATGTATAGATCACATCTTGTTTTTCATATCGTATCATATTTATACTTCACTAAAATAGGATTAATTTCAGAACCGGTATTTAGTTTGCTTTAGAATATGGGAATTAAATAATGTGTGTCATTATTGTCAAGAAATGTAATTTGTCGTGACTATTTATTCAGTGTCTCATTCTAACTAATAACTTGAATGTCTGAAGACTCTAATAGTTTATAATATTTCCTTGTCTGACTGTGAAGTAGTGAGCGTACAATTATGTCACTGTCCTATTAAAATCATGTACATATCTCCAGAAGTTGAGTTGAGCTAAAAAGAAAACCCCTGGTCTCAGTATTATGTATTCAACTGGTTTGTTTAGCCAGAGATAAGATAATGTTTTCAGCTCGTAAACATTGAGCCCTTTCATTTATCTGAAATATTCCAAATCTTCAACTTTTTTTTTAAACTTTAGGTTAAGTAAAAATACATAATCTCCTCTGGACACAGACAGCCATTGCCAGCAGGGGGCAGTCAACTGACAGAGGAGGTCACACAGGCAGGTGACTGATATCAACCACTTCGATAGAAATTAATTAATGAATTCTCAGTTGATCCAAGGCAGACCTGCACCTCACCATATGATATATTTGATTTCCATGCTGGGCTCTTTCAATCTGGCATACGTGACTGATAAGATGGTACATATGGGGCCTGCACTACATCCCTGTGATGTGTGAAAATTGGAAGTCATGTGATGTGCGGGTGGATGTGAGATGCTGCAGGGCTGGGAGAGGTTGAAACGACTCGTGCCCACAGATGACGTGTGGATGGCACGGATTTGTGCCAGACTGGGCAACAGGTGGCGCTGGGTTCACACAGCAGGACGTGGGTGTTGGAGCCCTGCTGCACCAGCCTTCATGTGCACACACACAAAACCAGGGACACGCACACCGAAAGCTGTTGGACTCACAAAGACAATGTGCTCCGGGGCCTGGCTCTCTGCATGCTGCAAGCTGGAAATGACCTGTTTCCCTGAGGGGAGGAATAAAAAACAGATTATAAAAAAAAGAAGGCTATTCCAGCCTGACATTGTCTGTGCCTCAAACAGCAGGAGGACAATAATTCAAACAACGGCTCCAGGCTTAACTGTGTCTTTGCAAGGCCTCCAGTATATCAATGCTGTTTCACCATTGGTGGGTTGCAGCCAATTGGTCTCTGCAGGACTGTATGTCCCTGCAGTCTTGGATCAGTGTGTGTGTGAGCAGAGTAAACGAGGCAGGGATGCATCCTAGAGATCACGTCAACACTACACACAGGTTCCAGAGGGAGTTGCGCCTACGCAACTCAGCCTTCCTGTGACCTGCATGCATCAGCCTCTGCCTGGCTCTGGCTGTCACCAACAGAGCCTTTCCCCTCCCATCCCCGTGGCCTGGCCCTGCCCAGGTTACCCATGTCTCACGCCTCTGTCCCATTATTCCCACGCCTTTGTTTTGTCATCGAGGCAGTTTGGCAGAAATTCTACTTTCCGTGGGAGACTCTTCGATTTCGCTTCCCTGACAGTGCTGCTGTATGTCTAACACACTCTCACACAGGGATCATCCACAATGGAAACACTCTGCTTTCTCATACACAGACCTTCCTGCTTTCATTTACCACAACACTGGACTCCAAGTCCAAGTATAAAACCACAGAAACTGAACAGTGCCTCCAAGAATCCACTTCTCTCACGTCTAGTGTGCTCTAACATGTCTTTTCTCTTGGTTCAAACCTTCACAAACACATTCCTCGTTTTTCCCTCTTCTGCTCATCTACAGCTCTGTTACTGACTGAGCTACAGCAGAGATCCTAGAGTCAGTGTGGTCATCAGTTAGACTGCGGTTTGGCTTTATTATTTCACCCCACCACCACTCAGCCGCTCTAAGCCAGCTTCCTCTGTCAAGTTGTCTTTTCTGAGAAGGCAAAGTCTTCACTAAAGAGCACTTGTCCTGTTCCGACGGAGGCATGTTAGGCATTTAAATGAGAACACTAGTTAGGTCTTGAAATGGTAATGTGGGCCTTGTGGCCATTATAGAGGACCAGTCCTTTCACTTTATCATTAGGGAAGTAACCTGTTGCCAAAAATGAAGTCATGTCAGTGTTTTATAAATTCTAACAATCTTTTAAAACCCAAAACTACTCCGCCTCACATCATCATAATTTTCCATATACGAATAAGCTTTGAGAAAAGGAAGTGTTGCCATAGTAAATCTGCTAATGCCTGCAGATAAAAACTGACATTCAGCTGTGTGCACACCTTTATATTTCCCCGGCGTGTCTTTTCAGATGTAGAGGAGTAAGATTAGTGAGTTCAGGGAGAGCGAGCTTTCATGATTGATTTTCTTCGATCCCACCGGGGGATTAACTTGGTCGCCTTCCATTCAGAAAGGACTGGCCCCAGCAGTGTGGGTGGGAAAATGTGTGGGGGCCACTTGTGTATTTTTACACAAGTGTCTTCTGTCACAGGGGGGGGGGGGGGGGGGGGGATGCTCATTACTGTATTTGCGGTTTTATTACAGAGGTAGCACATATGCATTATTCTCCTTTACAAACCAGTGGCTTCAGTGCGTGTGTGTAAAAAGTGTGTGGGTGGTTCAAGGATTTCTGTTGCTGTTGACTTGATGTGGTGCAACAGTTCCTGTCTAGTTTCCATATGACACTATGTGAAGTTGCAGTGCAGGGTGAGATGCCTCCTCCTCTCATTAAATGTTCAGGAAATTTTATCCCCTCATTTCCAAGCGGCATCGGGTTTCTGTGTTCCCCAGGGGAGGCTCTTATACGGGAGGAAAACAAAAAAAAATAGCAATTGAGAAGGCAGTGATGGGGAGATGAAGACAAGAGGGAGCATTTTACTCCCCTCCCCCTTCCTGTGCTTCATCAACCCCTTTGATCCACCTCTATTCTCTGTGCTTCAGTGTCGGACGTCACACAGAAGAAGACCAATCGCAGCGTTTGGACTTCCCCATTTTTCCTTCCCGAGCTCCACCCCCTCCGGTCCTTTATATATCCCCCATCACTACATTCAGCAGAGTGTACAATGTGCTGCCAGAGAGCCAGCAGGCAGCGTACAGAGGAACAGCCAGAGAGGGAGGGAGAGAAGGGGAAAGTGTGAGTGGATTTCCGCGCTGACTTAGACGCCTTCATCTGACACACTCCAGCCATTCCCGCTCCAGTCATTTCTCCGGTTTCACGTAGACCTCCTTCTCCTCCATTCTGTCTCTGTCTCTCTGCCTTTCTCTGTCTCTATCTATTTCTCCAGGCCAGACTGCAAACGTGATCCGAGAGGCCAACGCTGCAGCCGGGTCTCGGGATCCACCAGCCCACACCATCGAGATGGGCTGCACAACGGGCCACCTGGCATGCCAACCTCAGCCCCAGACTGGCTCCGGGCAGGACAGTCAGGCCCTGGAGGGCGGGGGGGCCAAAGTCCCGGACGTGCTGTCCTCTCTGGAGCGTCTGTCCCAGGCCACTGGAGGCATGGAGAAGTCCTGGTACCGCTGCATCTTTCCCTTTGGAATCATCTCCCTGGTGATCGGTGTGGCAGGAACGGGGGTGACTTACACCTACAATGACCTGCCTCAGACTAAAGTGGTGTCGGTGGTGCTACTTGTCATGGGTATTCTGTTGTTGCTGATGGCCACTGCCTGTTGGACTGCCCATAACAAAAAGAGGAGGAAAAAGAAAGAAGGAGGGTCATTCACCTCTGAGCAGTGTCCCCTGTGAAGCACATGGGGAAAGCGGTTATAGGAGCTCGAAAGCAGAGACATACCCAAGGCTGGGAGCTCATGGGTTGGCTTGAGAAGCAGCCACTTCACCTCCACCCTGTCACAAATCCCCTCTATTCCTTTTTACAGAGTTTGGCTCAGCTCATACTGGAGAGAAGTTGGACTGAGAAATCCTACAACGTGGAAGGACAGATAGACAGGGCGCTGAGGATCTGTTTAGTCTGTACGGTTTGGACCATTCTGGCTCGGCAACGAGGGATCACCAATGCCTCACACGCTCTTTTATCATCAGACAGCAGGTGTCCAGTGTCAAAACAACCTCAGAGGAGACACACACAAATATGCAGTGCACACTGCGTGCATATTTACACGCACAGATACATGGCCCTTGCGATCCTTACTCACATATGCGGTAGCAGTCACAGTGGTAGCTCGCGCCGACACCCAACACGCTATGCAGAGCTGCTGCCGGAGTCAGTGCTGGCGTCACTAGGCACGTCAGTCGCAACATTCCTCCGGCGAGGACAGGTGACTCTCCAAGAGGCCAGAAGTGGGCCAAAGACGGCAACTTGATACCCAGCCGAAAGAGCAGCGCACCCGCGTCAGGGGCCAGCGTCATTCACTCGTCCTGTGACACCGCAGCAATGTGTTGGGGGCTTTTTTTACGCAATGGGAGAGTGGAACTTGAGTCCAGCAGGATCTTGCTGGCATCTGCGTGGACGATGAGCTGGAGAGGCCGGAGGATCTACTTGGGAAGTGGAGTCTGTGCTCAAGTAAAGATTCTGTTGAAACTGAAAGACAGTTGGACCCCAAGCCTCACTGCGAAGGAAACAAATACATTTGCACAATAATGGCCACGTCCATGCCAAGCAAGAGAAACTTTTATTAAAGCAACAGACTCTGAAAGGCCTTTTGTAGCTTCAGCTCCACGTGTGTGTGTGGCACTGAGTGACTGTTTGCCCTCCTGCCAGGCTTGTGTCTGCGTGGGGCACCCCAACTCCACATAGGGCAGACAAGGATTATTGAAGGACACTGCCTGAGGGGACATGCCACTGTAGGGACACTTTGACTGATCCTGCTCCCATATGGCCCCTCCCGCTTAGTGCCTTGAGCAAGCACTCATGGAAAAAGGCTCTGTCGCATTTCCCTTTTTCCATCTGAACTCCTGAGAATTTCCCCCCCTGTCTCTCTGTACCCCAACAGCACTCTCTCCATCCATCTCCTTTGCTCCATCCCCGATTTCTTTTTTAATCTATCTCCTGTCTCCATCACGATATAGCCCAGGAGAAAATGTCTATAGCCTTTTGACACAGAAATGATGACACACACACACACACACACACACACACACTTGTAAGCCTCACTGTCATTCTTTATTTATTTTTTTTCTCTCTGCGCCAAAGAAAATTGATCATAATTGATTGAGTCAGCTGCAAATCCCTTTGTTAGTCTAAAAATATGGTACAAGCCTTTTCTCCTTTGAATACGGATTCCCGTTTGTGCGCTCACAGACTCTGGGGGTTTCCCTTTCCTACGCTTTTTCTCTCAGAGACAGGCGGTGAATGTAGCCGGGCTCGGCTCCCCATCTGTGAATAGGTGCTCTCTGTTGACGTGCGGTCTCACAGGATGAGACACACAATGGCATTTTATCCCTGTCGTAAACCTGCTGGTTTCTGTCAGTGAATGTAATGTGTGATTTAAACGCAAATCACGGAAGGAGACGGTGCGATGTACAGAGTGTATTGAGTCTGAGAGGAGTCAGTGCCGGTAGTCTCCATGTGAACGACTGTACTCACACTCTTGAGATTAATGATCGATCCGCTGTTTCATTGATTCTGACCACCCGACTGGTGGCGCTTGTTGTGTAAAGTGTGTCTATGCATTCAGTGTTAGCAGTTAACACACAATGCCAAAGACTGTCATGAAGGCCAGCTTGGCAATTATAAGGCTGCAATTGCCTGCCTGCTTCAATAGGCATGCAGTGGAGCAGTCCACTCTCACACCTTTTTTTAGAGTGCACTTATGACCTGCTGTATACTTATCATCAGCCATTCTCTGTAGAGTCAATGGGGAGAAGGAAGAAATAATGAGGTGGTTATGTAGAGGCAGACCCGGGAGCTTGTTCTTTTTACTTATATCTGGGAGTAGGGATTCATCCCTGTCGTTAACTTGGGGTCAACCATCCTGAACAGAGCAGTTTCGTGTGAAAATGCTGGATGTTCACACATTAGGCCTTAGGGAGCCTTTTTCTATCGGATCAAAAAAGACATAACATAGATTGGCCTGTATTCGCAAGCACTATTGTTCAAGGTAGACGACAAAGGAAATGCTTATAAAGAGTATATGAAACAGTTTGGTTTTTCAAGCTCGGTGTGGTGAGATCCTCTGAACAGTGAGACAGACAGAAGCCCCATACATTCAATTAGATTATCACAATGACTGCGTCACTGGGTCACTTCTCTATCTCCCCGCCTCCCTGTCTGTTTCCACTCTCACTCCAGACCGAGGGATCACCACGCTCCACAATGTTTAAGTTCAATTATTAACAAGATCAATAACGTGCAGTGTTTAAGGAGGTCGACAGAAGAGCTGTGGATGTGACTGCTCCTCTGTCTTTAGGTAGTGTTGCCTCTGTTAGAGCTGATTAGCCCAGTGCTTGGTGTTTTCTTTTTTCTTTTCTCAGAGATGTATTGTAGCCCAGTGATCCAACGGCCGAGAGAACAAACGAGACCAGGAAGACACACACACACACTTTTGCTTGGGCTCGTGTATCAATGCAATTGTCACATGTATAAGTACACATGTAGTACACTGTGGTTGCATTATTGTACCTGCTATTTTTGTGTGCCAATGTTTCATCACAAAAAATGTATGGCACGTGACCAGATCTTTTTTTCTGTCTGTTTAGAGATGTGACGTGATTTCCCTTCTGCCTTCTGAAAAATATAAAAGGGAAAATCTACCTCTGTGCTGCGGGGGAAACACAGTATGTCCCTCACCCAGTAGACAGCCATGTTGTCTTGCCTTTATGCTGTTTGTCACTCTAGTGGGTGACACACGAAACACGTCCGTTTGTGCGCCCTCTAATATTTGGTGCTGTATATATGACTATTTTATATTTGTACCGTAATATTTCTACTCACATGTACATTTTAACTGTTGTATTAAATAAATGTTACGTGAACACCTCAGTCTGTGATGCTCTAGTTTGTATCGACTGTACTTTGGGAGTGATGCTCTATCTCGACAGACCTGGAAAGACCTCCATGCAGCTAAATATACAGGAGAAAGATGAATGGCATGTTGTTTTTTATTAGGATTTGTCACTGTTCTACCATTAACACTGAACATTGACTTGGTAGACTAGATCACCTGAGCTTCCCCTGTGCTTGAAATTTCGATGCTGTATATAGACACATTGCCATGTGTTGCCCTGCCAGCTTGGATGACTTGGTCAGAGACATGTGGGATGCTTTGGTTGTTATGATAAACAGACTGGTCGCTACCAAGCAGAATGAATGTCACCCCCTACTGGCAAAAATGATCAAGATATTCTGCATCAGGCAGAAACTGGGTGAACTGGGTTGTTTTTCCAGTTGCACCAGTTTATTTTCTGTCTAGAAACACTTTTCATCAGTGACGGGTTACTGTGCTTGGAAACCACTTTGGGTGTGGGGGGAAGAGTGCTCGGGTCTGGATGAAGGGTGGGGAGGCCAGCGGGGTAAAGTGCAGATGGTGTGGAAGTGGGCAGTTGGATTGCTGGGGTCAGCAGAGATTTACAGGAAACCAGATGGGAGCCACTCATCCGCCCCTCAATCTCCAGGACTTGGCTTCGGTCACAAGCATTCAGCGCTACTTGCCTTTTCTTTTCTTTTTTCATTATTACTCTACAAAACTGGCATCAGTTTAAAAGGCAGATTAACATGATGTCATTCGGTCCGGATTCAAACCATCTGCAGTGGTGTTGAAATAAAGGATTACTTATTTATTTTTTCACTCAAACTCCTGATTGATAGCATCTGTGCAGAAGACAGCTCAGCCTACGTGTGTGATTAGCCACTGACCTCTGTTGGCTCCAAATGAAACCTTTACTGTAAGATGGAGTCACCGCTATGCTTAAACAACTGTTACACATGTCTGGATAGACGGCCCGATTAAATTACAAACGAAATGAAATTTAGAGCAGTCACAACGTTGCTGTCTTAATAAAAACTACTGAGATGAGAAGCTGTGGTATTAAATCACGAGTAACACACTTAACACAAATCATTTCTGGATGACATAATGAGGCAAACATTGTCTTTATTCCCCCGTTGATTCATCCCAATCACTTCCCGTCTCCTCTTGATTTTCCGTCTGGTGTCACACTGTTTCTTTTTCAAAGCATTTCAGTCATCACATAAACTGATGTTCACATGTCTTGCCACCTAAAAAATCTCAAACCTATCTTTATTGATGTAAATAAAGTGTCTGGGCTGAGCTCGCTAGTCTTTTGCCACAACGCCTTTGTCCTTATTGGGATCTCAGTGTAAACCCTTAAATACGTATAAGGTCTAACACCTCACTGTTTATCCACTAACGCGGCCTGCCATGGTTGTATCAACAGAGGGACTCCCGCCTGCGTAGTTTTGTGATGTATGTTGCTCTAGCCTAGACTTCAAAAAGGATCAAGCTGGAGTTGTATACTCATTTCCTATGTCATCAATGGCTCCTTTCAAAAAGCGATTAAGTGTGCAGTGAAATAATAAGAACATTCTGGGAGAGGAAGGAAGCGATGCAATGTATGATATATGATATGATATGAAATGACAAGTTACGATATAATATGATGATAAGATAAGATATGATACAATATGATACAATATGATACAATATGATATGATAAGATATGATACAATACGATATGATATGATATGATATGATATGATATGATATGATATGATATACACAGCTGATGAAGTGTGTCAGTGTGTGAGTGTGTAACTCAGCCAATGAAGTGTGTCAGAGCAGCTTCACCATCCAGTATTGACCGTGTTTTGTATTTCCTTGTTCCTGGGTGTCGCATCTTTAACCGGGTCACATTTATTGTAGTTGTTGAAATATGTCATGTGACAGTTTTAAATAAAAAGACACATTAAATGAAAAATAAAGGTTCTTAAAGGTAAAAAATGCTATCTTGGCGTTACGACCCAGCTCTTTAATATTTAGTTTGATAATAAAAACAAAATTACAAGATGATCATATTTGTATGAAATATGATTGTATTGATTGTACAATTATACAATCTTAATCTACAACGCAATACAGTTCAACTCCCAGCAGGGGTACCTGTCATTTTCTCTACGTAATAAAGACAAACATGTCATCAAATATTTTTCAAACAGAACATTTTAATACTCAAGAAGAATGTAAACATACATTGTTATCAAAATAGGGTTTCATATTTCCCAATTTTCACCAGTAACTGGGGGTGGAGAGTGATAGTAAAGGGAGGGATCCCATTGAGGAGAACTATAGATTGGGTCCCCGACTGGAATCGTTCTCTCGAACTGTAAGCCTCCAGCTAAAAAATAAAAAGCACATTCACATTAAATGACAACTCTCATTACACGTACATGTGAGAAATATACGTCCATATTGTGAGGATCAGTAGCACATTGTAGTACAGACAGAAAACCTGAAAGGAAAAAAAGGTTATTTGAATAATGACCTGGTGCAGTATTGGGCTGACCGAACATCACAGAGCTAGTGGTGGGGCTAGTGGTGTTGGTGGGATCGGGAGCAGGACCAAAGCTATGCCTGAAAAGAACTTGTTTTGGAGCAGCAGCAGAATCTGTTGGGAGGAAGAGGGGAAAGGGTTTTCTGAAATATTCAAGTCTTCATTTTGTAATTATGTAGATTTGATGCATGTCAAATTTCAACTTCTGAGTACTACTCAGCAACATGTCATCATGCATTAATATAATTTTTCTATAATACAAATAAACTGATAATTATCTACTAAAAGACCTTCTAGTGAATATCTACCTGGAAAAAAAAAGCACATTCACATTAAAAGACAACTCTCATTACACGTACGTGTGAGAAGTATACGTCTATATTGTGAGGATCAGTAGCACATTGTCGAACAGACAGAAAACCTGAAAGGAAAAAAAGGTTATTTGAATAATGACCTGGTGCAGTAATGGGCTGACCGAAGATCAGAGAGCTAGTGGTGGAGCTAGTGGTGTTGGTGGGATCAGGAGAAGGTCCAAAGCCATGCCTGAAAAGAACTTGTTTTGGAGCAGCAGCAGAATCTGTTGGGAGGAAGAGGGGAAAGGATTATCTGAAATATTCAAGTCTTCATTTTGTAATTATGTGGATTTGATGCATGTCACATTTCAACTTCTGAGTACTTCTCAGCCACATGTCATCATGGATTAATATCTTTTTTTATAATACAAATAAACTGATAATTATCTACTAAAAGACCTTCTAGTGAATATCCAGCTGGAAAAAAAAAGCACATTCACATTAAAAGACAACTCTCATTACACGTACATGTGAGGAATATACGTCTATATTGTGAGGATCAGTAGCACATTGTAGTACAGACAGAAAACCTAAAAGGAAAAAAAGGTTATCTGAATAATGACCTGGTGCAGTATTGGGCTGACCGAACATCACAGAGCTAGTGGTGGGGCTAGTGGTGTTGGTGGGACCGGGAGCAGGACCAAAGCTATGCCTGAAAGGAACTTGTTTTGGAGCAGCAGCAGAATCTGTTGGGAGGAAGAGGGGAAAGGGTTTTCTGAAATATTCAAGTCTTCATTTAGTAATTATCTGGATTTGATTCATGTCACATTTCAACTTCTGAGTACTTCTCAGCCACATGTCATTATGCATTAATATCATTTTTCTATAATACAAATAAACTGATTATTATCTACTAAAAGACCTTCTAGTCAATATCTACCTGGAAAATAAAAAGCACATTCACATTAAAAGACAACTCTCATTACACGTACATGTGAGAAATATACGTCTATATTGTGAGGATCAGTAGCACATTGTAGCACAGACAGAAAACCTAAAAGGAAAAAAAGGTTATTTGAATAATGACCTGGTGCAGTATTGGGCTGACCGAAGATCAGAAAGCTAGTGGTGGGGCTAGTGGTGTTGGTGGGAACAGGACAAGGACCAAGGCGATGCCTGAGAAGAACTTGTTTTGGAGCAGCAGCAGAATCTGTTGGGAGGAAGAAGGGAAAGGGTTTTCTGAAATTTTAAAGTCTTCATTTTGTAATTACGTGGATTTGATGCATGTCACATTTCAACTTCTGAGTACTTCTCAGCCACATGTCATCACGCATTAATATAATTTTTCTCTAATACAAATAAACTGATAATTATCTACTAAAAGACCTTCTAGTGAATATCTACCTGGAAAAAAAAGCACATTCACATTAAAAGACAACTCTCATTACACGTACATAATAGAAATATACATCTATATTATGAGGATCAGTAGCACATTGTAGTACAGACAGAAAACCTGAAAGGAAAAAAAGGTTATTTGAATAATGACCTGGTGCAGTATTGGGCTGACCGAACATCACAGAGCTAGTGGTGGGGCTAGTGGTGTTGGTGGGATCAGGAGAAGGACCAAGGCGATGCCTGAAAAGAACTTGTTTTGAAGCAGCAGCAGAATCTGTTGGGAGGAAGAGGGGAAAGGGTTTTCTGAAATATTCAAGTCTTCATTTTGTAATTATGTGGATTTGATGCATGTGTCATTTCAACTTCTGAGCACTTCTCAGCCACATGTCATCATGGATTAATATCTTTTTTTATAATACAAATAAACTGATAATTATCTCCTAAAATACTTTCTAGTGATTATCCAGCTGGAAAAAAAAGCACATTCACATTAAAAGACAACTCTCATTACACGTACATGTGAGAAATATGCGTCTATATTGTGAGGATCAGTAGCACATTGTAGTACAGACAGAAAACCTAAAAGGAAAAAAAGGTTATCTGAATAATGACCTGGTGCAGTATTGGGCTGACCGAAGATCAGAGAGCTAGTGGTAGGGCTAGTGGTGTTGGTTGTAACAGGAGAAGGACCAAGGCGATGCCTGAGAAGAACATGTTTTGGAGCAGCAGCAGAATCTGTTGGGAGGAAGAAGGGAAAGGATTATCTGAAATATTCAAGTCTTCATTTTGTAATTATGTGGATTTGATGCATGTCACATTTCAACTTCTGAGTACTTCTCAGCCACATGTCATCACGCATTAATATAATTTTTCTCTAATACAAATAAACTGATAATTATCTACTAAAAGACCTTCTAGTGAATATCTACCTGGAAAAAAAAAGCACATTCACATTAAAAGACAACTCTCATTACACGTACATAATAGAAATATACGTCTATATTATGAGGATCAGTAGCACATTGTAGTACAGACAGAAAACCTGAAAGGAAAAAAAGGTTATTTGAATAATGACCTGGTGCAGTATTGGGCTGACCGAACATCACAGAGCTAGTGGTGGGGCTAGTGGTGTTGGTGGGATCAGGAGAAGGACCAAAGCCATGCCTGAAAAGAACTTGTTTTGGAGCAGCAGCAGAATCTGTTGGGAGGAAGAGGGGAAAGGGTTTTCTGAAATATTCAAGTCTTCATTTTGTAATTTTGTGGATTTGATGCATGTCTCATTTCAACTTCTGAGCACTTCTTAGCCACATGTCATCATGGATTAATATCTTTTTTTATAATACAAATAAACTGATAATTATCTACTGAAATACCTTCTAGTGAATATCCAGCTGGAAAAAAAAAGCACATTCACATTAAAAGACAACTCTCATTACACGTACATGTGAGGAATATACGTCTATATTGTGAGGATCAGTAGCACATTGTAGTACAGACAGAAAACCTAAAAGGAAAAAAAGGTTATCTGAATAATGACCTGGTGCAGTATTGGGCTGACCGAAGATCAGAGAGCTAGTGGTGGGGCTAGTGGTGTTGGTGGGACCGGGAGCAGGACCAAGGCTATGCCTGAAAGGAACTTGTTTTGGAGCAGCAGCAGAATCTGTTGGGAGGAAGAGGGGAAAGGGTTTTCTGAAATATTCAAGTCTTCATTTAGTAATTATGTGGATTTGATGCATGTCACATTTCAACTTCTGAGTACTTCTCAGCCACATGTCATTATGCATTAATATCATTTTTCTATAATACAAATAAACTGATTATTATCTACTAAAAGACCTTCTAGTGAATATCCAGCTGGAAAAAAAAAGCACATTCACATTAATAGACAACTCTCATTACACGTACATGTGAGGAATATACGTCTATATTGTGAGGATCAGTAGCACATTGTAGTACAGACAGAAAACCTAAAAGGAAAAAAAGGTTATCTGAATAATGACCTGGTGCAGTATTGGGCTGACCGAAGATCAGAGAGCTAGTGGTAGGGCTAGTGGTGTTGGTTGTAACAGGAGAAGGACCAAGGCGATGCCTGAGAAGAACATGTTTTGGAGCAGCAGCAGAATCTGTTGGGAGGAAGAGGGGAAAGGGTTTTCTGAAATATTCAAGTCTTCATTTTGTAATTACGTGGACTTGATGCATGTCACATTTCAACTTCTGAGTACTTCTCAGCCATATGTCATCACGCATTAATATAATTTTTCTCTAATACAAATAAACTGATTATTATCTACTAAAAGACCTTCTTGTGAATATCTAACTGGAAAAAAAAGCACATTCACATTAAAAGACAACTCTCATTACACGTACATAACAGAAATATACGTCTATATTGTGAGGATCAGTAGCACATTGTAGTACAGACAGAAAACCTAATAGGTTAAAAAAGGTTATTTGAATAATGACCTGGTGCAGTAATGGGCTGACCGAAGATCAGAGAGCTAGTGGTGGGGCTAGTGGTGTTGGTTGTAACAGGAGAAGGACCAAGGCGATGCCTGAGAAGAAAATGTTTTGGAGCAGCAGCAGAATCTGTTGGGAGGAAGAGGGGAAAGGATTATCTGAAATATTCAAGTCTTCATTTTGTAATTACGTGGATTTGATGCATGTCACATTTCAACTTCTGAGTACTTCTCAGCAACATGTCATCACGCATTAATATAATTTTTCTCTAATACAAATAAACTGATAATTATCTACTAAAAGACCTTCTAGTGAATATCTACCTGGAAAAAAAAGCACATTCACTGTAAAAGACAACTCTCCTTACACATATATGTGAGAAATATACGTCTATATTGTGAGGATCAGTAGCACATTGTAGAACAGACAGAAAACCTGAAAGGATAAAAAGGTTATTTGAATAATGACCTGGTGCAGTATTGGGCTGACCGAAGATCAGAGAGCTAGTGGTGGAGCTAGTGGTGATGGTGGGATCGGGAGAAGTACCAAAGCTATGCCTGAAAAGAACTTGTTTTGGAGCAGCAGCAGAATCTGTTGGGAGGAAGAGGGGAAAGGGTTTTCTGAAATATTCAAGTCTTCATTTTGTAATTATGTGGATTTGATGCATGTCACATTTCAACTTCTGAGTACTTCTCAGCAACATGTCATCATGCATTAATATAATTTTTCTATAATACAAATAAACTGATAATTATCTACTAAAAGACCTTCTAGTGAATATCCACCTGGAAAAAAAAAGCACATTCACATTAAAAGACAACTCTCATTACACGTACATAATAGAAATATACGTCTATATTATGAGGATCAGTAGCACATTGTAGTACAGACAGAAAACCTAAAAGGAAAAAAGGTTATTTGAATAATGACCTGGTGCAGTATTGGGCTGACCGAAGATCAGAGAGCTAGTGGTGGGGCTAGTGGTGTTGGTGGGAACAGGAGAAGGACCAAGGCAATGCCTGAAAGGAACTTGTTTTGGAGCAGCAGCAGAATCTGTTGGGAGGAAGAGGGGAAAGGATTATCTGAAATATTCAAGTCTTCATTTAGTAATTATGTGGATTTGATGCATGTCACATTTCAACTTCTGAGTACTTCTCAACCACATATCATTATGCATTAATATCATTTTTCTATAATACAAATAAACTGATAATTATCTCCTAAAAGACCTTCTAGTGAATATCTACCTGGGAAAAAAAAGCACATTCACATTAAAAGACAACTCTCATTACAAATACATGTGAGAAATATACGTCTATATTTTGAGGATCAGTAGCACATTGTAGTACAGACAGAAAACCTGAAAGAAAAAAAAGGTTATTTGAATAATGACCTGGTGCAGTATTGGGCTGACCGAAGATCACAGAGCTAGTGGTGGGGCTAGTGGTGTTGGTGGGAACAGGAGAAGGACCAAGGCGATGCCTGAAAAGAACTTGTTTTGGAGCAGCAGCAGAATTTGTTGGGAGGAAGAAGGGAAAGGGTTTTCTGAAATATTCAAGTCTTCATTTTGTAATTATGTGGATTTGATGCATGTCTCATTTCAACTTCTGAGCACTTCTCAGCCACATGTTATCGTGCATTAATATAATTTTTCTCTAATACAAATAAACTGATAATTATCTACTAAAAGACCTTCTAGTGAATATCTACCTGGAAAAAAAATCACATTCACATTAAAAGACAACTCTCATTACACATACATTTGAGAAATATACGTCTATATTGTGATGATCAGTAGCACATTGTAGTACAGACAGAAAACCTAAAAGGAATAAAAGGTTATTTGAATAATGACCTGGTGCAGAATTGGGCTGACCGAAGATCAGAGAGCTAGTGGTGGGGCTAGTGGTGTTGGTGGGAACAGGAGAAGGACCAAGGCGATGCCTGAAAGGAACTTGTTTTGGAGCAGCAGCAGAATCTGTTTGGGAGGAAGAGGGGAAAGGGTTATCTGAAATATTCAAGACTTCATTTTTTAATTATTTAGATTTGATGCATGTCTCATTTCAACTTCTGAGCACTTCTCAGCAACATGTCATCATGCATTAATATCACTTTTCCATAATACAAATAAACTGATAATTATCTACTAAAAGCCCTTCTAGTGAATATCTACCTGGGGAAAAAAAGCACATTCACATTAAAAGACAACTCTCATTACACATACATGTGAGAAATATGCCTCTACATTGTGAGGATCAGTAGCACATTGTAGTACAGACAGAAAACCTAATAGGTTAAAAAAGGTTATTTGAATAATGACCTGGTGCAGTATTGGGCTGACCGAACATCACAGAGCTAGTGGTGGGGCTAGTGGTGTTGGTGGGACCGGGAGCAGGACCAAAGCTATGCCTGAAAGGAACTTGTTTTGGAGCAGCAGCAGAATCTGTTGGGAGGAAGAGGGGAAAGGGTTTTCTGAAATATTCAAGTCTTCATTTAGTAATTATGTGGATTTGATTCATGTCACATTTCAACTTCTGAGTACTTCTCAGCCACATGTCATTATGCATTAATATTATTTTTCTATAATACAAATAAACTGATTATTATCTACTAAAAGACCTTCTAGTGAATATCCAGCTGAAAAATAAAAAGCACATTCACATTAAAGACAACTCTCATTACACGTACATGTGAGAAATATACGTCTATATTGTGAGGATCAGTAGCACATTGTAGTACAGACAGAAAACCTAAAAGGAAAAAAGGGTTATTTGAATAATGACCTGGTGCAGTATTGGGCTGACCGAAGATCACAGAGCTAGTGGTGGGGCTAGTGGTGTTGGTGGGAACAGGAGAAGTACCAAGGCGATGCCTGAAAGGAGCATGTTTTGGAGCAGCAGCAGAATCTGTTGGGAGGAAGAGGGGAAAGGATTATCTGAAATATTCAAGTCTTCATTTTGTAATTATGTGGATTTGATGCATGTCACATTTCAACTTCTGAGTACTTCTCAGCAACATGTCATCATGCATTAATATCATTTTTCCATAATACAAATAAACTGATAATTATCTACTAAAAGACCTTCTAGTCAATATCTACCTGGGGAAAAAAAGCACATTCACATTAAAAGACAACTCTCATTACACATACATGTGAGAAATATGCGTCTATATTGTGAGGATCAGTAGCACATTGTAGTACAGACAGAAAACCTAAACGGTTAAAAAAGGTTATTTGAATAATGACCTGGTGCAGTATTGGGCTGACCGAACATCACAGAGCTAGTGGTGGGGCTAGTGGTGTTGGTGGGATCGGGAGCAGGACCAAAGCTATGACTGAAAGGAACTTGTTTTGGAGCAGCAGCAGAATCTGTTGGGAGGAAGAGGGGAAAGGGTCATCTGAAATATTCAAGTCTTCATTTTGTAATTTTGTGGATTTGATGCATGTCACATTTCAACTTCTGAGTACTTCTCAGCAACATGTCATCGTGCATTGATATCATTTTTCTATAATACAAATAAACTGATTATTATCTACTAAAAGACCTTCTAGTGAATATCTAGCTGAAAATGAAAAGCACATTCACATTAAAAGACAACTCTCATTACACGTACATGTGAGGAATATACGTCTATATTGTGAGGATCAGTAGCACATTGTAGTACAGACAGAAAACCTGAAAGGAAAAAAAGGTTATTTGAATAATGACCTGGTGCAGTATTGGGCTGACCGAACATCACAGAGCTAGTGGTGGGGCTAGTGGTGATGGTGGGATCGGGAGCAGGACCAAAGCTATGCCTGAAAGGAACTTGTTTTGGAGCAGCAGTAGAATCTGTTGGGAGGAAGAGGGGAAAGGATTATCTGAAATATTCAAGTCTTCATTTTGTAATTATGTGGATTTGATCCATGTCACATTTCAACTTCTGAGTACTTCTCATCAACATGTCATCATGCATTAACATCATTTTTCTATAATACAAATAAACTGATAATTATCTACTTAAAAACCTTCTAGTCAATGACACAGCTCATTTGTATTTCCACATTCAAAACCCAAGACTGAGAACTTAAAAATATTCAAGTCTTAATTTTTCTAGTATTCAAGCTTTATCAGGTTTGGCCTATCATATTTATTGTTCTTGTCTATATATAATTAAACTGCATACCAAACGAAGAGGTAACATTCACAAATGAGCTACCTGCAGAACTCTTACTAAAGGTAACAATGGGCAATGGGGCCTCTTCAAAAGTTGTTTCGCTCTCGTCGGCTGGCTCGCCACCGCTGCTGGCTGCAGGCGTGCTGGACAGAGGATAGGCGGAGCCACTGGATCCAATTGGGCTGATAGATCGGTAACAAGGGTACAGTAAGTACGACCGAACTTCATAAACTTCACAAAAAGTAGTCAGACATCTGCAAAACGTTTGAAAAGTGTTGTGATTGTCTTGCTTTTTAGTTTTCATTTCATTATTATTGGAACTTAATACTACAAAAGTGTTGCGTTAATTATATTGTTTCCATTGGAAATGATAGCAAAAGACAAGATTTGAAAAACAAAATAATAAAACAGACGACTTGTTTACATTTAATCTACATTGAAAGAAGTTGACAGAAATGCAATCTTTGCAATAATTATTATATATATTGTTTTTATGGTATCATCACTAATGAATTTCGGTGTTTCGATACCAAATCAATCAGAGCATCTCTGATAGTGTTGCATCAGTACCTATGAGAGGGACCTGGGTCTGGTATAGGGAGTGGAGCTGATTGGCTTGTTGGCTGTGGGAATAAAACAAGAACATAATTAGCATCAGAGAATGTGTTAGACACAAAGAAGTCATATTTAGTATGTAGGACCAATGTTGTGGACAGAAGCGCAGCATTATGTGCCTGACCGTTTCACTTGGGGTCATGTCCACATTTCGTCCTTCTCCTCCAGGCGATAAAATAGGCAAGAAGTACACAGAGCTGTTTCCTGACACTGAGGCTGAATCAGGAACAATCAATTTCTGCACCGGTGGGAGGTTAGAAACCATCTGAATTCAAGAGGGGGAGATTAAAATCATAATGACCAAAGGTGATTCGTTTTCTAAATAGTCAACACCATAATATTAGTATTGGGATGTAGCTTCAACATAACAAACAGCCAGAGTGGTTTATTTCTCAACTAAAAAATTAAACCGCTTCCCAGGGCATTAACAGAAATCTCTACACAGACAATAGATATTGTAAATCATATCTGTCTGCAGAGATAAATGATTCTTCCAGCAGTTTATGTTTACTTAACACACAGCACATACACCAACATTATCAAACCAAACACAACGTGCAGTCCAGAATAATTTTGCTCAAAAGCACTTGCACGGACGCACAAACACTCACACACACACAGTGGAGAACAGCCGTGTCCCAGCTGAGGAGAATCCTGTTATCTACTGTAACTGACGGCAAAAGGCAGTGGGACAGGAAATGACAGAAAGACAAATCACAACACGTGCTGCTGAGTTTGACCAATGACATCACTGTTTCATTCACATCACTGAGCATTGGGACACTTGTCTTAGGACTCCATTACAAATGATGAAGGCTATTTGCTGATGTGCATACACAAGCTTTAAGTCATAACATGCACAAAGTTACAATGAAATCAGAAGCGTCTCCCTCTACATTGGGATTTGGAATAACAAACATTTGTATCTACCTGTTTCTTTTTTGGCTCGGAATGTGAAGCATATAGGTTTGTGCCATCCATAGACTAAAGAGAAAAAAAGACAACAGGACATTTTTGTTGGACATAGCTGATCCAATGAAATCAGGTGGTTGGCCATCATGATCACATTTCATTTAAGAATATTAGTGACCTGCTTTCATGGGGTGTTAATGTTCACAATACATGGGAGTATATTCAAAGTACTTACTGGTGACGGGGGATTTGGGAATCTAATTGGGATTCTCTTGGCATCCTACAGATGAGGAAAAAACAAAATTAAATATTTTAAGAAAACATAATTATCAAGGAAAATAATAAAATGTTATGATGCTAAGTTGACATTAACAAAATAGAAAACCACTGACACAGCTTAAATCAAGTTTGATCTGCAGAGATTTGGAATGTTCATCCATGCGTGTGTAAACTCACAGGGCTGGACATGCTCTCCAATGACTGCAGGATGCGTATTGCTGTGTTACTTCTCATCCTATGGCGCTGAGCTCCAGCACGCTTGGCCGTGATAGTTCTCCTCACTGAAATCTACAGATCAGATGAGCCATATTAGTCTCCAGTTTAATTAATAACATCCAGTCGCTGTCATGTCAAAAATTCATTGCTAACCTACTCAGGAATGACAAACGTATGACATTGAATGTACACAAAGAATGACTATAATTACCTAATGTCTACTATAAAGTAACTTGACTCAGATTTTAATGTGTAAGGTTCCCACTAGTGTACCTGGCGTGGTGTATCAGGACGCTTGAGAGGTCTCCTGCTTGCCACTCTCCCACGATACCTGGTCTTTCCAGGGTAGAAGGGTGAAGGTCCAAATTGGCTGGAGTTCAGTGCTGTGTCTAATGTCGACTGCAAGAGAAAGGCCTTACTCAACTCAAAAATTAAACAGCTTCCCAGGGCATTAACAGAAATCTCTACACAGACAATACATATTAGATAAATGATTCTTCCAGCAGTTTATGTTCACCTAACACACAGCACTTACATCAACATTAACAAACCAAACACAACGTGCAGTCCAGAATAATTTTGCTCACAAGCACTTGCACGGACACACAAACACTCACACACACAGTGGAGAACAGCTGTGTCCCAGCTGAGGAGAATCCTGTTATCTACTGTAACTGACGCCAAAAGGCAGTGGGACAGGAAATGACAGAAAGACAAATCACAACTAGTGCTGCTAATTTGACCAATGACATCACTGTTTCATTCACATCACTGAGCATTGGGACACTTGTCTTAGGACTCCATTAAAAATATTATGAAGGCTATTTGCTGATGTGCATACACAAGCTTTAAGTCATAACATGGACAAAGTTTCAATGAAATCAGAAGCTTCTCCCTCTACATTGGGATTTGGAATAACAACTACTTGTATCTACCTGTTTCTTTTTTGGCTCGGAATGTGAAGCATCTAGGTTTGTGCCATCCATAGACTAAAGAGAAAAAAAGACACCAGGATATTTTTTTTGGACATAACTGATCCAATGAAATCAGGTGGTTGGCCATCATGATCACATTTCATTTAAGAATATTAGTGACCTGCTTTCATGGGGTGTTAATGTTCACAAAACATGGAAGTATATTAAAAGTACTAACTGGTGGCGGGGGATTTGGGCCTCTCATTGGGATTCTCTTAGCATCCTACAGATGAGGAAAAAACAAAATAAAATATTTTAAGAAAACATAATTATCAAGGGAAATACTAAAATGTTATGATGCTAAGTTGACTTTAACAAAATAGAAAACCACTGATGCAGCTTAAATCAAGTTTGATCTGAAGAGATTTGGAATGTTCATCAATGCGTATGTAAACTCACATTCACAGGGCTGGACATGCTCTGCAATGACTGCATGATGCGTTTTGCTGTGATACTCGTCACCCTACGGCGCTGAGCTCCAGCACGCTTGGCCGTGATAGTTCTCCTCACTGAAATCTACAGATCAGATGAGCCATATTAGTCTCCAGTTTAATTAATAACATCCAGTCGCTGTCATGTCAGAAATTCATTGCTAACCTACTCAGGAATGACAAACATATGACATTGAATGTACACAAAGAATGACTATAATTACCTAAAGTCTACTATAAAGTAACTTGACTCAGGTTTTAATGTGTATGGTTCTCACTAGCGTACCTGGCGTGGTGTATCAGGACGCCTGTGAGGGCTCCTGCTTGCCACTCTCCCACGATACCTGGTCTTCCCAGGGTAGAAGGCTGAAGGTCCAAGTTGGCTGGAGTTCAGTGCAGTATCTAATGTTGACTGCAAGAGAAAGGCCTTCCTCAACTCAAAAATTAAACAGCTTCCAAGGGCATTAACAGAAATCTCTACACAGACAATACATATTAGATAAATGATTCTTCCAGCAGTTTATGTTCACCTAACACACAGCACTTACATCAACATTAACAAACCAAACACAACGTGCAGTCCAGAATAATTTTGCTCACAAGCACTTGCACGGACACACAAACACTCACACACACACAGTGGAGAACAGCTGTGTCCCAGCTGAGGAGAATCCTGTTATCTACTGTAACTGACGCCAAAAGGCAGTGGGACAGGAAATGACAGAAAGACAATCCACAACAAGTGCTGCTGAGTTTGACCAATGAGATCACTGTTTCATTCACATCACTGAGCATTGGGACACTTGTCTGGGACTCCATTTAAAATGATGAAGGCTATTTGCTGATGTGCATACACAAGCTTTAAGTCATAACATGGACAAAGTTTCAATGAAATCAGAAGCTTCTCCCTCTACATTGGGATTTGGAATAACAAACATTTGTATCTACCTGTTTCTTTTTTGGCTTGGAATGTGAAGCATCTAGGTTTGTGCCATCCATAGACTAAAGAGAAAAAAAGACAACAGGACATTTTTGTTGGACATGACTGATCCAATGAAATCAGGTGGTTGGCCATCATGATCACATTTCATTTAAGAATATTAGTGACCTGCTTTCATGGGGTGTTAATGTTCACAATACATGGGAGTATATTCAAAGTACTTACTGGTGACGGGGGATTTGGGAATCTAATTGGGATTCTCTTGGCATCCTACAGATGAGGAAAAAACAAAATGAAATATTTTAAGAAAACATAATTATCAAGGAAAATACTAAAATGTTATGATGCTAAATTGACATTAACAAAATAGAAAACCACTGATGCAGCTTAAATCAAGTTTGATCTGAAGAGATTTGTAATGTTCATCCATGCGTGTGTAAACTCACAGGGCTGGACATGCTCTCCAATGAGTGCAGGATGCGTGTTGCTGTGTTACTCGTCACCCTACGGCGCTGAGCTCCAGCACGCTTGGCCGTGATAGTTCTCCTCACTGAAATCTACAGATCAGATGAGCCATATTAGTCTCCAGTTTAATTAATAACATCCAGTCGCTGTCATGTCAGAAATTCATTGCTAACCTACTCAGGAATGACAAACATATGACATTGAATATACACAAAGAATGAAAATAATTACCTAATGTTTACTATAAAGTAACTTGACTCAGATTTTAATGTGTATGGTTCTCACTAGCGTACCTGGCGTGGTGTATCAGGACGCCTGTGAGGGCTCCTGCTTGCCACTCTCCCACGACACCTGGTCTTCCCAGGGTAGAAGGCTGAATCTTCAGGTTGGCTGGAGTTCAGTGCAGTGTCTAATGTCGACTGCAAGAGAAAGGCCTTACTCAACTCAAAAATTAAACTGCTTCCAAGGGCATTAACAGAAATCTTTACACAGACAATACATATTAGATAAATGATTCTTCCAGCAGTTTATGTTCACCTAACACACAGCACTTACATCAACATTAACAAACCAAACACAACGTGCAGTCCAGAATAATTTTGCTCACAAGCACTTGCACGGACACACAAACACTCACACACACACAGTGGAGAACAGCTGTGTCCCAGCTGAGGAGAATCCTGTTATCTACTGTAACTGACGGCAAAAGGCAGTGGGACAGGAAATGACAGAAAGACAAATCACAACTAGTGCTGCTGAGTTTGACCAATGACATCACTGTTTCATTCACATCTCTGAGCATTGTGACACTTGTCTTAGGACTCCATTAAAAATATTATGAAGGCTATTTTGCTGATGTGCATACACAAGCTTTAAGTCATAACATGGACAAAGTTACAATGAAATCAGAAGCTTCTCCCTCTACATTGGGATTTGGAATAACAACTATTTGTATCTACCTGTTTCTTTTTTGGCTCGGAATGTGAAGCATCTAGGTTTGTGCCATCCATAGACTAAAGAGAAAAAAAGACACCAGGACATTTTTGTTGGACATGACTGATCCAATGAAATCAGGTGGTTGGCCATCATGATCACATTTCATTTAAGAATATTAGTGACCTGCTTTCATAGGGTGTTAATGTTCACAATACATGGGAGTATATTCAAAGTACTTACTGGTGACGGGGGATTTGGGATTCTCTTGGCATCCTACAGATGATCGAAAAACAAAACAAAATATTTTAGGAAAACATAATTAACAAGGAAAATACTAAAATGTTATGATGCTAAGTTGACATTAACAAAATAGAAAACCACTGACACAGCTTAAATCAAGTTTGATCTGCAGAGATTTGGAATGTTCATCCATGCGTGTGTAAACTCACAGTCACAGGGCTGGACATGCTCTCCAATGACTGCAGGATGTGTATTGCTTTGTTACTCACAAGAATGTCTATAATTCCCTAATGTTTACTATAAAGTAACTTGACTCAGATTTGAATGTGTATCGTTCTCACTAGCGTACCTGGCGTGGTGTATCAGGACGCCTGTGGGGGCTCCTGCTGGCCACTCTCCCACGATACCTGGTCTTCCCAGGGTAGAAGGCTGAATCTTCGGGTTGGCTGGAGTTCAGTGCAGTGTCTAATGTCGACTGCAAGAGAAAGGCCTTACTCAACTCAAAAATTAAACCGCTTCCCAATCAAGTTTATCTGCAGATATTTGGAATGTTCATCCATGCGTGTGTGAACTCACAGCCACAGGGCTGGACATGCTCTCCAATAACTGCAGGATGCGTGTTGCTGTGTTACTCGTCACCCCACGGGGCTGAGCTCCAGCACGCTTGGCCGTGATAGGTCTCCTCACTGGAATCTACAGATCAGATGATCCATATTAGTCTCCAGTTTAATTAATAACATCCAGTCGCTGTCATGTCAGAAATTCATTGCCAACCTACTCAAGGATGACAAACGTATGACATTGAATGTACACAAAGAATGACTATAATTACCTAATGTCTACTATAAGGTAACTCGACTCAGGTTTTAATGTGTATGGTTCTCACTAGTTTACCTGGCGTGGTCTATCAGGAAGCCTGTGAGGGCTCCTGCTTGCCGCTCTCCCACCATACCTGGTCGTCCCAGGGTAGAAGGCTGAATCTCCGGGTTGGCTGGAGTTCAGTGCTGTGCGGTATAATGTCGACTGCAAGAGAAAGGCATACATGAGTTAGGGTTTGACCAAATTTAGTTCACTGGGTTATTGATTAATGGCCTCCTCAAACATAAACCCATTATTATGTTGTTCATGAAATAACAAAGTACACGTTTCCCATAGATTCTGTCGCAGATTGTGTTTGGCCAATAAATACACTCCTGAGCTGTGGGGGAGAATAGTCTTAACAGCTGAGAAGACAGAAGGAATATTTACCCAAGCAGCTCGCTACCATGTACACCTCCCACGATATCAGTACACAGAGGGGGCTGGCGTTGACCAGCCTGATAGGTGAGTATAAACCTTACAGTCCAGTGGGCCACTGATATGATATTCTCCCAGAGCTCCATAAACTTCGTTTCATATTAAAACTGGGGTTGGCTGATTGCTTCTTCTAATAAGTATCACCATCCCATAATATTTCATGGGAATGAATACATATATTTTTATTATACAATGTCAAACTCACAGTAAGGATGAATAGACACTCAGATACTCACATATGTTCCAAAAAGGGACAGGTTGGATGCAAGGTTATTCCGACTGGACCAGGAAGGCTGTGGCCTAGAGTTTGCTTTGTCCATCTCTCGGGACCAAAGCTTAGGAAGTGACACCGTTTTTGAAGTGGGGACATCTGAAAAGCAAAAGGAGATTCAACTCCGACCACTTGGAATTCCGTCAGAATTCTTGCTTAATCTAACATTCATAGGAGAAATTAAGTTGCAAACACCAACTAAACACGGGCCTCTACCTACTGCGACACAAATAATTGGTGACATTTATCAATTATCACTTAAAGCAAATAAAGGCAAATCAGCCATTTCTTCTGGTTCTGAGGTTGAATTTGCTTTCTTTATGCTGCTTTTCAATCTCAGCCATTGCAAAGAAATCCTACCAACAGTGTCCCTAAGAGACTCGGGTTTTCATTCCAATCAATCACCTCAGCAGGTGATTTAACATCTATTTAAAAGGTGCATTAAACGGAGTGACATCTTTCATGGGACTTTGCTGTTACCTTTGTGACTGGCGCGGGAGGAGAACCCACACGAGGTGCAGCTGTTATCATCTTGTGGCTGTGACAGGCTGCCCTTGAATTCTTTCACCAAGGAGAAGCCTGTTGAAACGGGTCCAGGGGCTGAGGAGGTGGGGGGTGGGGGGAGGAGGTTGCTGGAAGCCCCCAGTGTTGGAGAGGAGGCCTCCAGTGGGGAAAAAGGAAGGGGGGAGGGACTCATAGGGGACGGAGAAAGGAAATTTATCTGAAAATTCAGGGATGCCCGGCTGGTTGAGGGCTCTGTGCAGGAGAGGGAAATAACAGTTGAGTATGCTGGTACTGAGGACAATGGGAAAATGAAATTCTCATGCAAGAGCTTCACTATTCTAGATAATATGGGATGACCCAAGAGACTGAATGATCCCTCACCTGTGGAACTAGTGCTAGGTTCTGGGGAGTCACATCCATCAAGACGAGGAGGTCCCACTTCGCTGCAATAGGGACAAGGAGGAGGCGGCGAAAGGCAACTCTGGTCTGTCCCCGGTACAACACCCTCTTCTTCAGTAGCATCTTTCTTCTTAAAGTATTTCTTCAGCCAGGAAGGAGCAATGCTCTTGACTGTGTCGTTCATCCAATTGACGATGCCTGACTTCTGCTGATGAAACACACAGAAAAAAGGGAGAGGAGGCAATTAACAAGGGAATGAAATGAGTAAGATACAGAGATGAAGACTAACAGACAAAACAAAGGACTATAAACTTTACGCATATATTTTATTCAACCGCCCCCCGAACCCTGCCAAACAAGGTATTGATGATCAGCACATCAAATGTTTGTAAAACAAAACCATCTCAGTAAAAATGTAAATGCTTAAAAAGCTGATTATCTTGTGGAAGTTATTTCTAAATACCAACTATAGAGAGAATAGATCAGTATGGTCAAAAATAGGTATTACAGGAGCTACAAATGAAAAACAATATTTGCCATTGTGTACAACTATTTGTCCAAAATCAGAAATGTGTGGTCCGATCTAAACACATAGCAAGCAATCAGAACACACACTAAACATATTTGTGACATTCAATGTGTATGTGTACAGAGTGCTGGGTGCAGGTGCCCAAGACAAGGGAAACAAATGCTGAAGCTTGTATTGATTGTGTTGGAAAAACAATAATGAATCTGCAGCAAAGCAACTCCACATCATTTGTATTTGAGACGTCTGAATCATATAAGTTGATGGGATTCAACCACTGTTTCAGAACAAAATCAGGTTCAATGTGTGATGGAAGCTGGGTGTGTGAGAGAGTGTGAGTGAGAAAATGTCAGGGGGACAAGGTGGATAAAGTCTTTAAGTAACTGTGGATCAGACATGCCCCATGTTCAGGAGGACTTTAAGAGCATTGGCCTGACAGAACTCAGCTCAGCCATATGCTTCATGAACAATATCATATCCTTAGTTTATTCCAGGACATCATGTATCCCCCAAACAATGCCCTGGTATAAAAGTACATTGTATAACTGTGTATCAAACTGATAAACACTGGAAAACTAATTGAGAGTTAAGATATAGATAATAAATAATGTATTAGAAATGAATAACTAATCTTGGAAACAAAGTCATGGGTTCTTTACCTTAACCTTCTTGGGGCGTTTTGAGGAGGCTTGTATCTTGATCCTGAGAGACTTCATCTTGCCCCATCCAGAGCCACCGCTGCTGGCTGCAGGCGTGCTGGACGGGGGATAGGCGGAGCCACTGGAGACAATTGGGCTGATAGATGGGAAACAAGGGTACAGTAAGTACGACAGAACTTCATAAACTTCACAAAGAGAAGTCAGACATCTGTAAAACGTTTGAAAATTGTTGTGATTGTCTTGCTCTTCATTTTCAGTTCACTATCATTGTATTTTATTTCTACAAAAATGTTGGAATGAATGATGTAATGATCTTGTTTCCATTGGAAACGATAGCAAAAGGTTAGATTTTGAACAACAAAATAATTATAAAAGGAAGCACAGATGACTTGTTGACATTTAATCTACATTGAAAAAAGTTGACAAAAATGACAACAATCTTTGCAATAATTAATTTTACATATATTGTTTTTTGGTATCATCACTAATGAATTTCGGTGTATTGATACCAAATCAATCAGAGCATCTCTGATAGTGTTGCATCAGTACCTTTGAGATAGACCTGGGTCTGGTATAGGTGGTGGAGCCGATTGGCTTGTGGGCTGTGGGAATAAAACAAGAACATAATTAGCATCAGAGAATGTGTTAGACACAAATTAGTTATATGTAGTATGTAGGAACAATGATTTGGACAGAAACGCAGCATTATGTGCCAGGTGATTCATTTTCTTAATAGTCAACAATATTATCAAATGTGTGTAAAATGTCCACTCGGTTTACCTGTTTGCATTTGGGGCAAGGCTTGTAGGCGATGTGGTATCTCCTGTTACTAAGTATCCAGTTGGCCTCCATGGCTCTGTTGTTTGAGAGTCTTTCGGGACAGTCTGGGTACTTTAGAAGACACTGACCTAAATATGCAGATGATCTGACAAGTTAAAATGTGGAAAATGGCCACTAAAGGCATATAATATAAAAGAACACTTTTGCATCCAAGACATCCAAGGAATCTAACACCAATGACACAGTGACATCGAAGCAAACTGACAACTCAGAATTATTTGCTTAATGAATCTCATGAAGTGTTCTTTCATATGAAGGCATCATATAAAAGATCACTTCAAAGCACACTTAAGGAATCCGTTGTTGTCAGTTTGCTTTAATGTCACTGTGTCAGTGGTGTTAGATTCCTTTGATGTCTTAGATGCAAAGATTAATGATTTATACGAGAAAATAGTGTTTTTGACCTGAACAGATCTATTAGTCTGTATAAAGTGGTTTCACTATTGTGTTTCACCTAAATTGTATAAATTGTTGTTTCCTTGAAATGCGACCTTTATATTAAAACACTGTATATTTATACAAACTGTTGTTTTCTTTACCGTAAAATACTTCTCAAAACAAACTAAATTACTTCCTGTGGGAGGCTTTATAACGGCGCAGCTCATCGGTGAAACACTGGATGACAAAAATGAGTGACTTGGACTTCACAGTCTTTGTGCACTCAGTACAGCTTAAATGCTACGATTACCTTCAATTTAGGTCCAATGCGTCAACTACTCTCTTTTCTCTTATGGCCATTGCTGGATTCTTTGTGTTTTACTGAGAGAAATTATTGAGGGTGGTTGGGAGGTTTCTATGGAGACAGTGAGTGCATCGAGGTGAGGATGTCACAGCCCCCTGCCCCATCTGAGGTCACCCGGCTACAAGAGAATTTGATCATACAACACTTTGAGTAGGACAGACAGCCAGAAGCAGACGACTCACTCGGTGCAGAGAAAAACAGCAGAAAATCGATTTTCTTTCTTCGACATCACACGTCTAGGTTATAGAAGAAGAAAAGGAACGAATCTCAGAATAGACTTGCCCTGTCATAATTCGTAGCGGGTGTAAAAACTGTACAAGATAGTAAAACAAGACAACTATTGAGAGGTAGATGTAATGTTTACACAGCTCTTATAGGTGAAGCTGTGATTGGGAGAGCAGGGGATCAATGGACGGTCTGAAAAGGAGAAATGATTACTGTGGTTTACTCAGCTCCTTTATGATCCTCTTCTAAAGACCAGTAATTAAGAGGACACTATTCAGCAGAGTGGATGGTGGTCTATCCGCTCACACTGAGGATCCAATGCCATGGTCTTAATCATAATGTAATTTACTCAAGTGCATTCAGCAGATTTGTCTTTCTTTCTAATTCTTGTTGAACTCGTGCTGAATTGATACTGGTATATTGCAGTATTTCTATTGACGAGACAAATATGTTACAAAATAAAAAGGTGATGTGATTTTTTGAATTAAACCATCGTGTTGTCCTTTTCGATTTCTAGACATAACATGCTAGCGAGTGCTGGGTGGGGATGATCTCTGGATTTCACTGACACGATCTTATGCAAGTGATTGTCACACATAATTACAAACAATTAACTAAGATTAAAGCTAATTGAGGAATTTTATTTCTTACAACTTAGCTACAAGGGATAAGACATAACCAATTATTTAAAACAAAAGTAATAATAGAATCTGACTCAGAATCTGGGTTCATTTCCAAGTTTATATACACATACAATACATTTATTTTGTGTGTTAGTGCAAGCACATACAAATATATATATATAATATTACAAACACTAGAAACTAGAAAATAATGATTATAATTTGTTTGCCCCTAATGAAATTACATGAAAATGCTTTTCTTTGATTACACATTTAAAGGCTCACACAAAGACATTTCACTACAAGTGACAGTGGTGGTGGATCAAGATGATGGATAGTGGGTTATGGTGGATCCTGATCCTGGTGGCAGCTGATTGTGGACTATGATTACAACTAGACTGCTTGACACAATCACAATAACTCCTCAATAAATGTGTCGCTGCGGCTCCCTTCACCTCTATCGGACATTTTCTAATGTAAAAATACTTTAAACATTGACACACTTTTCGCTTTATGTTACAAACTGTTTCTTCTAATCATCGATGTAAATACTGTTATTTTTCCCTTTGGGGTGTCTATGTTTTAATTCCCCCTGTTAATAGGCTTTTTTTGGTAGTGTTTCCTTACTCTTGTTGAGGGTGACGAACAGATGATATCACACCTTGTTGATCCCTATCAGACAACTTGTGATTTGTGAATATGGGCTATATAAAAAGTTAAAGTTAAAGTAGCTTTATTGTCAATTTCTTACATGTTCAGAACATACAAGGAATCGATACAACGTTTCCCACTCTCCCACAGTGAAACATATAAAGTGCACAGGCACAACAGATAACACAAGACATTTCCTAATACTAAGTAAACATACAGAATTTTTTAAGTACAGCAGCATAAGGTTCTCTAAAAGTGTAAACGTAGTGATTTAAGTGATAAAGTGCAAACAGTACAACGTGATTAATTGATTTGGATTTCAAAGTGCTTTTTCTTGCTCACTGTTGTTGATGTGCTGGTGTTCTGATTGTGCGCCTGTCCCTTTAAACGTGATACCTTTAAACACGCACTTCCTGTTAGACTACACCTCCCACAATGCGCAGCAAGATGGGTGGTTCCTTCGCACGCGCTTCATAACCGGGTCAACCAATCGCACGCACTCCACTGGCGAGCGCGTACTTCGAAATGCCGTCGCGTTGTCCAATGATCCGACGACGTCTCACAGTTTATAAAATCTGACCAATAGCTGACACGGCTTCCGGCGCCGGCCAATCGCAGGGCCATGGGCCAGCCGGTGGGCGGCAGCTCCCTCGGCCAATCAGATTGAATCTGGAGTTTAAACCTTGAGCGCGGGCGGTGCTAGAGCAGCAGCGGGGGCGGGTCCAAACTAGTGAGTAAGCGTGCGAGCGTTTGAATTCAAGTTAGAAAGAAACTTTAGGGTCGGATATTAGTCACGTTCTGCTTCACAGCAGAGCCACGGAGCCACATCGCAGCGCTTCCTCGGCACAACACAGGCTGGAGTCACAGTCACGTCTGTTAAAAGTTTGATATCAACGTGAGCTTCGAATATTAAATAGCTCCTGGTTTGTTCCGGCTAACGGTACAGGCGTCGCTGCTCGAGGAGACTCCACTCCACCTGAAATGAAAGCGGGCGGTAAGTGACTTAAATCCACTCAAACTTAACTTTCCCTACTGTCCAAAATACGCTACTGGTTTCGTGTGTGATGTGTGTTTGTGAGCGACTGCTAAAATAGTCTTCATCACAACCAGAGTTAGCTCTGGTGGTAACTAGCTGCTAGCACCAGCGCTAACGGATGTAGCCACAGATTCCCCCTGAAGTTACCCCAGTTTAAAACGAGTCCATGTGGATCGGGGTCGCAGTAAACGATTCGAGCGGGGTCACGTTGAGCGTTCTGTTGGAATGAGAAACGAGAACACGAGGCCAATCTTGTTAAAAAGTCGAGGGAGAAAGTTAACGTGAGGGTTTGAACCACAGGAGGGAAATTTGGGCGCTCACTCGATGCGACTTCTCCCTGTCAGCTGCCCGACACTAAGAAGCTAATATCACCCAGAACAATATATAATAATATGTTCGATGCTTATTTGTTTTACTCGTCTGAGGATTTCACCTCTCACCCAGTTTATACATATTCCGATTCGAGCAGTGGGTTGGTCCGGAGCAGCCTGGGGAGATTTGAATGTGGAGCCATTACCCTCACCTTGCTGTGCCTCGTTATCTGCTCACTCCCCACTGGCTTGCTTTGAGATGAACTGCAAATATTAGTTTGGCATTCACGTGATAATAAGTTGGCCAGCCCTGCACGTAGATGTGAAATGCTTTTGGGTGATTTGTGTGTGTGTGTGTGTGCACACTTCGAATGTCCTTAGCAAACTGCCTGTTTATAATATCAGAATTCTTTTAATTGCCAAGGATATGTACACATACAGGCAATTGCCTTGGTGTGGTTGGTGCATTTGACATAAAACAATATACACCTAACATTCCTCCTTCTTCCTCCAGTCCACTGCCGTTGCTCAAAATGCTACTCGGTTCCAGCACGGAAGCGGGTGAGTAAGCGACCTCCAGCCCTGACTTTGCTGTCTCTGCCTGAGGAGGTCCTCCTCTGTGTTCTCCAGTGCCTCTCTGCCGAGGACCTGCTGTCTGTCAGGGCGGTGAGTAAACAAACTGCACACACTTTCACACTCCTACACAACTTCTAGCATGTGTGTGTTTGTGTCTTGCCAGCACAGATTCTTGCCTGGCTCCACATCCTGTGACCACTTGACCCTGATGGATCAGTTGGCTAGGCGTCTTTGTTCAAGGACTATTTGTCTTCTTCTGCCACAGGTTCACTCCCAGTTGCGGGACATTGTTGACCACCACTCCAGTGTCTGGGCCAGGGTCAGTTTCAGGGACACGTGGCCATCCCCCAATACTTTATGGCTTTTCGAAAGGTACAGTCAGTTCTGTTAAATTCAAGAATGATAAAACTCACTCACTCATTTTCAGATTTTCTTCTGAGTTCTTTTTTTAATATAAATTGTCTCCTCCTTCAGAGCTGCTGAGAAAGGGAATTTTGAAGCTGCTGTGAAACTAGGCATTGCGTATTTGTACAATGAAGGACGTAAGTACAACACTGCAAAATGTCCAAATTCAACCACTTCCTCATTTTGATATGTGTCTGTAATACCTTGCACGAGACCCCGGTTTAAATAAAGGTGGAATGAAATAAGATATAAAATCATCTCGATGCAAACTCAAAGTGACCACAGCACCTCACTCATGCCACCTTTCTCTCCACCAGCGTTGCTGAGCGATGAGGGCCGAGCGGATGTGTGTGGTCGTAAGGCCTCCCACTTCTTCAGCCTGGCAGAGAGCCTGTGCCCCCCCACGGCGGATCCCTTCATCTGGGTGTTCATCCGTCCTCCGTGGTCGCCCACCGGCAGCTGCTGCAAGGCCGTCGTGTTTGACCGTATCAAGGCCGAGTGCGAAACCAACGTAGTAAGTTTAGCTTCTGTCAAGTTTAAAGGGCAGACAAACATATTTTTTTTAAATGCTTCCAAACAGCGATAATGTAGGACATGTATCACTAATTGGCAAGCAGGAATGATGGGCATCGGTTTTGAGGCCAGTATGCAAAAAGTTAACTTAATAACTATGACCCTGAGGAGCAATTTAACTGATACTTTCTTTCTTCTGACCATTGAGCTAAAATTCACTTCCTGTCTTTTTCTCAGAGGTCTGCCCACAAACCCTGTCGTTTTAAGATTCATTTAGTTTTTTTTTTCACAGAACCATCTGTGCTCTAAACAATCGTGATTATCTGTCATCACTTTTATTGGCCTAAAAAGCTGCCATGATCTAACCACAACTTAACCTAACTGCTAGGGTTCACATGAGGAAGATGTTAAAGAGTTTCAGGTGGTTGATTTATTCTATTTTGTCTCTACAGGAGAAGAGGGGCCCATTGTTGCACTGTCTGGCGAGAGTTTTGCAGCTGTTTGAAGTGAGTATGAAAGTGAGAATGAATCTGATTGTCTGGGTGTGGTCGGCCCAGTTTCTATCATGCTGCTGTAACAGGACTGTCCCACTGGTTAATAGCAGTAGAACCTGTACACTCTGGTGGGCTTTGTCTTTCGAGTGCAACACATTTATTCATGCAGCTTAAATGGAACCCTCATCAGTTTTCCAGGATCTTGACACATTCATTTGAACTTGAGAGAATGGGAGACTAACTCTCTTGTCAAATGTGCCAGATTAAAACAATTAGTCTGATATGCAAGATCTTTTTTTTAATCTGGTATTATACCTGTAAAGCACTTTTTTTTTATGTGCTATATAAATAAAATAGACATTGACATTGGTATCTCTTTAACTATTTTCAGGAGGATGAAAAACACTCAGAGGCCATATCCATGCTGGAGCAGTCTTCACAGGCTGGCTGTCTTCAGAGCTCCTACCTGTTGTGGGAGCACAACCGTAAAGCAGCTGTAAGTATTAATCTCCTCTTTAGTATTCTGCTCAGACACACTCTTCGAAACATTGACCTTATTGATTGAACTTTTTTCCCATTTCAAACCCAAACGTAGGCTCATTAGTCTATACTATTTGAAACCTGTATTAAAATGAAATGCCCAATGTTTCACTGAACCAATAAATGCTTTATTGAATCCCTCCAAAAAGCTTTTTCAGGCTTTTCATTTGACAAATGTGTCCAAAGGCAGAAGATTAAATGGGGTTTTCATATGTGAATTTCAGATGGCAGATCCAGGCCGGTACCTCCAGTATGTCCGAACCCTCAGGGACTATGCTGGCAAAGGATGCTGGGAGGCGCAGGTGTGTTATTGTGCATACTCTCTACTTGCTCCTTGTTTCTTCAGTGTGTGTGTGTGTGAAGCACTTTGTGACTTGTTCTTGAAAGGAGCTATATAAATATTTATTATTATATATTCAGTCACTAAATTGCCTTCCCTGTCATTCTCAAGCATTATTCTTCCTTGGTTCACTGTAATAAGACAAAAGACAGTGGGGTGTGTGTCCTTTGACAGCATTTCAACTGTCATGTTTTTTCTAAATCTATTTAATTTTCCCTTCTGACATTTATCCTGAGTTGGAAGTTGTTCTTAGTGAAGCATTATAATGCAGAGTCAAGAGGTCTTGACAGTTGACATATTTTCCCCTCCTTAGCTGCACAGAATCACAAAAACTGACACATCATAGTCACACGCTCTGTAATTAAAGCAGCACTGTAACACTTGCTCAGTCAATCAACCCTATTGTTCAGTTGTTTAATGGAGTCAGCCACTTTAAACCCTTCTGAACTATTTATTAAAATGTCTTCATCTTTCCCCAGTTTTCCTTGGCCAAAGTGTGCGGCACTGGGAACCCACTGGGTTTGGAGGCAAAGGCCTGCTCTGACTTGGTGGCCCAGCTCTTTAGTTCGTCTAACCTGGCTTCACAGCGCTGCTCTCAGGCCATCCTCAGACGAGGAATCAAGGACACCATGAGGTAGACAGGAACAGGAACGCTGCCATGATCAGTCTGTTGGGGATTAATATCTGCAATAACAATTAAATTTCCCTATTACTCATTGTGATGACTCACCCTGTTTGGATCATCTTGCATTTCTTTAATGATGTTACCAAGAAGTAGATGAAACGGAACACTAGCATAATGTTTCTCAATAGGTAAAAGAAAACCTTTTCCCTGTAAGCCTGGAAAACTTATCACAGATGATTTGGCCATCATAACCGATTTATAATATCAAATACTGTCTGCTCCTGATGGGCGGTTGCAGTAAGAATTTTACCTCAGATAACCTTAAACGAAGGACCTAACTTTGACATAATGTCAGTGTCATTTTTTAAATTCATTTATATATTTTTCTGAATTCTTTTGGGTGTTGTCTTGAGTTATTTTTTTATGCACATGATCTTCAATTTCTACATATGTCTGTTCGTTTGTGCCTCTGTAGGTACATCCTGGTGGACTGGCTCGTGGAGGTGACCACCATGAAGGACTTCTCCAGCCTCACACTTCATGTCACCGTGGGATGTGTGGATCGCTACTTGGCTCTCCGCTCTGTGCCAAAGGCTCGCCTTCAGCTATTAGGCATCGCCTGCATGGTCGTTTGTACACGGTGAGAAAATCTAATCTCCTGTCCATCTTGTAGTTATTGTTGCGGTGATGACTATCCTAGTCTGTATTTTGAGTTTTATTATAAGCTTTTTCCTTGGAGATTTGAATAGTTTTCATGACACCCTTTGTTGTTGTTCTTACAGCTACATGAGTAAAGAAATCCTGACCATACGTGAGGCTGTTTGGCTTACTGACAACACCTACAAATATGAGGACCTGGTTCGAATGATGGGAGAGGTCATCTCTGTGCTTGGAGGAAAGATTAGAGTGAGTACAACAATTGACAGTGTGTGTATGTACGCTTTAGATGTCTATTTTCCTGCCAAAGCATCTTTTGGAGGAGACTTTAATTGTACATAAATTAAATGGTCTTTTCTTTTCTTACAGAGCCCCACACTGCTGGACTATGGGGAGGTGCTCCTGTCTCTGCTCCCCCTGGAGAGGAGGACCACTCACCTCTTCGGCTACATCTGTGAGCTGTCACTGCTCTACTCTGCTCTTGCCGAACCGCAACCCGCCAAACTGGCCTGTGCTGCACTCCTTCTCACACGGGCACTACATCACTATGGTAATAACACTCACTGACACGCATGTACAAACTGCCAGATTGAGAAGAAGCACAGAGTCCCACTTTAAACACTGTCACATAATAAAAAAACAAAGCAAATTTACAACTTTTGTGAAGTGTAAAGTTTATTTTCACTTTAACGAATGTGTGGTCTCCCTCCTTGCAGCTCCAGTCTGGCCCGGCCAGTTGGCTGACAACACAGGCTTCACCAAGCAAGACCTTGTCTCTCTTTCCGTGCTGCTCTATGTCAAGTGGTGAGTTTCTCCCAGCGTGTGGATTTCTAGCCAAGCAATTTATTTTCTAATCCTCCTTCTTTATCTTCCACACTCACGCAGTCTGCCAGCTCAAGATATTCACACATAGACATGTCTGCAACTATACAGACCGAGCTCTTAAACAGTTTCTTTAACATGAATTCAAGTGATCAGGTATAAGAATTACATTGGTGTTGCCATGGCCTAGGGAGAGAAAACGTTGAAATTACACCTTCTTGCGAAATATATTTGAATTTTAACCTAAAATAAACTACAGTTTCACAGCGACCAAAGAAATCAGTTATCAAAATGAATCCCTTGAATATGTGCGTTTGGTCTGGGTCTGATTGTTGCATAATATTTTTCTTTATGGACGCCATCAGAAGTAGATCATAGCATTATCTAGCTTTCTAAAAGCCTAGGCACTTTTTTCAAGAATAGCAATAGACCAAACAACAACCACGGAACAAACAAAGGAGCTATTGTCTTGTACTGTGTGTGATCGTAAATAACGGGTCCATTAGCTGCTACTTGAAGTGGAGGTTAAAGCCCTACAGATGATCATTCAGCTCATTGTTGCTCGGGAACATTGTTGTGCTCTCTTTGTATTTTATATTGATTCAGTGTGAAGGTTCTTGCCCTGACAATAATGGAAGGATAATGATCAAATGAAGGAGTCAACAAAACTGAAAAAGTGTGTTCAACACTGGTTTCCAATCTTTTTGGCTGCCTTTACCCCTTTTTTTATAGAAAGCACAGAGATCAAGTCATTACCCATAAAACACCTCAAAACAGTTTCAAGGAAAAAGATTTTGTCTAAGGCTGGTTAGTTAGAATATATACATTTTTATACATCTGTTTTATAATTTCTTGCATAATCAAATACATGCTGACGATTGGAGGATAAAGTAGAAAAAAGTTATTGGGAATGTTGTACGGCGATGCAAATTCCACATCTGGTATTTGACAGAAGTCTTGTTTGGCATGTTAAAAATCTGATGAGCCTTTTCCAGCAGGTTAAAATTTTTCAAGTGATGTCATAAGTCTGGTGTTGCTTATTACTGACATTTGTTCCGGTAATGACTTCAGCTCCATTTAATAATCTATGGTTTCCAACATGGAAACAACACAAGGACCGAAACAAATGCTCGGACCTCTGTGAAAAAGTATTAATTCTTGGTATCATTGATCCAACTTACTGTGTAGCACTTTGTTAAAAGCTACACTTTATAATGGGAAGTGTGTATTTTAAATTTAAGCTACAGAAAATGTTACTGAAATCATGGCACTCAATTTCTGGATGTCTACCTTGACTCGCATGGCAATGACATCACTGTGCTTTCCACCACCAGGAAATAACATAAATTGATTGGTGACGTGATCGTTTCCTGCATGCTTATATAGCCATTGATTTAGATATAGCATTGCTTATAACGTCTGGTGGTGAAGAAAATGGACAGCCATTGATGTTTTAAAGCAAATATGAGGACAGCAGATACTGAGGACTGTAGTGTGTGTGTGTGTAACCGTCAGTGAGTCACACAAACGTGCCTCGGGGTGAGTCACTTTGATAGGTGAGCGTTGTATCGACAAGCTAATCCTCAAATGGACAAGTAACAAGATTTGCTTCTGAGAGTTGATTATAGATGTGCAGGACGCAAAGTGGATGAAACTCAGTAATTTTCTCTCTTTTTTTTGCCACTCTCTCTTTCCCTCCTCAGTTTCAGTCCAGATGTTCCTAAAGACTACAGACACGTGTCCCTGACTGGAGTCAAGCAACGGTTTGAGGATGATCTCTACCAGCACATCAGCAAAGAAAAGGTAATTTTACTTTTCTCTCTAGAAAGCTCCTCTATATTTTCGATTTTTCTTAAAAACTAAATGTGGCACTGCTCCGTCTCCAATGCTCATGTGAGTTTAACTGGTCCCTGGTTTTATTTCATGGCCTTGACAAGGTGATGGATTATAAAGAACTGTGCCAGATCCTGGAGATTCCTGAGGTGGAGCCTCAGATGGAGCCTCCCAGCCCGACTGGTCAACCAGCAGATATCCACACCTTCCTGGCTTCTCCATCAAGCACCAGCAAGAGGTAAGCCAGTTCCCAACACACAGGTACCCCATTACAGCCCATTAGAGTTGAGTGGTGTATAAAGATATTTAAACATTATCTAAATGGTGCTGCAAAGGAATACGTAATTGAGGACAGCTATGACACTACACTTACTGCATAATGCAGTGCACATGATGGCCCCTTGGACATTGTATGTTTGTCATTAAATATTTTATGATAATGTTTGATTATATAGTCCTATTGTGAGCATGCAGCCTTACTGGGCTTTCACTGTTTTGTAATGGCACTGGGTCACTGAATATCATCACTATCTTAAACCTACTGTTGTATAGTAGAAGTATTAATATTTGTATTAATTTAACTAAATTATCCATTTGTATGTAGTTTTGCAATGCATGCATGGACTGTGTGGAGAGATGCAATATAATCTTTTATTTATTGTGGGGCCAAATTATCCTTTATTGGTGTTCACAGCATGGAAGACAAATTTACAAATTACTTGATTATGTGTAACGTCCAATCATAGCTGTGGTGGTTGATGTATTTTTTGAAATTACTGTTCGTATATGGATCCACAGTAAATTAGATGTGGGACAAGGAAAATTGGGTATAGTTGGCTAATCGGGTAGAAACATGAACTACTAATATCAGACTCCAGGAACTGTGAAATGATGCTAGAAAGCTGAATGTAATGCAGCACGCAAGAGCAGAAATCTACTCTGATGAAGGTACTACACGTGGCAGGAAGACTATTACAAAATCCCAGACAAAAACATCTGTTCATATTTCTTTACTATATTCATATCGTAGGTTTAAGGCTCAAAGCTACTCCCAATTGAGCTGAAAAGTGACTCCTGCCCAGACCCCATGTCTCCTCCTGCTCCTTTAGCAGTTCTCAGTTTGTGCCGAGTCTCCTGTGCTCTGTGACAAACACTGTCTTGTCCAGAAGGCGTTTTGTTTGTGCCATCTGTGAGACGCATCAGTGACTCACTGTAACCCACTGCTTGTCCACTCTCCCAAGGAGACGCGATGACGGCATGCAGAGCCACAGAGCCAGCTTTGTGGCCACGCCCACGGCCGAGCTATCCAGTCAGGAGGAGAAGCTGGTCGGCGACATTCTGGACTGGAGCTTGGACACTTCCTGTTCGGGTTATGAGGGGGACCAGGAGGAAGAAGGCGTGGGGGAAAAAGATGGTGATTGTGAGTGTTGAAAAAAAGGAGGAGCTGGGTGCACACATTTAATGATGCGTGGTTACCAGTAAATTCTCAAAGGTGTTATTCTGTAAAGTATATTAATGAGGTAATCCATACATAGAGGGGAAGAATGCATGAGTCAGTCCTCTTGTAGTATGCTACCAAAGATGACTCTGCAGTTGCAATGTCCTGCATAGTAAGCAAGTGCATAAATTTAAGCCACAACTGTACACAGGCATTATGAATAAATGTGGAGGAATGACCGAAGCTGCACAGACTAAATTACAGTCCTTAAATGTTTCATCAGAATGACTCACTGTCATTATCTTTCAATAGGTTCAGTGATATCCATCAATCTGCTCCCTCTGAACGACGGAGATGAAAAAGTCGAGCTCTGCAGATGTCTGTCCAGTGATGAAGACAGTTTCTGTGAAGTGGAAAAGGAGGTGAAAACAGATTCCCAAGGCCAAGAACCCCTCTCCTCCTCTACAGACCTTCACAGCTCAGGCTACTCCTCTGTCCAGAGCGTGAGCCCCTCGTCCACCTGCTCCTCCACGCCCCTTGTGCCTTGCACGTTTAAGACCTATGTGCCTTCTTTGGGTGAAGCCTCGGCCAACGCCCAACCAGGCTTCCATCTTCTGGTGCCCATGCAGAGGCCCCGGGGCACGTCCAGCAAACAAGTGAAGAGGAAGAACTCTGCAGCTCATAGCGGAGGCGAGCTAGAAAGAGAAGAGGATGAGGACAGGGAAGAGGACAGGTATTCTAACAGCGTTGGGTTTCTGAGCCTATAGATGCGGGTTATTTTCTGCTCCAGCACCTCCCATCAGTTCTCGACGTTGATCTTCTCTCCTCTCAGTCTGCACTGGTCCGTCAACTGTGCGAAGACCAGGACATTTTGAGTTTAAGACAAGTAAGGGAAAAACATATGAATAACCTAGAAACTTGCTGTTGTTTAACAATACATTTCTTTCATTGTTTACAGTTATTAGAATACCTCCCATGAAACTAAACTCACAGTCAGCTCTTAAACCACTGGAACATATCTTCATTTTCCTCAGGACCCTGGTACATTGGTTGCCAGTTTTTACTTTACAGCCTTCTGCAACAATACTCAAAACATGTCATGTCACAGACTTGTTTGGGTAAAGTTTTCATTGTTAAAATCATGTTTTGGAAAGCCTAGCTGTCACGACATTGTGACGATTTTTGGTTACCATAGTCTCTGGTATGCACTGTCAGGAAAATAATGTCGTATTTGTTGAAGGCCATCAACAAGCGACTACTCGGTCATCGTCTTTGTCAACTTTTTTTTTTTTTTACTGTATTAATACTTGTTCAGTTTTGTACTAAGTTCTATTTGTGTCTGCCAAAGGTACTGTGGTGATGTCGTTGTGTATTCAGGGGCATCTACTTAAAAAGAAACAGCTGTGAAATTAGTCCTTTTTTTTGTCGTCTTCATCTTCTGTATCCTTGTACAAATACACCTGATTTGCTGTTATAGATATATTTTTAACAATATTACCTTAACGGCATTGAACCGTTTTCAGGAACACCAGGCCAACCTAAGGATGTTAACCATGGAAATACTGACACTCTGTATGTTCAGTAAAATGTGCTGGTAAAGGAACGAGCCAAGAAACACCATCGGAAAAACATTGTACGGACCTCAGCCTCTTCAAGTGTTTGTTGCTGCAGTCTACTGTTCATGAGATGTAATGAGCACCCATGGGAATATGAAACTCTGTACATGCTAATGGGTTGAACTAGGTTTAGCACTTGTATCATAACAGAAGGGAAGCAATTCAATTTAATTTTACTTTTTTTAAGCTTGAACAATCGATACTTAAATATTTTTTGAATGGATTGGATTTGGCTCCTTGGAGAGAAGTGGATGTTCAGTCACTAAAGGAAAGATTTATCTTGATGGCAGAGTACCCATTGACTCAGTGATTATTTGCTGACTAAATACATATTTTAAACTGTTTCTCAATACTGGTTATCACCTGTGTTTTATAGCTGTACATAGTACCATATGTATAAAAAGAAGAAGAATATGCCACTACTACTTGAAATTGTTATTGCTTCATTCCAAAAAAGGCAGTTTTTTATGTGAAGCTTGTTTTTTCTACAACACAGTATTTCCTCACTAGATCTGTGATGTGAATGTCATTTTTGTATTGAGTTCAAATAAAAAAAGCCATCATGGAAGTTTCTTTAGTGTCATATTCTAGCATTGTCCACCACACAGACAGTTTAATTTTCTCTGAATTGTTTCCTGACTGATAGAAGTGAGACTGAGTATATTGTGGCATTATTAGTATTGAAAATATATATATTTTTTTCAGATTATTATAAAAATAAATGCTGGAAAATAGTTCTTCATGTGAGAATGTGAGTGCTTGTTAAGCAGAAAAGTTAGTTGACTGAACTAAACTGTATATAGTGAACTAAATAAAGATCGATAAAAGCAATAGATTTACAATTGTATTCAGTTTAACATGTATATAAAATGCAATGTGTTTTTATAAATAATAACAAAGAAACCAATAAAAAATATTTTTATCACGTTGAGGAGAAAACAAACCAACCAGGCGTGTTATGATATAAATAGAGGGTGAAATATACTGTAGTTTTCTTGCAGATGTGGCAATGAAGTCCAGCTGTTGCGATCACGTGACAGGCCAGGTCCAGTGAAGTCACGTGGTATGTTTTGTTGACGTTCTCCCTACATTTTGCGATGCGTTCACGGGCAGCTGCTGCAATGTCGCCCCGCTAGCAGGCACCGGAGCGGACAGAAGGAGAGCAGCCCAGACACCGGGAACCGGACCACAGACTACACGTCCCGCCGGGTCACTCATGCCGAGCCGGGCCGAGCCTCGCCGGTGTCGGTGAAGGGAAGAAGCTGTGATGCTCTCGATGCGGGTTTGAGTCCGAAGAAGGAGGAAGTGCTTTTCACCTCGAAAGGAGAGCAGCTTGGTGGAGTTCACGTGTCCGGGCCATTGTTTTGAAAGGAAGCTGAAGAGGAACCGTCACCGGGTCCGTTCCCTCGCAGGTATTTGGCCGTCAACGGGTTATTATTTGCGAAAACAACGAGCTTTATGCTTCCGTGATTAGCATTCATCAGACTCTGCGGGGGTTTGAAGGGCAGGTCGATAATCCAATCCGAGGGGTCCACAGGGCTGCGCGGCACCAATCAGACACGTGAGAGGCGGAACACTCACGTCTGTAATTAGGGCCCGAGCACCGACAGTGAGAAGGCCCTGACGAAATTGAGAAGATATGTCTTATTAGGGCCCGAGCACCGATGGATGGGGGGCCCTATTGATTTGTGAAGGATTTGTTTTCCCCCTTTGCGGCTGTTACAGGGCCTAGACGTGCTCCAGTTCTCACCAAAGTTGGCAGGAAATTCCAAAACCTAAAAAGTATTTGAATTCTGGAGTAATTTGAAATGGGCGTGTCAAAATGGCTCAACAGCGCCATCTAAGGAAAAGCCCCACAGCTAGCTTTCACCGCTCTTCACAAAAATCGAGAAACCTGTCAGACCATTTTAGACATTTTTTACTTTGACGAACTTGTCGCAGGGCTTTCATCAGATCAACTTCATATGGAGATGAGTGTCATCTCAACAAGATGGAGATATAAACTGCCTCGTATACAATTTCATAACACGGTGTGACCGTGGCGTAGAATCTTGATGATTCGCCCAGAAATAGTCAATATTGACACATGAACGATATCAGCTAACGATACCAACACCCGCAGCTCATCTGATGCAACAATAAGTCTTGAGAGACAGTGGAGTCAAAAGAAGCCACACGGATCAGGAATCAGCCAAGAGGTACACAGACCTACATTATTATAATGAATCAAATGTGTTGTTAATCCTCAAACACAAATATATTCTGTATACGATCTATGGTGAGTGTCATCTCAACATGATGGAGATACAAAGTACTGCACATTTTGCGTTTTTGTCACACAGTCTGACCGGGGCCTGGCATTAAAGTTTGATGAGTCAAGACAAGATGATTGAGCTGCAGCTGCAATATTGGTCACTAGAGGGTGAAGAGCTTGTTCACACATTGTTATTATTTTGGAAACTAAATTAAACTTCCTGATTTGTGACAATTACTGTTGAGCGATAACGTTAGTTCATGATTTAGGGTAAAATGATAATTTGATAAAGTGTACATGATACTCTGACCGTTGCGTGGCGTGTTATTTGGATGATTCCCCCCAAAAAGAGGGATTTATTATATTTTATACTCATTCACACATTCAAGGTCCCGCCCTGTCAGATCCATGTGTCAATATTGACTCGTCGTCAAAGTCCCCCCCCCCCCCCACTGGTTACAGGAAGTGATATGTATTATACTGTGATGAACTACTCCTGGGTGCTTTACAGTATACAGGTCAAATGAGCTCACCCAAGTCATAAGACCATGGTCAGACTTGTGACATTTCCTCAAACCGGTTTGGTCAAATGTGAGTCACCTGATATGGAGACATTGGGGAAATGTGGCTTCATGTTATTGATCATCCTCTCCTCTACATGTATGTGATTATCAGTACATGGAAACGCTCATATTACATGCGTGTTTGTCATATGAAGCATTTCTCAAGTAGTTTCGACTAGAATCTAAAACTAAAGGCTTTGCTTGTCCAACTGGTCCAACACGCGGATGTCAACAAGTTGTTTTTTTAGTCTTCATCTCATTTGCATTTGTTTTCATGTCCCTTGCTTTCTTTTCCTGCAGATGTCACCTCCATAGCTGTCCTCCACACCCCAGGCCTTGTGTTCTTGTTTTCTCAGGAATTTAATTTCTGTGATAAGCTCGTGAATATGTAATTTTTTTCCCTTATTTTTCTCATTGTGATCCTGCTGATGACCCAATTTCACTTCTCCCTTTTTATTTCTTGATTTTGTTCTTGAACAGAAACCAAGATCAGAAACTGACACAGTTGAGCAGAAGCTGTTCCGAAAACTCAACTTATCCTTTTTGTAAACGTTTGAAAGATTATGTGTACATATATTTGACCTGAAAGCTCAAAATGTAATTCGCTGTCTTTCTCCAACGACTGTAGAAGTCTGACGGGACCGAGCCCTGCACACGGATCCAAAATGGCTATCGCGAGACAATTTGGACTGCTGGTTTGGAAAAACTATCTCCAGCAGGTGAGTTTCAAGAAGTTGCACCCACACCCACGCTGAATAGCAGTTTTCAGACATGAACTCCGGAGGATGTCCAGAGAATTAGGTCGGGACTCTTTTTGGATGTTGCCTTTCACACATGCACAACGCAGTGGGAGACTTTTCGCTCAGATGCGTTCACAACAACACAGAAGACTCCGCAGGATTTAGGTGAGGGGTGGTTCATGGGTTGTTGTTTACAGCACATCGACAGAGACGGTCCTTACCACCAAAAGCTGAATCCTGCAGAGGGGATCACCTGCTGTGTTCTCACATCGGAGGCTTTTGATCACCTGCGTTCAAACATAAAGCTCCTCTGGTGGATTTTCGGGGATCTCCAAAGTTCAGTGCATGTCTGAAGGCAACTCGCGTTTCCTTATTAGGTGGTGAGAATATTTGCGGCTGTGAATTGTCAGATGTAGCTGTGTTTACATAGGGGAGTTCCTTTATGACAGTATTTAATAAGGTGTTGGCTCATGTGCCATCATAAATACAGTGATCTGACTTAACATTTTGTTTTCTACAAATTAATGGAGTTACCCAGCGACAACTGGCTAACCCCACAGGGTCTGCACTGAGCTGCTGTATCTCAGGCTCTAGCTTGGTCAGCATGTTAGTGGCCATCACATGCTTTTCCTAACCATATATGTCTGTCTTGGGGAAATCATTATTTTAACCTTTTGTTACTTGTTTGCTCTATTTATTTAATTAGTTGTTTTTTTTTGTGGTTAAGCAGGTTACACACACCTGAGCTTAACGGACAGGAAAGACAGGCTGTCTTACAGTAGCAGTTTACTTATTTCTTGCACAAATATAAGTCAACATTGCCTGATATTCAGCTTGGAGTCTTGGCACTTTTCCTGCTGTGTATTGCTCTGTCTGGCTGCTTGCGTAGCGTTAATATCAACTGATGGTTTCACAACTATTTCAGAAATGGAATTGGTTATCGGCTGCATAACATGTTTGTGTGAGGAAGCAGTTACGCCTTTACTCTTTGGCAACCCGCTGCTGCACAGTTGTGGTAGTCCAGAGACTCAAGAGACTCCATTAGGAGCGGGCAGGGAAAAAAAACCTGTTGGTGTTTATTCACCATGTTGGCAGCAGAACAGCGACTCAGGGTACATGTTATTCATGTAATCTTTATTAAGAATATTATGAACTATCACATCTTATGAACAGAACCCTGTAATTTAGATTTGTAAAAACATGTCGCTAATACCTTACCCTTCATCACATGTGCTTGTTCTTTTTTTTCAAAAGTGGCTAACTTGAACAAAATGTAAGCATGTGGACCATATGTGATTAAGGAAAATATCTACGCCCCAAAATAAATCTTCTACGAGAACACAGTGATCTCTTTTAAATCTAATTCTTCAATAGAATTAGCCGATTTAACCAACTCTCTCTTCTACACTACTGAAGCTTCACAGTTCCCCAGTTGTAAGCTGCTTGAAGATCGTCTGCCAGATGAGTGCATGTAAATGTATGGCAGCATTTGAGACAATTACCCCAGTGTTAAGTTGCTGAAGCGTTATATTCCACATGGAGCCGGTCCCACTGGCATCAGCAGCACCATGACTCCCCCTGAGTTGCAGCGCTGACTCAGGGGAGTCAGCAGCACTGTGACACGTAATGACTTCAGAGGCTTATAGTAAATGATACGGGTCTATACATCTCATGCGTCAGAAAAATCTAAATCACGATTCCTTACTTTGCCAGAGTGTAGATGTGTCTTTTTGTAAAAATTAAGAAAATAAAGTCTGTGTCCTTGTTGGCAGAAAACAAACAGCTTTAAAATAAATAAAAATAGAAACACTTTCATTTAAATCAGGCAATACCTGTTCATTTCTGGTTCTCTCGAGACGCAGCTGTACACAAAACCGAATTGTGCAAATGTGGTCATAATATCGAATCTATTCATGGATTAAAATACTTTATATTATACATGTGCATGCAGAGGGAATGTGTCTTGGGGTTTATTTATTTCTCTGAGTCATAATTTTGATTTAGTGCCGTAAGGAGAGGGTCTGAAATTGGCTCCCCCCTGAGACTGACTGTGTAATGTCCTGAAACTGTCCAAGTCACTCTGTTCTCCAATCAGTCGATAGGAAGACGCCGCCATATAAATTAGGGTTTATTTCCGCCGTCTGGTTTCAACTCTGGGAAGTGTGAAAAGAATAAATTGATGCTCCGTTTTGGCTAAACATGATTTGAAGTTAGCATTTTCAAAACATATTAACAGTTTTGAAATGGGGTTGTGTTATTCTTCTTAGCTGTGTGTTTCAAATGAGGTTTTATTCTACTCACATTTAAATTTTTCACATAGGTTTCTAGGTTTTTTGGAATGATCTGTGAAGCATGACATGGCTCATTAATCTCAGTATATTCTCTATCAGCTCTTCATGTTCATTGAAAAAACAACATGTTCCCTAATATCCCCTTCAAAATCTAATTCCAAAAATGACTGATCATCTCTTTATTTCCCAGAAACGTCAAATCCTGGTAACCCTGGTGGAGATACTCCTGCCCTTGCTCTTCTCTGGCATCCTCATCGTGCTGCGTCAGAAAGTGCCTTTTGAGGATTACCCGAATGCCACCGTGTACGGGAGCTACGCTGTCGACGACCTCCCCAAGAAGTTCTTGCAGCGCTTGCAGCTGGCCTACGTGCCCGGTAACTCCAGTGTGGTGCGCCAGGTGGCGGAGGACGTTCGAGCCAGACTGTCTCTCTCCTCAGGTGGGTCATAGTTGGGAAGGAAAGGAGCGACCGGTTCAGTTCACAAATGCGAATGTGTGAGAATAGAATTTTTTTTGCCATTGGTCTCATAGCTCTGTGGGAAATAAAAGAAATTTAGCCTGTTAGCATAGCAGCATAGACTGCAAACAGCTGGCCTGGTGTCATCTGAAGCTAACAAAGTCTGCTTTAACAACACATCTAAAGCTCATAGACATAGTTGTTACCTCCATTAAGGAGCACAGGTTTTTACCCCTGTTGGTTTGTTAGTTTGTTTTGTAAACAAACAAGATTACAAAAAATAGACAGGACAGATTATCACAAAACTTGCTGAGGTGTGGCTCTGGGAATAACATAGTAAATTGGGGTGGAACTTGGAATGTATTTTATTGACTTTCTCGAACATTGTGCGAGATGGTGGGTTTTTTGGGGTGACTAATTTCCCAGGGAATAATTAAGTATTTAGATGAAAATAAATCCTGTCCTCGGGGGACTAGTATCTATATTTGTGCAATTTGGTGTAGCTTGATTTTAAGGTGACTATTGGGCCTTGGCGGAGGTTAAAACTGAACATTTTCATTGTTTTAACTGCTGGAAAAACCGGAATGTTGAAACACAGTGTCAGGTGTTTTGTGTGGATTTTTGTGTGGATCTATTTCCTCCTGATTTCAGTCTTGAGGCTCTGCTCCTCCAACAAGCTGTAGCCTTATATTTACGGGTCGTCGGAGGAATATTGATCTTCTTACATTCACCATGACAACAAATCAGAGCAAAATGTCAAACTAGTCCTTTTATTATGGACATTCTCTGAATGTATCACTTCTTAAGTAAATGTCTAAGAATATTGATTCTTGGAAGACAATGGTGTCCTTTTGTTGGTACAAAACAAATTATGACTCGTATGCACCCTGACTAAAGCATATGGTCTGCCTTCACGATGGGAGCTGTTACTACACCATTATAACCAGTGAAACATATACCTGAGCCTGGACACCACTTTGAATTCAGGGCAGAACTGGGAATACTGGTTCCTCTAGAAACAACCCACAGGAGATTAGATAGACCACACCCTTTTCTTGTGTTACACTGTATCAAGAGGGACGGAGAGGAGACACGCAGCCCATTGTAGCATGAGAGTACACTCCTTCTCTTTCTTACTGACAGAAACACACACGCCCTCTCTGCACGACCAGCAACCCAGATAAATAATGCGGAGGGCTTAACTGAGCGGTGTTCACACTGGCTGTTTACATATTTTAGGCCTCGGGAAGATGTACAAACGAAAAGCAGGGTGGGCCTGACGACAGATTCGAGGCAGCAGGTAGACAGATCTGAGAGGCTGTAGGTTGTCCTGTACACAGCCCCATGAGATCCCAGTTCAGCCATTGATGAATAATTTAGCCCGTCTCCGCGCTCACAGGGAAAGGTGGAGGGGAATCGAGGCTAGGTTTTATGCATGTGACAGCAAACCAGAATATGTGTTTTGACTAAAGTAAAGGCTTCTACATGGAAATCCCTCATACACATGTAGATGCCCCATCTAGCCAACAGCCAATTATAATTTTTGTTTATGTGTTGTGTTGTGTTTTTTTTTTACCTAAACACAAATAAAGGGGGATTTATTTCTTTGAACAAATTCAATTATGAGCAATAAGCTGATCCACAGTTTTCTTACAGCTGCTTTCAGACATGAATTGAACTCTGGACATTCTCTTGTAATTTTTCGGATGGGCTCTATGTATAAAGAAACTGTCATCTTAGATTCAAGAGCTTTTTGAGATAAGGGCTGACACTGGTGTCAATGTACGGTAAATAATGCTCTACCCAGACGCCACACTTCATTTTCCTGTTTGGTCGTGAACACATCTGACCTGAACTCTCTCCTGCTGCGTACTTCATATGTGCAAACTCTGGAATATCCCCCAGGAAATTGGGTTTGGACATTTACGTCTGAAAACAGCCTTTTTAACCCCTTTGCAACTGCGAGATACAACTACAGTCCGCGAATTAAGAGCTGGTAAAGTTAAGAGCAGTGTGTAGAGTGCCTGGTGTGTTTAACAGGTCTATGTCCTTTACCTGTTTCCCTCTGTGTGTTTCATATTTCAAGTGATCCTGGGACCAATGTCTAAAACTGTTTGTTACAGTGTCTTCTTTGTGTTTCAGCTTTAGAGGTTTCTCTTCCCTTTTTTAAAAGAGCTAGCATCTGTGTCAAAGAAAGCAAGTATGTGATCCTGTTCAGTTGCACTTTTGCTCCTCAAGAATGGACCCGTTTAAATGAGAATAATGGCAAAAGATTTACGATGAAGGAAGGGTGTTTTCTCTATCAACTTCCTGACTGTCTGAGAATAACGAGCACCAAGGCAGGGCAATGAGACACAGGCATGAAAACGGATGTATTTGAGATAATAAAGCACATCACGACCAATACAATGTTCTTAATGTCTGGTTGTGTGTTTCTTTTCTAGCGCGTGGCTTTGAAACAGAGGAGCTTTTTGACGAGTACGTGAGGCATGACCCTCAGTCAGGGAAGCTGCTGGCTGCGGTGGTGTTTGAGCACGCTTTCCATGATGATGAACCAATGCCTTTAAAGGTAAAACACACACACACTGACCCACACGTGTCAATTTTTCGGGCGCAGTTGCAGCACATTGTCTGTTGTCTAGTGATTGCTTCAGGGACGCTGCAGAGTCTGTTGTTTCATTCCCCTTATCTGTATTTTGTATTTTATTTTAACAAAAGCATAAACTCATACTGTGTACGCTCAACTAATACTTAATCAGACAACGTGTTTTCAGAAACTCTATTTGTTTACATGTACATTCAGCTGGTGCCTTAGCTATAGAGTGAACATCTTAGACCAAACCTGGTCAAAGAAGATACGACGGGATTATCTGCTTTCAATATACATGAAGTAGAATGAAGTTAGAGTTGAAACCTCTCCTCCGGCCTAGCAGGAATAACAGAGGATGTGATCCCACATGGCGAAAGCTTTATCTGGGTGTTAGGGGGATCTGACGGACTTAATAGATTTGAAGGCGTCACACTGCCACAGCTCACAGCAGGATGGAGTTACTCCCACTTTTAAAGGTGAATCTTTTCCCTGTATGTATTCAATTCAGCCTCATCGTCCATGTCGAGGGACGTATTGAACCGTAACTATGAAAAGAAAAAGTGGGAGAGAACAATAATAAAACATCAGATAAAAGCAAATTGCTTTTCCTCACTCTTCTGTTTGTTCCAGTCATATATAGATCAGTCAGCTACTTATCATAGCTTTAATAATCAAAGCTGAGAAGAAAGAGGAGCCAAAGTCTTTGTCTCCTTGTAATTATTTGGATACAAGTCAGTATGACTATGATCATTCACTGAGCAACCGAGATAATCTGCGATAAAACATATTTTATTATTTGTCCCTTCTTTTCCATGTCATATTTATGTTTATTTCAATGTTAAGGGATCGGTAAAGACAAGCCAAGTGCATGTACCGATGTGTATATATATATATATATATATATCGTCTTACGCTTATCCCAGATCAGCTGACTGAGGCAGCTGGCTAAGTAGGACATCCATCTCCCCAGACATCCTCTCCAGCTCTTCCTGAGATGTTCCCAGGCCAAATGGGATATGAAGTCCCACCAGCAAGTTCTGTCTCTTACGTGTGGTCACCTCCCAATTGGACATGCCCAGTAAACCCCCAATAAAAGGCACAGAGAAGGCAACCTGATTAGATCCTCTAACCTCTACAACTGTCCGCTCTTCAACAAGAAGACTTTCTCCCTGCAGGGGATTTGTGGCTGTTGTGACTGTGTCTGTGTAGAGAATCTACTGTTGTATTGTGCATGTGTGAAAAGCAAACTGCAGTTAATCTCCATCGCCAATTCTCTAGATTTTACCCGCAAGTCACGTCAGAAAACGTCCTCTTTTTCCTCTCTCTCACACAGGTGCGCTACCACCTGCGGTTCTCCTTCACCCCGCGCAATGCCCCAATCAAGGAGAAGTCCGAGCTGAACCCGAACAGTGACCTGGACTGGCACACACACCGTCTCTTTCCCCTCTTTCTAATGCCAGGGCCGAGAGAGCAGCACGACAGTGATGGGGGCACGCCAGGTAGGACCCTCCGTACCGCCCCCCTTCTCTCTGACCTTCCCTATCTTCTTTGTCTGTCTTTTTCACTTTTTCTCTCTTCCTTGTCTGCGGTTGACAGGCACCAACATGTCCTCAGAAGGGAATTTAAATGTTCAATATATAAAGGCCTCGTATTTCTTTCAAATAAGAATTAGTCCTAAACATTGTATGTTTATGCTTGGACAGAGACTGTGATTCATGAAAAGCTCTTCATTTCCTACTATCTCTTTTTCTCTCTCTCGCCCTCGCCCTCTCTCTCTCGCCCTCTCTTTGGGCTCTGTTTCCACGGCAACCGTCTGTGGCCCGATCAGGTTACAGCTCGGCCTTTCATCATCTGTGAGCCATTTGTTAGGCGTCAGGCACCGTTCAGGTGACATGGCACGCTCTTAAACTTAGTCCTCTAATGCAATGGATATGTCAGGTTTAAATTATGTGATTATGATTAACCGGGGATAACAGGGCCACACTGCTCTGTTTGCACCAAGAAGCCTTGCACAGCAGGGGATCCCGGATCCCTGGATTCGCAGAGAACAAGTCGGTGGGGGGGCGGGGGGGGGGGGGGGGGTTGACGAGCTGAAGTCGTCACAGCAGCATTATATACAACAACAAGCTTTTTGGATCTCATGAATATGAATGTCCAACTTCCAAATGCAGCATCACTCACCACTGCAGCTCCACTTTTCTACCGATTTTAATGTTGAGCTCTGGAGAGAATATGGGACTTTATGGAACAAGGTCATGTAGAAAGTGGGTTTGCTCCACGAGAAAATCCTTGGAACCCTGGTACAGTTTCTACAAATTGAATAACTGCTCTTTTATTTTTTTAAGGTTACAATCGAGAGGGCTTCCTGGCGGTGCAGCATGCAGTGGACAGAGCCATCATGCATTCTTACAACAGCACTGCTGCTGCCCCTCTGCTGGGGCAGGTCAGAGTGGTCCTGTCACGGTTTCCGTATCCTGCCTTTATATACGACGTCTTCATCCTGGCCATTCAGAACCAACTGCCCCTACTTATGGTGCTCAGCTTCACGTACACATCCCTCAACATCGTACGATCCGTCGTGCAGGAAAAGGAAAGGAAGCTCAAGGTGTGTTTCTGTGTCTCTGTGTGGGCTGCTCAGACAATTAGCAATAGAGATAGAGCCAGCCAGTCTGATCCTGTGTCTCGTGCATTTCAGGAGTACATGAGGATGATGGGTCTCAGCAACTGGCTCCACTGGAGTGCCTGGTTCCTCCTGTTCTTCCTCTTCCTCTCCATTTCCATCTTTTTTTTTACCCTGCTGCTCTGTATCAAGGTGAGTTTGTTTGACAGATTGTCAGATCAGTTAACACAATATTTCCAACATGTAATGCCTTTGCCACATATTTAAGCAAAGGAATAGGAACTGCAATAAAATGTCACTATTCACAGTAGAGTCCAACTGATAAGGATTTGGAGGGAGTAAAAATTCCTATTGGGGTCATTCCTTCAAAGTCCTAATGACAATTCAATGAAATCATCGATCTTTTTTTACAAGATATACACGATGGTTTACATTTGTACCATGAACTGTTGTACAAAACAAATAAAAATGTTTGTTGTAAACATAAATGCACTTCTTTTCTGCATTGTTTATTTTGTTAAAAGTTAATATTGCCGTATGTTGGCAAACATGAATTATCGAAATGAAATATCGGCTTCAGTACTGTTGATCAGTAGCTCAATGTCTTGGTTCAGAGGCAGTAAACATGTGAGCGATAACTGAGCGCTGGATCTGAATGTGTCGTTTCAGGTGAGCCCTAACGGCGCAGTGCTGAACTACAGTGACCCCACGCTGGTCTTTGTCTTCCTGCTCGCATTCACTGTGGCCACCATCAACTTCAGCTTCATGATCAGTGCCTTCTTCTCACGAGGTGTGTGTTTCTGTGTCCGCCCGCCCTTTCCTCGCGTCTTTGTGCTTTGCACCGTGTGTGTGGTCAAATGCCTTTTTCCCTTCCACTGTTAAACTTCAGGAGCAGCAGGCTGAAATGTTCTGTGCGTGCAACAGTGCGTGGTCTCTCAGATGTAGGTCAAAGTGTTTGTTTTCAGCTTTTCTCTGATCCAAAGCATAAAAGCAGCCACAAAAGGCTCTTGAGCTACAAAAACAAAACTCCTACACAAAGTTATATGGTAAGTATTGTTATTAACCCTCTGGAGTTAAATCAGGTTGAAGTTTCTTGTTTGTTTTTGGGTCCAAAGTCTTGATAAACTATGTCAAAGCAAAAAAAATGTTGTCTGGCGATATAGGCAATTTGGTGCTGAAAAAAGATACCGAACATAGGAAAGGCTGTTTTTAATGTGACATAGTATCAACATAAAGGCAAAAATAAGCCAAGACTCCTCACGGTTAACTACATAATGGCCCTCTATGTTTGGGTATATATTTGATCAATGTTAGCCAATCCAGGCAGCACATTGAGTAAGGTGCCATGTCTTGGTGAAGAGAAATGCATTGTTAACAAGATATCTGAAGTTCTTAGTGGTTTCCACCTCTGTCTCAGTGTTATCACAATTCCTCTCCTTCTTTGCGCATTTTACTCTTCCAGAGCTTCTCGTTCAAAACTGCAGCACCCACTTCCAAAGCCGCTCGGATTGCACTTGCTTGCTAGGCTCTTGCAAAAGAGCCAAGGGCTTATTTGGCAACAGCAAGTAGGATTACGTACAATCGTGATTGGTTATGATTTAAGCTTTAAAAGCCTTTTGGTCTGTAGGGGCAGAGCAGAAGAGAAAAGCTAAAGTTTTACAATGAGGTGTTTAAGTTCTCTCTCCATTAATTCTAAGGTAGTTGTGTCCTGTTGTGCCCAGGCTGTTTTCCTTTATTGCTTGGACAGAATGTGGCTTAGTCCCTCTAGTGTCATTTTTATGATTGGGCGCTGGCGACAGACATAGCCAGAGGCATTATGGGTGCTGGAGGTCCGGCAGTCCTTTTGTCCCACTGTTGTGAATATAATGTTTCAGGAATGTTGGGAGAATTTCTTGGTATAAAGGTTTACTTGGGCTCATTGATAAACTGATTTGACTTTGGTAGTAGCAGGTCAAGGTCACTGTGACCTCACAAAACACGTTCTTTGCCACATTAATATAAACAACTACAGAATGCTGTGAAGAAATTCCTTCAAATTTGGCACAAATATTCACTTTGCCTAAAGGAGCTTTTGGTAGATTTTTGCATAATTCAGGAATTCATATAAAATAATAAAATAAAAATATACTTACTACCTCTTTATTAATACCATCTTACTGTCTTTACCACATATAAAGAAAATTCGTCTGTTCAGACATGTGTATAAAATTAAACTTGACTTCCTTTCTTTTTCCTTCTGCTACTTTTAGCCTGATTAATTGTCCAACTGTAAATCATTGAATCAGTACCATTTAACCGAGTGGACTAAAGAAGCAAATGAATCCATTTAATAATGTTCTTTTCTCTGTGACACCTCAAAGAGATATGAAGCGGCTAAAACACAAAGATCGTTGCTATTGAAGCCCGACTCTGTTTTTCTTATAAATGATGATGGAAGAGGAAAGTAGGGCTTTTACAGAAAATAGGCCAAACCAACTGAAAGGACCCTTAAGTGCCTTCAGTGGACTATTTCTTTCTGGCTGTGTTGGTGTGTGCAGCTGTCTGACATATCTCCCACCATACCCTACTCTTTAGAAACAGATAATGGGTCTTGATCAATGGTCCAGAAAGGCTAAAAAAAATGTCACGTTGTCTGCCACAAGCACCTCCATCATGCTGCACAGAAATGGAAGTAGAAACACCTTTCAAAATCTCTCCTTCTTCCCGTTCACCACACTCGCCCTTTTCCTGAATTTCTCCCCCATCCTTCCTTTGTCCTCTCAGTAGCTCTCACAAAATCCGTCTGTCACTCAAAAAAATAGATTTTACAGCAAAATATATATTTTCTCACATGTAAATGTATCTCTCTCAGCTCTTAAAATCCATGTGTGGAGCTCATCATCTTCATGCTTCATCTGTATGTGTGACAGCAAACATTATCCAGTGTTTCTTTCTTTTTGTGTCTTTTTAGCCAACGTGGCAGCAGCAGCGGGCGGCTTCATCTATTTTCTGAGCTACTTGCCTTATTTGTTCCTGTGGCCACGCTACGACTTACTGAGCCATGCCCAGAAGGTGTCAGCCTGCCTTATCTCCAACGTGGCCATGTCCATGGGTGCTCAGCTCATTGGAATATTCGAAGGCAAAGGTGAGACTTTCTCTCGCGTTTAATACAAATTAATAAAAGATGTTAAACTGCAGCCTGTAAATATGGAGCGATTCTTTGTTCCTCCAAGTCTTTTTAAAAACAGAGTTATCTTTAAGGTTAATCTTGTGTTTCTCGTCCTCCACAGGCACAGGAATCCAGTGGTCTAACCTGTTTAACTCTGTCACGGTGGACGACGACTTCTCCATGGCCCAGGTTATGGCCTTGCTGCTGTTCGACTCTGTGCTTTATGGGCTGGTAGCCTGGTACGTGGAAGCAGTTTTTCCTGGGGAGTATGGAGTGCCTCTACCATTCTACTTCTTTATACTGGTAGGCTGTGCACTAAGCCGCTCACGCATGCATGCACACACATACATTAACTGAGGATGTAACCAAATACAGATGCATTAGTGTAAGCATGGACAGATAATGCAATAAAAACAGATATGGATTCTACAGATAATTGCAAGCAGAAGGTCCTTGAACCACATTGCGTTTGTCCCAGTGTCCCAGTGGCTTTCGTCTTCACAGCAGAGTCACGTCACCGATTCAAACATGAGAAGTAAAATTGAGAAGTGCAACAAAAAAAGAAGGAAGTCATGTGCGATAAAAGAAATTCACCTTAATCACCTTTCCCATTTAATTTTATAGTTAAACTTGTGAGCTTGGATAGTTTGTATTTAACTAGGAATTTACTCACATTTAATAGGTTTGGTCGAGAGATGCAGTTGAAAAGTTGTTTACCCTTGGCATCCCAGGATTTCATTTATTTTTTCGGCTCAGAGACTTTGTTATCAAACGATGAATTCATTTTTCCAGATCTAACAGAAGAAATTTAGATTTGTATCATTCTTTTTTCCCATTTTATTTAATGAAACTTGAATGTAAGGTCAAGGCTGATGTCACCTGTTTAGTCTGCGGTCTGTGATGTAGTGAAGGCGCAGGGGATTGAAAACGAGAGGTCGCAGCTTATCGGCCAGAGGGAATAGTTGGATTCAGCCAAGTACAATAACAGGAAATGTCCGAGTCTTTTCAGCCAACACAAATGTTTACCTTTATAAGAGCTGTGGACCATCACAAAAATGGTGTGCCTTTTACACGTGCACAACAATAAACACTTTCTACCCTATTTCCCAGGATTCAGGAATTAAAGAGACTGCCAGCAGGGTGTGGATAAGATTGTGACACACTTTACTCGGTGTCCATTGTGTGTTTGTGGGTCGTGAGATGCTGTTTCTACAGCTTTGAAAGTGGAGGATTAGCTTTTAGGAAGTGCATCAGGGAGGGAGGTTCAGTCCGGAAACAGTCCTGTGTAGCGTGGAGTGTACGTTAACAATGTTAATGTCGGCCCATTCTCTCTGTCTAGTACTTTTATGACTGGTCTAGTTCCTCAGGCCCCTTTGTAGCATCCTGTAACACCTTGCTTCATTCATATTGTGAGAAATATGCAGTGTGCAAAATAAAATGCACCGATGTGTTGGAAATATATGCTGATATTATGATACCATTTTAACTAAAACCTTTATTTTATCCCTCATCTTTCCTCTGCCTCTGCCTCAATTACTCTCAATCTCCACATCGGCAGCCTTCCTACTGGTGCAGCAGCCCTCGCATGGCTCTCGTGAACGAGAAAGAGGAAGAGGAGGATGCAGAAAAGGCTCTGAAAGGAGAGTTTATAGAGGAAGAACCAGCTGGATTAGTCTCTGGGATCAAGATCAAACACCTTGTTAAGGTGAGCAGCAAAAAAGAACACAGTGGCCCAGAGAGTCAGCATGACCCCTTGCTTAGAGTGGTGCAGGTGGCATAGACGGTCGTAACAAAAATCAATTGCAGCAATTAGACGGTACCTTTATTTCCACTTAGGATGTGCATATGAAGATTTTGGGTTTGTTCTCTCGATAGGAATACCGAGTGGGAAACAAGACGCGTACAGCGGTGCGGGATCTGACGCTGAACATGTTTGAAGGACAGATCTCGGTGCTGCTGGGACACAATGGGGCTGGGAAGACGACGACGCTGTCCATGCTGACAGGTGAGCAGGATATAGAAAAAAGCAATTGTCACACAGATTAGAATAGATGCCACCTACTCAATATTAACCCGTACTTGTGCTTGTGTTTGCAGGTCTGTTTCCTCCCACCAGTGGCAGGGCCTACATCAACGGTTACGATATCTGTCAGGACATGTCCCTGATCCGCCGCAGTTTGGGACTCTGTCCCCAGCACGACGTACTGTTTGATAACCTCACAGTCAGTGAGCACCTGCTTTTCTTCGCACAGGTACTCGCACAATCATGCTCCTATACATGAAACTACTACACAAACCTGCACACCTACTAAACCGTTAAAATGGGGTTCAAATTCTGAGACCACTTTATTAGAGGTTTGTGTCACTATACATTCTCTCAGCTAAATCCTTTGTTGTTCCACACATCATTTCCAAATTATATATTTATTTCATGTTTTTTTTATAGAGACAAAACTCCATTATTATAATGTCTAACCCCCCCCCCCCCCCCCACTACCACTCTTACAAGGAAAAGCTGTACAGGGGATGGATGGATGAATGAGTATTGTAATATTATTTCCATAACTGTTATTGTAGCCTCAGCAGTTTTACTTTACCAAGAGATTCAATTTAGCATTAATTTTCAACATTAGTTTCATTAAGAGGGAGAGGGAGAGCGTGGCCTAGGGGATAGATTTTAGTTTCTGGTTCGAATCCCACTCTTTCCCATCTGCATGCTTTGTGTCCTTGGCAAGATACTGAACCCCTAAATGGCCCCTCATAAATGTTGAGTGTACTGAAAATGTAAGTCGCTTTGGACAAAAGCGTCAGCTAAATGACATGTAATGTAATGTAAAGAGCATTTTTTTCTGTGACTTCCATCTTGGTGTCCTTCCACAGTGGATTATTCTATCAGCGTATTGTAACTTTTCATTTCTTCTAAATACTAAACTTTCCCCCTTTTAGAGCCTGGTAAATGCTGGTGGTTTACTCTATTTGTTCTTGTATCTAGTTGAAAGGCTACTCCAAAGACAAGATTCCAGATGAGGTGGACAGAATCCTCCGTGTCCTGAACCTTGAGGACAAGCGGCACGCTCGCTCCAAGACCCTCTCTGGTGGCATGAAGAGAAAACTCTCTATTGGCATTGCCCTCATTGGAGACTCAAAGGTCATAAGAATTTAACAAGAATTATTCAGCGTCATTCATTTTGTCATATCTCTCCACCTCAATCAACTCCTCTTATCTTTACCCATCTCTAGGTTGTGATGTTAGATGAGCCCACATCGGGTATGGACCCCTCAGCTCGACGTGCCACCTGGGACCTCCTGCAAGGGGAGAAACGGGGTCGCACCATTCTGCTCACCACGCACTTCATGGACGAGGCTGACCTGCTCGGTGACCGAATCATCATCATGGCAGGAGGAGAGCTGCAGTGCTGCGGGTCACCGCTCTTCCTTAAGAACAAATATGGTAAGTGGAGGGGTTATGTCGAAATGGCTGCTGACCATGTCCTTCTCAGAGTTGATTGATTTTAGGAATGGTTGTTAAAAGACAGCTGTGCCTTTTTATAGGAGCTCACACGAATTATAAAAATATATAAATTCTTGTGAACACAATATCAATCATTGGACAAACATTCAGTTGGACTCAAGGATGACTTGATTAGATTCTGGTGGTCATGGTCATGGTGATCCAACGTGTATTATCAGATGTCATTCTTGCTCATGAGATTTGAAAATCTAGTTATGAAGTGGAAACACGTGATCGCCATGACTTATTACAGCAGGCTTATTCCTTTCTTCTGCTCACCAGGTGCTGGCTACCACATGGTGATAGTAAAGGATGCTCTTTGTAACGTGTCCGAGATCACCCGCCTTGTCCACATGTATGTTCCAAACGCCACGCTGGAGAGCAGCGCCGGAGCCGAGCTCTCTTACATTCTGCCCAAAGAAAGCACCAGCAGGTGAGTCCGACTGGTCTTTGTTCCTCCGTTGAGTACTCACAAAAACACAGTGGAAAGAGTGAAGTGGCCTAATGGTTCGAACGGGCACTAACCAGAAATCCCCTCGGCTGAACCATATGACTAAAGGATAATGACTCTGGCTTCTGTGAAAGGAGACAGCGCACTTGAGAATGTCCAGGAATGAATCAGGAAATTTTATAAAATGTATTTCCCCACCTCAGAGTGGCTTTTCTCTTTTTCTCTCTTTCTTCTCTTGGGTATTTTATTATGATATGATTATTCAATGCATTTTGGCAGCTTTAGATTCATCAATACCTTTGCTGAGTGACAACCTTTATTTTCCCGGATTTACTCTTTTGTGAATGACTCCTCAGGTTCGAGCTGCTGTTCGCTGAGCTGGAGATGAACAGAGAGGAACTGGGCATCGCCAGCTACGGAGCCTCTGTCACCACCATGGAAGAAGTTTTCCTCAGGTAGGAGAAATAGCACATGGGAGGTCATGGTGATAATTTTCTTTTATCAGCAGAATCTGACGCTGGGAGTAACCCTCCTACTGCCTGGCAAAGCAATATCAACCATGGACTGACTGATCTGCTATTTAATCAGCTATTTCTCTCATTACCCAGGGTAAGACTTGAGAGAGATGGTGGTAGCGCTTTAACTGTCATGGCTCCTGTGGGATAACCGTCAATCAGTCACGCTATATCTCAGTGTTGTCTTTATAAAGATTATTATTATTATTAATAGAATATTAATATTATAGAGAAGGACAGTTAAACCCTCCGGAGTCTCTCAATTTTAATAAAGTTGTTCTGACTTTCAATCCATCTATTTTTGGAACATTTAAACTGTTTCTATCCCAGATTCATAAAATCCCTTTTCCCCTTTTGTACACAAAACCACATCAACTGAACCTTAGTGTAAATTGGAACAATTTGCAGGTCTCAGTTTCCACATCTCAGTTCCAGCTGCCTGCTGCTTAATGAGCATTTATTTCTGCTTCCCCATTGACTCGCCATGCGTATCTGTGGCAACGAGCGCATCCACTGCAGCCGGCTGACTCTGTACGCCGCTTCACTTGCACGAGTGTATGGCATCGCAACAGGCCTCATTATTTACGGATCACACTGAGAGCCTATCGCTGTGTTTCGGTCGTCTACGCTACACAGCATCACACACATCAAACATGACACACAGAGAAAGCTGCTGTTTCAACTTTTTCTCGTTTAGCTCCCTTCTCGAGTTCAGTACATTGCAGCCGAGAACGTGACTTGTCTTTCAGATGGTAGCATTTCCACAATTTAAAATGGCTTTATTGTTCCAAAACGTCTAAAGAAATATGATGTTGTAGAGCTCAGTTTATTCATATTTAGTTTTTTCATTCCTTAGAATTATAAATGTGCAGATGTTTGCAACTAGGCTCTCAAAGGCACAGTGAATCTGGCAGGATGAGCCTGTCTAATAAAGTTAGATTGGTTAAATGATTATTTAATGATAAGGGCTGGAAATAGTTTTATTTGAAAGCAGCCCTGGTTTGCTATTCTTCTTTTACTAAAAAATAAACAGAGAGAATGGATTTGCACAGCGAGTGTTTCTTGTTAAACAAAACAAAATAAATACAAATAAATCTATCTTTATTCATGTGTATATACATATACAGTTTTTCTAGTCAGTTGCTTCCAAAACTGCAGACTTCATATTCAATTCACCTTTTAATGCTGTTTTCTGTTTGTCAGTGCATAATTGCAGCTTTTTTCTTTATGTGTTCAGAGTGGGAAAGCTGGTAGATTCCAGTTTGGACATCCAGGCTATCCAGCTGCCCGCCCTCCAGTACCAACATGAGAGACGGTCCAATGACTGGACCACAGACGACGCCAGCAGCATCAGCGGCATGACCGATGTCACCGACTTCACAGACAGCGGCACACTCATCTCAGAGGACTGCTCCAACATCAAGCTCAACACGGGGGTGAGATAAAGAGAAACCAAAGGCTTTTTTTATTCTTTTTTTTATATCGTTCTCATGGCTCACATTTCGCTTTCCCTTTTTTCTCCCCCGACGCCAGGTGAGACTCCACCTGCAACAGTTCTATGCCATGTTCCTGAAGAGGGCGCTGTACAGCTGGAGAAACTGGAAGGTGATGGTGGCTCAGTTCCTGGTTCCTTTGGTCTTCACTGTCGTGGCCTTAGTGGTGGCACGCACTTTCCCCAGTCACCAGAGCGCCCCTCAGCTGAGGCTGGCACTCAGCCGCTACGGTCCCACCAGGGTCCCTTTGGCTCTGCCGCTCGGGGCGAGTCCACTGGCTTCTGCTCTGGCAAAGGCATACACTTCACAGCTCCCCGCCCAGCTCGGCCAACTCGTCAACATCACTGGTGAGCCGAGCGAGACCGAGACATGGCTCGTCTGCTCGGTTGAGTGTTTACTGACCACATGTCCTCTTTTCTGTTCCGCTCCCTTCAGACTTCACTGATTACATCCTGACCCAGGCAGGGGAGGAGGGAGGCAGCTTTAATGAGCGCTGTGTGGTGGGTGCAGCCTTCCGTGGCCACAGCAGCCAGTTTACCGAAGCCACGGCCTACTTCAACAACGAGGGCTACCACACACCCGCCACGGCTCTCATGATGGTGGACAACGCTCTGTTCAAACTTATAGCAGGGCCAAACGCTTCCATAGAGATGGGAAATTACCCCATGCCACGCAACCTGTCGGAGGCCGCCCAGGGCCGGCTGACAGAGTGAGTACAGGGGCGTGGTGAACAATTAGACTGATAGTAAAACTATTGTCTCCACCAGGTAGGGTACGATTTGATCTGTCGGACGTGGTTTCTAGCAGGAGGAGGTTAATGAGTGTTAATGGTCGCCTGCCAAGAGTTTCAGCCATTGTTCGTTTTGAAAGTCATGAATTTATATTACGCCCTCTGAGCCATGACATTTCTTTAGCATAGACTGTACGCCACGGGGACTTTCTCTTGTCGGGCTAACCTTGCATGCATTAACTAGGTGTGACAAGAAAAGAGTTAGGAGACAGATTTTCAACACATCGTTGTCTATATGGCCAGACAAGGTTATATATTTCCTACATGAATGTGATTCTGTTAATCATCAGCCAGTTTCCACCTCCTCCTTTCTTCTCTATCCTAACCGTCTGTCTTTTCCCTTCCTCCTGTAAGGGGTAAGACAGGCTTTGCCATCGCCATCAACCTGATGTACGGCATGGCCTCCCTCTCCAGCACCTTCGCCCTGCTGCTCGTCACGGAGTCCGCTATTAAGTCCAAGCACGTGCAGCAGGTCAGCGGCGTCTACCTGTCCAACTTCTGGTTTTCGGCACTGCTCTGGGACCTGTTCAACTACCTGCTGCCCTGTCTCCTCATGTTGGTGAGTTTTGACATCTGATGACGTGCGGGTATTAGTATACTGAGACTGACTGGTTGGAGATTGGCCAGATTTGTCCCGGTTAAAAATACAGTCTGCATAGAACTGATGCTTGAATTGTCCTCGCTCGTGTCTTGACTTGTTTTGTCTTCAGGTGGTGTTCCGGGCGTTTGGAGTAAAGGCCTTCGTAGAGGATAACCACCTGGTGGATGTGTTGCTGCTGCTGTTGCTCTACGGCTGGGGCGTGGTGCCTCTTATGTACCTACTCAGCTTTTTCTTCTCCTCTGCGGCCACCGCCTACACTCGCCTGACCATCTTCAACGTGATCTCTGGCACTGCCACCTTCCTGGCTGTCAACATCATGGCCATCCCAGGTGAGAGGAGACCCTGCTTTCCATCCTAGGTTGACATTGACAAAGTGCCTCAGTGCCTTAGTGGGCACAATGTCACCTTTCCATATAGCTGTTAATCAGATTGAGTCCCAGGAAAAAATAAACTCCTGATTATTCTGTAGTTGTCCAAATATATTTTCAGGTGCTGCCAGTTATTCTTTCATTCTGTCGCACTCACAGGTTCACTCAAACTCACAAATTGGTCTGAATGATTTTCTCTGGCTCGTACCAAACCTCAGACTCTCTACTCGCGCTCCTGCCTGAGCGGTGATAACAGTAATTGTTTGCAGCGTCAGAGATTATTTGGCCCAATGTCCTTTTCTGCAGTAAAAACAGTGCGAGACACTTTCGAGTCGTTAACAGGAATTTATTTCCTCTGTGACACATTAGATGAGCTCTTAAAAGCACATATAAATAAACTAAGCTAACTAAGCAATGCTTTAGGATGACTAACTCAGAAGGTGCCGAAAGATGCACTATAAACAAACATGCTAGCTTTGCATGTTAAGACAAATCATAATCTATAATCACTATATTCCATAATCAATACTCTGTAGGTCGCGCCGCTAATGTTGTGAATGTTAACATTTATGGCCCTCAACTTAAATAGGACCCTTACTTTTTCAAATGTATTTTCCATTATAAATCAACTGCTTATACTCAGGATAGATTTAAGGGTTGGGAAAGTAGGTTTTTTTATTTGCTAATTACATCTCGAGTTGAAAGGGAAACAACACGGTTTCCCTCCTCTAATACAACCTGCTTTTTATATGGATATGAAGCCAGTGAGGGATCATGTTCTCGAGGCCTGTGTGGAGAGAAGTTGAGTTTTTGAAATGACACTGAGGAGACGTCTGACTCCACAGGTTAAAAAAATTGGAAACATAAGGAAAAAAATAGGTAAGAAAATAAAAGATTCCTGATCATTCCTGTTCATTGCTGCATCATGATTTCTTCCTCCAGAGTTGAAACTGCAGCACCTGTCACACCTGCTGGATAAGGTGTTCCTGATCTTCCCAAACTACTGCCTCGGAATGTCCTTCAGCCAGTTCTACCAGAACTACGAATTCCTCTCTTTTTGTACGTCCAGCTTTGTTAGCGAGGCGATCTGCAAACACTACAGTAAGGACAACGATGATTTTTCGTCAGATAATTAAAAAAAAATCGGATGTAATACCAAAAAAGGTCTTTTGCACAGATTCTGCATGATTGTGCTCGTAATCAAATTGACTAAACGTTTCCTCTGGTTTTAGACGTCACATACCAGACAAACTACTTCTCCATGTCGGAGCCTGGTGTGGGACGCTTTCTCGTGGCCTTTTCGATTCAGGGAGTGGTCTTCTTCATTCTGCTGTTTACCATCGAGCTGCAGTTTGTCCGCACACTCTGGAGAATCGTCAACTCCCTGGGCAGACGGCACAAGCAGGTAGATGAGTCGCGGGAGCACAGCCCAGTGTTTGTGTGTGTTCGATTATTCCTCTGATGAAACTGGAAGGTTTTAACAAGCAGCCTGCACAGTGATGGATCTCCCCGGGGATATTAGGTGATTACATTCAGACTGAGCAGAGCAAAATCCCTGGAGACAACTGGAGTAGTGATTGTAGAGCCACATAGTAAATAGTGTCTGGTCATGCAGATATAATAAAACGTTTAAAAAAAAAGAAATAGATATTTTAAATCATATTAGAAACATTAAATCATAATAGGCTGAATTCCAGGTCATAAGGTTGAAGATTTAATAACACAGACCCCCCTTATTGTGTAATTGAATTAATCGTGCCTAATCTCCTTCATGAGTCTGCTAGAGCATTTTTATACTGTATGTACTGTTGTCCCTTGTTACCTCGTCCAAGGAGTTCCTGTTTCCCCCCGTGTTTGTTAGTTAGCAGTATTGAAAATCTACTTGTTGGAAGGATGTGGTTTGGGTCAGGAAAGAAGCGACTGAATTTTGGTGTGGATCCAGGTCTTTGTCATTGTGAGACAGGTTTTTTATAAAAACATTTTAATAGATTCTCCTAGAATAATTAATGGCTCTTTATGAAGAAAAGAAAAATATATTTATGAGTGTGTGCAATTGGGTGATCCTTTAATTACAAATCCAGATCTAATGAATTGAAATGTGGTTTAGAAGGGAGACTGTTGGAGGAGGTGTTCTCTCTGAGTGGCTGTCATCTGAAAGCGCCTTTTCTTGTAAGACGGATGTTAACAGGAAAATGCTATGCGTTATTTGTTTTTAATTGTTCACGGTACATTTTCATTTTACTTATGTGTGTGTGTTTGTGCCTCAGTTACCTCTAATAGAGGACGCAGCGCTCCTTCCAGAGGACAGAGACGTGGCCGATGAGAGGAAGAGGGTCCTGGAGTGCCAGCCGATAATAGAGTCCATGGTCGGCAGCCCCCTTGTTCTGCATGAGCTCAGCAAGGTACGAAGCACAGAAGGTTTTTTCCTTTCGAAACTCAGAGATGAAGTGCGTCAGAGTCGAAACCTCTCTTTACTCTGGATGCATGTGACTGTGAGATATGACACAGTGGTTATCGCTTCCTCTCAGGTGTACAGCAGTGGGGAAAATCTTCTGGCTGTGGACCGGATGTCTCTAGCTGTTGGAAAAGGCGAATGTTTTGGCCTCCTGGGCTTCAATGGAGCAGGGAAGACCACCACCTTTAAGATGCTGACGGGTGATGAGAGCGTTACCTCCGGGGACGCTTACATTGATGGATACAGCATTTTGAGGGACATTAAAAAGGTACGAGCAGAGGGGTTTACATTCACTCGGTCGAAAGTGTTGCTTTCAAAGTGCAGATATTTGAAAGTGCACTTTTATCTCTGCATTGCAGGTGCAGCAGCGCATCGGTTACTGTCCCCAGTTTGACGCCGTGTTGGACCACATGACAGGAAGAGAAACTCTGAGTATGTATGCCAGGCTCAGAGGAATACCAGAGAAGTATGTGTCTGGCTGTGTGGAGAACGTCCTTAGGTCCCTGCTGCTGGAGCCTCACGCTGATAAACTGGTCCGCAGCTACAGGTGAGTCATCTATGCCACACGGTACACGTGTTATCCTGGATAAGGCTTCATGCTGTGTGTGTAAAATATCCTCTCACCATCAACATGGCAGTGGCGGTAACAAGCGGAAGCTGAGTGCGGCCATGGCTCTGATTGGTGGGCCTCCGGTCATCTTCCTGGACGAACCCTCGACTGGGATGGACCCTGTGGCCAGGAGGCTGCTGTGGGATTCTGTGACACGCACACGAGAGTCTGGCAAGGCCATAGTCATCACTTCTCACAGGTGAGATTTAGATTGTGTTGTATTTGGTTCAGGAGTGGTAGAACGTAACAACTCCTGGTTACCCTGGTGCTGTATTTAAGTGAACAAATGTTGGTTCTTGCGTTATACTTATCTTATTTTATATTCTTATTTTCTGCATTTAATTCAGCAATGATTACTTAAGTAGGTACTTCCATAAAACATCTGCAATTTTTGACTATACTACACTTTTGTGTAATTAATTATTTTAACAATATGATTATTTAAGCTAAGTTAAATATTTACTTTTGTTTAAAACATGTTCCACCCCCCCTGATTACCAGTTCAACAGAGTTATACTGCTACATCCTCATATATGAAACTCAAACAACCACTGTCCCCTCACCAGTATGGAGGAGTGCGAGGCCCTGTGCACCAGGCTGGCGGTGATGGTCAACGGCCAGATGAAATGTCTCGGGAGTCCCCAACACCTGAAGAGCAAGTTTGGCAGTGGCTACACTCTGCTGGCTAAAGTGCACGTGGAGGTGGATCTGGAGGACAGTGATCTGCATCTGTTCAAAGAGTTCATTGAAAGCACCTTTCCAGGTCAGAGACACATAGTAACACTTAGAATGATAATCATAAGATTAACATTTATAACTTGTGTTTTAGGTATTTGGATATTGTTTCTGCTCTTCATCAATCATGGTTAATGTCTAAACATGTGTGTTTCCTCCCACAGGAAGTCAACTAAAGGATGAACACCAGGGGATGGTGCACTACCACTTGACTGACAAAACACTAACTTGGGCCCAGGTACTGTCACAGAGCTGCATGTTTATTTTATTTAAAAAAAATCCATCCCTGCACTTGTGCTATGTCTGATCACCCTCTAGTGGACAAACTAATTTACTGCAACTTTCAGTTACCTCAGCTATGACAGTTTCAGCAAAACTCTATTCATCCAGCAGGTCTCCATCTCATTCCTATTTGGTCACCTCTGTAGGTTTTTAATCTTGATGACCTGAGATTTTTAAAACTAACACAAACAATATAAATCTGTAATTGACCAGTGTTGCATGATGGGTAAATTGACACACTTGTACCATTTTTACACTGGCAGGTAGATACAGGTTGAGTCCACTAGAGCAGTTTGCCTCTCTCTCTTTTGTTCTTCTCTCGATTCTTCATGCTCAACGTCCGGAATGCAGCGCTCTCTCACCTCTCGCCCTATTAGCCTGTTTACCCGGGTTTCATGTTTCCATGTCTGCCAATCAGAGCCGGAGCCGATTCAAACCCTTGTCTACTGCAGTGTCATTCGATCTGGGAGTTAATTGCCAGTAATCTCTATGAGTGGGTGTTAGTGGGATTATGTTACCAGTGGAGGAGGGGCTCTACACTAATCGCATTATCACATTACACGTTGCATTCTCCAAATTGAGACGTGCATGGAAAAAGATCTACATCATTTTATTTTCATTGTTTGTTTCATTGTGAGTTTGTGGGTAACCCAGGAGATATGTTCACATCCCACTTTCCCACGTTCTCTCTCCCTCCATGTCCTCTGCTCCCCGTCAGGTGTTCGGCACATTGGAGGCAGCCAAAGAGAAATACTGCATTGAAGATTACTGCGTGAGCCAGATTTCCCTGGAGCAGGTGTTCCTCAGCTTTGCCCAGTTCCAGCATTGCATAGAGAGCGGGAAGAAGTAGGTGGAAGAGGAGTCCCTCCATCCATCGTCCATTTTAATCTGTGTGAATGTATGTATGTTTGTGTGTGTGTGTGTGTGTGTGTGTAGATGGACTTACAGTTACACAGAAGTTGTGTATACTGCTGGAGCAGAGAAGGATTTATCTCCTGCTCCATTTTAATATGACCAACAACACATACACACACGTAGACACACACACACACACACATACACACACTGGGCCAGTCCCTAATCGTCACGTTCATCATTTCTACTACTGTATCCTGTAGATGTGTGTTTGCTGGCTCATTCATGCCGTCGTTAATGTTGTTGTGCGATGAGAAGGTAGGAAATGGGAATTTAGTTTATTCCACGTGATGAACTCTGATGCACCTTTTTTAGTGAGGTCAAAGGTCATTGACACCACCCATTAGATACGACCACTACTCTTAATTATGTTTGACAGGGTGTTTGTGTGTGTGTGTGTGTGTGTGTGTGTGAGTGAGTGAGTGTGTGTGTGTACAGCTTGTCTTCTTGTTATTTATGATTTTTATTTCATGATTTTATTTCAGAGACTATGCGAGTTTTGGTGATCGTGAGTCACCACGGGAGAGTGAACCACTCTTATTTTATATGTTTATGAAAATGTAACACACCATTACGCCTTATCTAACTAATGAGGGTTTGTGTAATTATATTGCTCAATATTAAACAATGTACATAATGTGGCGTGTTCATGGTACTAAAACCAGTTCGTCATTCAAAAACAACTGTTACTCTTTTAAAGACAGATTTCTTTGGGGGCTCATTAACAAATGCATGCATACAATACGACATACAGAGCGCATGATGATGAAGATGAAGATGAAGAACACTGGAAGACCGTCCTTTCTGCAGAGGAATACATTCAGTCCAGTCTGAGAACATATAATATGCCTCTTTTATGAACCAATGATTCTGTTTTTCGCTGCCAAACAAGTTACAGCATCAGTTTATGTCTCGGCCATTAGGAATTACGCAGAAGCTATTTAGAGAGGATCCCTGTATGACGCAGGCGATAATGATGCCGCCAGTGCCGTCGCGGCAAAACAGGAGGAATTGACCTCAAGTTGAATCAGACCACATGTGATCGATTTGGACCAACGAGAGCAAGACTGCAACGACCTATGAGGCGTTTACGAACGTTTATTTCTTTTTTTCCCCTATGCATTTCATATGGTACACCTCTGTGTATGTGTATGTATGTATATATACATACATACACATGTGAAATACACTTTGTGTGTAAATTAGTGGGTTTGTATGTGAGGAAGCGGGGGACTGACGACTCATTATTCCTGTGCTACGATATGAGACCTGAGAGATTGTCCCTGTGCAGTGGACGAGCTTTACTGCTGCGTCACATTTAGCGTGTAGCTGCTCCTTTTAGGAAACGCAATAAAAAGGCTGAACAGTTGTATGGACGGTGAAGGCGAATAAAGTCCCCTGCACACAAACCGATGCTTTGTCCCTGAGGGAGAATAATCCGCGCAGTGTTTGTTTCTCTTTCATCAAGCTCAGAATGTGCCCCCCCCCCCCCATCATCACATGTCTGTACTTTAAAGAACCTGTAAACCCATCACGTGTGTTCTATTCCATAGGATTGTTAGGATTTCCTCACACGTAACGACGAGGAACACATCATCATTATTGTGGTTTGTATTCCCTGCTTGCCATGCCGTGTTTAAGATCAATGCTATTCTCTGAGACGGATCATCAATCAGATGAGCTGACACTCGTGAGCAGATTCCGTCTCTTGAAGACAAATCGACCAGAAGTGAGATGAATGTATTTCCGCGTCTCACACGAAAGCGAGAAGCACTCAAGGTTATTCAGACTTGTTACCAATTTTCTGCACTTTCTTCATGTCACTGTCCGATGTGTGTAGAAACAAAAGGAGTAGACATTGACATTCCGTTGGTCCATAAAAAGTTTGACCCTCTTCATGTTTTACTTTTGTTCTGTTTGTTTGTGTGTATCTGCACAATTCATTGTCTCTTTACACTGTACGACTTGAATCAACTGCAGCGTCTGATACGTAGATACACAAACATGGGAACGTTTGTTCTGCTGATACTGAAAGAATTGGGTGCTGAAGCACTGTCATTTAAAAGGGGAATTTACATCTGTGTAATGTATTGTACTATGGAACTGACCTAGTCAACTGTATTTGTGTCGCAATTCTTTTTAATTAAATAAAGCTCTATGCACATGGAAGCAAACATCTGAGTCAGGTCCTGTTTTTCCACCAGCGCAGACTTTACACTTTTCTGAATCTGTTTTCTGCACACACGCCACCAGAGAACAGAGATGTCTGGTTCAACTCCAAGAGAATCCTATTGTTTATTTCTCTTTTTGTTGTATTGACACGTGTGGATCATTGTCAAACATGTATTGCAGCTTTTTTCAAACGGACTCATTTATAGCAAATTAAGTTTATCAGTAAAATGTACCCTCCTTGTTTGAGGTAACAGTTGATGACACTGATGACCATCAACAGCAGTAGCAGCTTGACACACTTTAGTACTTGTAGAACATATCTGTGAAGATTCTCAGTTATCTAGGTCATGGTATCTGAAGGAGTTGTTCATTTGTACCCAATAACCCACAGAGGTTAATTACCTGAAACCTCCCTCGGCCTCTTGGAGGAGCGAAACGACTTTCTGAAAATTCTGCAGCCATAAACCAACCACCCTGAACTAGTTCTCTGCTGCTGTCACTCATGAACTTGTAGAGACACATGCTCGCACGCCCACACACACACTCCAACTTAACTAGCTTTGTTTCAAATAGATGTCAGGCTCAGCTCTGACACAATTAATATTGTCATATTTCAATTTTTCGAATTATTCTTCTATAAAACTAAAAATATTTGGCTCAATGTCAAATATATTCTGCAACTTTTGTCGAATGGAGTTTATTATTGAAATAAGCCATTGTTATTGCTCCTTTCTGTGTTCTAAACATTAAAGGTCCAGTGTGTAAGGTTCAGGTGAAAGTGATCTATCCACAGAAAGCGAATATAAAATAGAATGAGCCCTTTATATTTAAATACACCATGTTTTCATCAGGAGCGGGTCCTCTCTATGGAGGCCACCATGTTTGTTACGGTCCTTCAAACTGGACAAACTAAATACTTTTTGAGTTTTTATGACAACTGAAGGCTGCCACCGGTTCTCTATCATGTTTGGAAGGGGAGGGGGTGAGGTGAGGGGTGTTCAGCTGCAACAGGCAAGTAAGAAAGAATGTGGCCCAAGCTTTGGCCCAGCAGCACAATTTGAATATTGGACATTCCTCAGAGATCAGTGCACATAAAGTTCTCACAGTACATGAACACTGCTGAAGTTGGAAAATGGAAAAATGCTAATTTCTTTCTGCTCAAAATTTGAAGCGCATTTGTTCTATATCCAGTTTCTCTTTGTTTTCTTTCTTAACGTCCTCAGGCCTTAAAACGTGACTTCAAACAAACTGTCTGAGAATTTAAATTAATTATATGGTTGAAATCACAGCTTGTCAACAACCTGCGGTGAAAAAGGTTTATTTTTTATTACAGACATCAGACCAGTCACGAGCACAATCAATAAAGAATACAAATTCAGTGAAAACCCAACAATAATAACAACAAACATATTTAATTAATCGAATATAAGCAGCTCAGCGACCTAAATAACACCAGCAAAATAAAAGTGACAAAAATATTTTTTGTTGTTGCTGCTATAGTTGTTGCTGTTGTTGCTTTTGTTGCTACAGTTTGTTGTTGTTGTTTAACAGAGGATGCACGTTTCCGGTGCGCCAGGGGAGCACCGGATGAGCGTTCATGTCACAGGTGACGTCAGGCAGAGGCTCATCACAGAAGTGAGAGGAGAAGGAGGAGGAGGAGGAGGGAGAGTAACACGACGGCTCACACTATATTTCAAGTTATTGAGCAGAGAACAGCGTTGCCACTTCACGGAGGAGAGAACCACAGCAGAACATCGACTGAACCAATGGCTGTTGTGGAGGACTTGTTGTTCTCCCTCGTCTCCGGCCCCACCACTCTGCTGGCCGCTGCTGTTGTGCTCCTCGTCCTCTGCCTCGTCTCCAGCCGCCTCAGCCCGGGTGAAGCGGCGAGGGGTCCCCCGGGGCCGAGGCCTCTGCCCCTGCTCGGCAACGTGCTGCAGCTGGATCTCAAGAGACCCTACAGGACCCTGTGTGAGGTGAGACGAGGCCTCCTGCTCCAACACATCCCTTCTTACACCTCTGCTTTCATATATATACGAGCTTGTGTGTTTGTCACATGTGTGACGGTGTTTTGGTTTGGAATTCACTTTTTCATCTTTGTGTTTTACCCAACAAGAAGAAAAGGACTAAATAAACTCGTTGTCCGTTTCCTAACTGAACTTATTGGTGTAAGGGGAGGATCGATAACATACAATATTAACCCAGCTTCACATTTATTTTTGGAGACATTCACAACAACAATAATAAATCAATTAATACAAACGTTATGTTTTAACCTGTGGGTGGCAAAGAGAAGGACTCAAGAAACCTGGGGTCAGTTCCTAGCTGAATTAATTTGTGGTTTCTGGTTTAAAAAGTGTTTTTAGTTTTAAGACGTTATTTTCTAATTCGAGCTTAATTTGGAATTTTGCTTCAAGTATAAATAAAATGAAATACCTTAATTTTTAATACCTTATTGACATAAATAATTTGTCATTCACAAAGGGAAATACACAGCTTCTTCTAACCATATTTGAATCAGCATGTAGACAAACAATTAAAAAAAAAAAAAACACGCAGACAGAAGAGACAGTGGTGACAGTTATAAAATAACACACACAGGGATAAACCATCACAACACAATACCAAGTCTTAGTACAGTCAAAATTCTTCTCAAAGACAGGCAGCTAAGGGGGGCCACATAGTGTTGTTGATAATATATGAGGCAAGAAGAGCTCCTTATATACACAGGTCATCTCATTATTCAGGGATCATCCACATGCTACAGTTTGTCGACCACCACAGGTCATCTATTTGGGACTTTTGTGTTATTTCAGCTTTCAGAGAAATATGGCTCAGTGTTCACTGTTTACTTTGGACCTGATAAAGTGGTGGTGCTGGCTGGATACAAGGCGGTCAAGGAGGCTCTGGTCAGCTTCTCAGAGGAGTTTGGAGACCGATACATCCACCCCATGTTTTATGACTTGAATCAAGGTCATGGTAAGGTCAACACTTGATTATTTCTTTTCCTCATAGGCACAAAAGCAAAATCCTTGGAAATTCTGGATGACCATGTGTGTGATTTGATTTAAAAGGAATCATTTTTGCAAACGGAGAGTCGTGGAAGGAGATGAGGCGTTTCGCCCTCTCCACCCTGAGAGACTTCGGGATGGGCAAAAGAGTAATCGAGGATAAAATCGTGGAGGAGTGCCAGTTCCTGATCCAGATGTTCGAGGAGCACAAAGGTATTGAGTTAATGTAAGAACCTGACAAAATGTTCTGATGTGCCAAAACAACAAATGTAACGTATTTTGCTTCCTGTCTCCGGTAGGGAAACCTTTTGATACAGCAAATCCATTAAATTATGCCACGTCCAACATCATCTCTTCCATCGTGTACGGGAGCAGATTTGAATATAACGACCCTCAGTTTCAAAACCTGGTGAAAAGATCGAATGAAAGCATTCGGTACAGCGGCGCCGCTTCAATCCAGGTAAAGCTCATGTTGTTTTATTTTAATCAGTTCTGATCAAAGGGGTTGTGATCGTCAGCAGTGATGACAGATGTGATCTTGTTTGTATGTTGACACATCAGGACGTGACTAAAAAGGAGAATCGCCTCAAATGATGTAGGATACAAATAACTTGTAGCATCAGTTTACAGTTGCTTTGGGAATTTTTGAAGTTGAAGTGTTGAAAAGTAAAATATTTATGTACTGCAGTTAATAAGCTCTCTTTATTTGTATCACCCCTGCCAAGGACGTCCGTTCACAGGATTATGCACAAACACAAAGAACAATTTTATTGAAACTTGTTACCAGGACAATTTATAGGCCAAGAAGGACTCCCCTTAAAATTGGGTGCAGAATTCTTTTTTTCCCACTTTCCCTAAAATTGTGATTTTTTTTTTTTTTTTTTTAACCATTTTCACAGGGATGGATTCATAAAAGAGTAATACAGGCATATTTATTTGATTAATGTCTATGTGTGTTTTATATTTGGTGTAGCTTGATTGAATTTAAAGAGAACTATTGGGCCTTGGTGTATGTGCTATGCTGACTTCCATTCTATTTCTTTCATGAGCCTTAACACTTCATGTGGCCGATGCTCAATGTGTTTAACAAACAGCAACAGATTTGTTGAGAACTGTCTGAAATCATCTCTGTTGTCTTTTTACTGTTGTGCCACAGATGTACAACATGTTTCCCAGGTTGTTGGGTTGGATAAGAACCCGGCAGCTCATATTACAAAATCTCCACTCGAGCATCAGGGATGTGAGAGACTTAATCAAGAAACTGAGAGAGACGCTGAACCCAAACTCCTGCAGGGGGTTCGTGGACTGTTTTTTGGTTCGGACACAGAAAGAAGAGGTGGGATGCCATTTTCAAAAATCATTCATGTTTTTTATCAGATACAGAATAAGGTTGTGGCCCACGAATATTTTATAATAATCTGTGGCTTTTCTTTCTCTCAGGACTCTTGTGTTACAGACACTCACTACAATGAGTTAAACTTACTTTTTTCGATAACGAACTTGTTTGCTGCTGGAACTGACACCTCTGCAAGTACACTCAGATGGGGTTTGCTGTTTATGGCCAAATATCCCCATTTACAAGGTAAGATGAAGTATGTATGTTTTAACCTGTGGCTTCCTTGAAAAGCCTTTTAGTTTTGGTTGTGTAGAAGCTGTCTAAAGACATTAACATCTCATTTGAATTGTTTCTTAAGAGTGAATATTAATCTGTGGTGGCTAGATTTTTATACCAAATAAAAGAAACATCTTCTTCATGAGACAATAAAGGACAGGGAAAAACACCACAAGCCGAATATGTGAACACTTCAAACATGCTTTGATATTACTGATCTCGTGAGTCGGGTGATAGGAAACAGTCCGGTCCAGATAAATGACCGGGTCAAAAACAAGATTAAAGTAGCGTCCTACATTTGTCAAGTTTTTATATCAGTTTCATGTGCATCCAGACAAAGTCCAGGAGGAGCTGAGCAGGGTGATCGGAGGCCGTCAGGTTCGAGTGGAGGACAGGAAGAACCTGCCGTACACCGACGCCGTCGTCCATGAGATTCAGAGAAAGGCCAACATTGTCCCCATGTCCATTCCTCACAAAACCAGCCGAGACGTCACCTTCCAGGGCTACTTTATCAAAGCGGTCAGTAACCCACATACAGGTCAATACATATACATTTGTGTTTGCTGGGTCTTCCACCTCTGAACACTGGGAAATGCCTTCATTCTCAAGCTTTACGTGCTTTTTCCCCGTTTCATGACAGGGTACTATTGTGTTTCCTCTTCTTACTTCTGTCCTGGCTGATGAGAGCGAATGGGAGACCCCGCACACTTTCAACCCGTCCCACTTCCTGGACAACGAGGGTAAATTCATCAAGAGAGACGCCTTCATGCCCTTCTCTGCAGGTACAGCAGCTTGGTCACACGTTTTTATTTTCCTCTATAGATCAGAACTCATCTACACTTGAACACACATGTTTTTTTGCAACCAGGCCGCAGAGTGTGTCCCGGAGAGAGTCTGGCAAAGATGGAGCTCTTCATCTTCTTCGCCTCCCTCCTTCAGTGCTTTTGCTTCACTCCTCCACCTGGAGTGGAAGAGGATGAACTGGATCTGACCCCGGCTGTGGGCTTCACCCTCAGCCCTTTACCTCATGAGCTGTGTGCGGCTCGTCGCCAGTGAGGGAGACGGCCAGAGCGCTGGATTATAACAGCCTTTGTCATTTGGACAAATTGTTTTTCTTCTATTTTTCATGCTGCCCAAATCCTCGAGATCGAGAGCTGTGATCAGGATACAGAAGTGATCTGAGAGGATGATGAACAAATTAAAGATGGGAACGCCGAATAGCCTGTTATTTTTTTTTATATATTGATAGAAACTTGATGTATTTGCACTTTTATAGTTAGAGAAGACAAGAGCATATTTCTGCTTTTCAGCAACTGGGGATTTATTTTTACAAACTGATTTACATTTCTTTTGTATAATTAGATAGAGATGATTTCCCAACAAATTGTTGAAATCAGTGTCAGTTATTTGCTCGATCTTTTATTTTAGCGCCTACGTCTTTATTTCTACTGGATAATATAAAGTGAAATTACAATACATGATTAAAATGTTCAAAATGTTGTGATGTTAGCAAATAAATAAATATTTCATAAAGGGGAAATTGAGTTTAAGCTGCTTTTAAAATCATGATTTCATCAGCTGTCAAAATTATATTTTTCTCATGAGTTGATTGTCAAGGCTGCTCACTCGTGGAACTGAAGTGAACAACAGTGGAGTGAATAAGTCAAGTTTAACCTGCTCCTGACCTGTAAAAGAGTATATTGAAGAGATCGAACGCTTAAATACATTTGTGTCTGATAACCAGTGACGGCTAATTTTTAACATGCAGCAGCCTTCCGTTGGAGAGGCTGCAGTTTAGTTTAAGTCTTCAGGATGGTGTGTGGTCACAACAGCAACCTTAATTTTGAGTATTTAGATAGATAGATAGATAGATAGATAGATTACTTTATTCATCCCGAAGGGAAATTAAGTCATCATAGCAGCCGGTATATTTGAATACAATAAAATACAATACAATTGAATAAAATAAAAAATGTTGAGGTATGTAGAAAGAATAAAAACAGAAACACAAGATAAATAGGTAGATAAGGTGCAGTGGCAAGATGATGGTAATAGTACTGATGATATGATGGTAATGTTATTGTTAGACAGTATATACAAATAGTACAGTATATGTAGTATATAATATATAACATAATATATATTTATATATGATAGTTATTATACCAATAATATAGCAGTATATAGTAGTAATGGCAGCAACAGTATATATAATAATAGTAATAAATATAATAATAACATGTACACATGTATAAATATGTGTATATAGACCCTTATATACATATAATATACATGATATATAGATATATGATATATAGTATCAATATTGTCTATATTAACACATTTCACATATGATGTGGAGTAAGTGTTCCAGTATATGGAGCGGAGTGTTGTACAGGGTACACAGTGCAAGGAGACAGGTATATTTAGTATTTAAAAAAGAACATCCATTAAAACCAGTTAAAAATAAACATTGGATCTACTCCTTCACAGGGTTGAAGAGGTGTGAGTGGTGGAAACGGTGAGGGGAAAACCACACAGAGGCTCATTCCTCATGTTTCCTTTGTATTCATCCTCATTTTAAGGGTGTTTCGCTGTGTCGCTGCACTTTCCAACCGCTAATCAGCAGGAGGGATCTTATCTAAATATTTGCCATCACGACAAATTCTCTTTTGAGGGCAGGTGGTTGATAAGTTATGGTTCTGTCACGCCTCTTCACCAGTAGCATCTTGAACTCTGTGAGGAAAGCTGCTGTGTGAGAAGGGTTAAGTCAAGACTCCTCCAGTGGAATCATGTTTGAAGATCTTCTCCAGTCCTCTGCTTCAGCCTCTCTGCTGGGGGCCATTGTTCTTCTGCTGCTCCTCTACCTTCAGTCCTCCAGCCTGAGCTCCCCTATAAACCAGAGGGAGCCTCCAGGACCTAAACCTCTTCCCCTGCTTGGCAACCTGCTCCAAGTGGATCTCAAGGGGCTCGACAGCTCTCTTTTTCATGTGAGAAACGTCTTATATCTGATTCCTTGGGACATTTATTTATTCTGGCAGTTATATCACTTCTAATCTAATGCTGTGGGTCTCATTGTTTTACCTGCCTTGATGTGTTAGCTGTCCAAACAGTACGGACCAGTGTTCACAGTCTACTTTGGGCTGAAGAAGGTGGTGATTCTGGCCGGATACAGGACAGTCAAAGAGGCGCTGGTCAACCATGCTGAGGAGTTTGGAGACAGAGTGATCACCCCAATATTCCATGATTTTTGCAAAGAAAATGGTGAGAGAGAAATGTTTGGACTTCTGTCTTTGTCTATGTTAACATAATAAGCATACTGTTATCTATAGAGCACTTATCTAAACAAGCTTACTAAGTGCTTCACAAAATAAATGGCAATAAAAACAAAATTAGCTATTGCAGTCATTCCCAAAGTGTGGGCCTCGGCCCCCTGGTCGCAGAAAGGACTCAAGTGAGGACATGTCGCATGCCCAGAGGACAATCCCCGAGCCTGTGTGTGTGCCGTGCACTGCGATTCTACTTAACTAAAGATACTAAACATGGACAATATTTATCCAAACCTCAAGCATCTTATCAAGTACATAGAGAGCATCGGAGCCAGCTACGCGGCAACATCAGCCCTCTCACCGGGTGAGTTACATATGGGTAGGATCTTGATATAGGTATATCAAGATAAACTGCTCGAGGGGGGTTGGGTGCTGAAACGCCTTATGTATATTTGGTTATGCCTGAAATGTGTTTGTATTCTCCCGGATATCCTTGTCGTGCTCTGTTATACAAAACAGTAAGAATATATTTTTAACGCCACAACTTTGTGATATAAAAAAGAACATGACAACTCAAAAGCATACTCAAAAGGCAAAGCCTTATAACAGTTCTACCCAAAGCAAGCTGCCATTAATGAGTATAAAAATTGACTGCAAAAAAGGCTGAAGCCACCATGGCATTAGTTATCGCTGGACACAGTTCCATGCTGGCATTAGATCACATTGGGGAAGCATGTAAAGCTGCTTTCTCAGACTCCACTGCTGCTACTCACTTCAAAATGCATAGGACAAAGTGGGGGGTTGTGATAAGGTACTTTCGTGATACCAAAGACACAATTGTCTCAACATTTCTGGGGCTTGTTGAGTTGGAGGGAGGAGATGCCAGATCTATAGCCCGCGTTGTTGTGGCTTTCCTGGAGAAGTGTTGCCTCAAAATAGATAAACTCCTCGGGATAGGGACTGACAATGCCTCCGTAATTACGGGGATTAACAATGGGTTCCATAATGTGACGAAGGAGGTGTATGAACTGTTTGTAGTAGTTCTTGGTACGGGAGACTTATAACTGATTTTCAGTGTCTCCAATGAGCAGGCTTACAAGGCCATATATGAGACCATTGTAGTGTGAAAATAACTAAGTATAGTGGGAAAGGACTAAGTGTGTTTGAAACCTATTTTATAGTTGAAGAGTTACTTTTTGCAGACCTGTCTAAGACTGTCTATGTATGCAAATCATTTATTCATGTGCTTTAGATTCCTGTCTTAAACTACGCCTAGAGAACCAGTCTGAACTGGCTCAAGCAAACAGCCTTGTTCTCCTATATAAGCTCCTTGCATTCGACTGTTCTCCATCTTCACTGTGAGATCCCTGTGACTCTGTGTTGATCCTTTCTGCAGAAAGCCCCTATTCAAATACACATAGATAACTTTGGTGCTTCCAGCCTTCTGTATTTCCAGATTTCCATCACACCATCAACTGTGGGGAGAAACCCTTACATATAACCAGGGTGTGCATGATGGACGTGTGGTATTTCAATGGCAAACCCCAAAAAACAAGAATCAACAGTAGAACGCTAACATGTATTTGTTAACATATTTACTCACTTTTTGTCTCTCCCACATCTTTATTCCTCTCTCCTACAGCGTCCATTACAATAGACTTTTAGTTGGCAACACTGGTCTTACTTACAAACAAATGGACAGGGGTGACAACAAAGCAGAAGTAATGATATGCTTGTTGTTATTGATGATGATCAATTCATCATTTTCATCAGTTTTCAAGCGAAATTCAAAGAATTGAAACTAACGCTGATGAAAACACGAGAAAACTGGCAGAAGAGAACAGCACAAGGCTAAAAAAGAGAATCTCACTTTTGTCCCTAGAGCTGTAGAAGAGTAAAAAATGTTCTTCTGGGTTGAACCTTTCTGTTTTCTTTGCTTTCACAGGAATAATATTCTCCAACGGCGACAACTGGAAAGAGATGAGGCGCTTTGCTCTGTCCACACTGAGAGATTTTGGGATGGGGAAAAGAATCACTGAAGGACAAATCATTGAGGAATGTGACAACCTGATTGAAGAATTCAAACAGCACAAAGGTACGTGCACAGTTGTAGGGAGCGCCCCGGGGATCAGGTAGGAGACAATTATTAACTGTGCTGGATTTCCTCACTGTGAGCACGGCCTTTGCAATCCTATCCAAAGGATAATTGGAGCGGCGAAAAATTACGAAAGACAACACTATTTTAGTTATAGGCTTTTATTTGATATATGCTCTTTTTATGTTTTAGTGTCTTCAGAAATGTAAAGGATTAGTTCACCCAAAACAGAAAATTCCCTCATCTACTCACCACTATGCCAATGTGGGTGAAGTGTTGGAGACAACAAAACACTTCTGGAATCTCAGGGGTAAACTTTGTTAGAGCAGAATCTCCACACCCAAGTAAATATACTCTTTTATATATATGTTCACAGGCGCTTACGGGCTAACGGAAGTATTTTCCGAGTGAAATATTATTACATAATTAAATTATGTTTACCATTTTTATACAAGGTATTTTGTGTCCGGAAGCTTGAGGGCTGGGCGCCCTAGGTCCCCGATGACCAGCCGCCACTGGTACAATATTATTGTGCCAGGGCTACATTTGTCCTTTTCAGTTTGCTGCAGTCGCTTAAGTAATTAACACCTTGTGTCTGACTCTTCTCTCAGGTAAAGCCTTCAACAACAGCCGGACACTCTCTTATACATCTACGAATATCATATCAGCTCTGGTGTTTGGGAAGAGGTTTGAATACAGTGACCCTGAACTCCATACACTTGTGGAAACAGGCCATGAGTCCTTCTATCTCACAGGAACAATGTCCATCCAGGTACTGCTACTTACAGATTTGACCTTTATTTTAACATCCCTGTGCGTATTTAAGACTTTTCAACACAGATTAAATACATGATGAGTTGTTGAATATACATTTTCAGAATCAGAACTATTTTTATTACCATGTATATTTGCACATACAGGAAATTGCCTTGGTGTGGTTGTTTCACTGTACAAACAATATAAAAACAACAATATAGAACAACAATATGTACAGTAAGAGAGTTATGGGCACGTCGGTTCTAAGGTGCAGAGATAGGTGATAGTGCCAATAATATATAGTTATAAAATATGGGGGGGGGGGGGGGGGGGTCAGCAGAGTCAGTGTGATCCAGGGGGCTGGAAGCCTCTGGAATAGGTGGTGACCGGGATGGGCAGGATCATCAATGATCTTGCCTACTCTCTTACTGGTCCTGGAGTGGGACAGATCTTCTCGGCTGACCGAATGATCCACTGCAGTCTGCCCTTGTCCTTGGCAGTGGAGGCAGCAAACCAGACAGGCTGTGTAGAACTCAACCATCCCTTTCCGTGGCATGTTGAAGTTCCTCAGTTGCCGCAGGAAGAACATCCTCTGCTGGGCCCTCTTGATGATGGAGGGGATGTTCTTCGTCCACCTCAGGTCCTGTGCGATTATAGTCCCCAGGAATCTGAAAGACTCCACAGTTTTAACTGGGGAGTCGCACATGGTGAGGGGGCGGTTTGGGCTGGGCTCCTCCTGAAGTCTGCTACCATCTCTACAGTTTCTAAAGCGTTCAGCTTGTCCCGGAGAAGAGCTGGGGCTGTGTGCTCATAGACAGATTTCACATTCCTCCACATTCAGCTGATCTGCGTAGAACACTACCTGGCTCACAATGTCTATCAAAATGAATCGTACCAAATGGTTCCAATTGAACAATATAGTTTATCACCTTTTGAAAGGGATAGTTCCCCCCAAAACTTTTATTATTATTATCTACTCGCCACGATGCCGATGGAGTGGTGGCTGAAGAGACGAGTCATGTAAATTTCCCCTAGGGAAACTTATCACTAATCAATTTAGAATTTATAGCCCATAAATTCTTAACAATTTCAATTGAAACTACTAGAGTAGCAGTTAAAAAAAAAACATTTCTGTGAGGGTCCTTTACAAGTCTGGGACTCAGTTGAAGAAAAGAAGCACGGGAGACAGCAAGATAAAGTATAAAAAATGAAAACTTTACTTAAATAGTCCATTCAGGCATAAGGCAAAATCCAAAGTCGTAAATCGAGGCAGAGTCAAAAACACGGAGGAAATAGCTGGAGCGCATGAACACACGACAGCGACAATGACAATCTGGCAGAGGGGGAGGGGAAACACAGGGTACAAATAGGGAGTGCTTAATGACAAGCAAGGTACAGGTGTGTGGGGAAACCAACAGGAGGTAAAGCTAGACACAAGAACCAGGACAACAAAATAAAACAGGAAGTGAATACAAACCAACCGACTGAACAGATTTTACATTGTCATAACTCTTATAACTGTCGTGTCGAGTTACGCTTTTTTTTTGTGTTGTTACAGATATACAATGCATTTCCTTGGCTGGGCCCTTGTCTTAAAAACTGGCGAGATCTGATGAAGATGGTAGAAGGTGGTGTGAAGAACATGAGGAAGATGATAGCAGAGCGGAAGGAAAAGCTCAACCCAGAGATGAGCAGCTGCTTTATCGATGCGTTTCTTAGCCGCAAGCAGAACCTGGAGGTGAGGTGCCCAACTCCTTTGAATCCACTTCTAAAGTGATAATCTGATTAATCAATAAGTCATCAATCCCTCTATAGGAGTCTGGAATAAAGGATTCACTCTACCACAATGACAACCTGCTCCACAGTGTGTCAAATTTGTTAGGCGCTGGGACTGATACCACGTCAACTACACTTCAGTGGAGCCTGCTTTTAATGGCCAAGTACCCTCATGTTCAAGGTGAACAATACATCCATAGGCTTGTGTCAGTTTAATCTTAACTAAAGTAGCGTCGTGATATCAGTTTCATGTGCATCCAGACAAAGTCCAGGAGGAGCTGAGCAGGGTGATCGGAGGCCGCCAGGCTCGAGGTGAGGACAGGAAGAACCTGCCGTACACCGACGCCGTCATCCATGAGATTCAGAGACTGGCCAACATTCTCCCCATGGCCGTCCCTCACAAAACCAGCCGAGACGTCACCTTCCAGGGCTACTTTATCAAAGCGGTCAGTAACTGACATCAGGCCACACATTTTTGCAGGATTATTTTTCTTCCTTTTGCGAAAACTCTGAAATCGGTACTTTGGTTCTGACGCCTGATTTATTTTGTTGACTGCAGGGAACCACCGTGTTGCCTCTTCTGACCTCTGTCCTGTACGACGAGAGCGAATGGGCGAGCCCGCACACTTTCAACCCTTCTCACTTCCTAGATGCGGAGGGGAAATTTACCAAGAGAGATGCCTTCATGGCCTTTTCTGCAGGTATAACAGCATTGCTGTCAGTTGTCTTCTCTATGGTGACGACAGACATTTCATGATGTTCCCACCCGATCGGGATCAGCTCATCTGCAGCTCTTCGTTCTCGCAGGTCGCAGAACGTGCCTCGGAGAGAGTCTGGCCAGAATGGCGCTCTTCCTCATCTTCACCTCCCTCCTCCAGCACTTCCGTTTCACTCCTCCACCAGGAGTTACAGAGGATGAGCTGGATCTGATGCCGACTGTGGGCTTCACCCTCAGCCCTTTCCCCCACGAGCTGTGTGCTGCCAGCCGCCAGTGAGGGAGACAGCTGGGGCCTGTTTTACAAAAGTAGTTCAACACACCCAGGACATAACTTTGTCACCTATTGTCCTGATAAGCTTGACCATAAAAGTTGTGTACTGACTCATCTGGGGTTTGCCTTTCCTGCTATAAGTGGGTTCATGTTAGAGGCTGATATGATTATTTCAATCATTATAGAAATGAAATCACATTTCACTAGATTCATTAGATTCAGATTTGAAGTCAAATATCACACTCATCAGTCACCTAAACATTATTTTTATTTCTCATTTATTTAATCTATTTTCTCTCTTGACATTTTGATCTTGATCTAATTCCTGTATCTATTTTGTTCCTTAGATCATTTGATTAAAGCCCAGCCCACAAGCCATGGTAATATACTTTCCTTGAGGGATAAGGTGTCAGGATTTCATTGAGTCCATCCTCACGCAAATGATTAATAATAACCTTTTCCTTCCAAGTGTTTAATCTTGAAAATTAGAGTTTTGTTTCGTTGTTTTGGTTAAATTGTTTTGAATGTCTGTACAAACAGAACATTGTTTTGATGTAGCAAGAACACAATAACCTTTTCGCAAATTGTCAACACCATTGGCCCACATTCCATCAGCTGTGTCAAGGCCTTGGGAGTGGCTCCTTGTCACTTCCTTATTCCAATACCAAGAGGATGGCCTACGCCTGCGCACTTTCGAGGAGGAAGAACCAAGATCTACTGATATAAAATAGACAGGCGCCGGCTGTTTGATGCGTTCTGATGGGTCTCGTGTTCTGATGCGACTTGTTGGATGCCCATTGCTTTGCTGATTGATACCTTTCATTGCTTTCTAAATAAATACTTGAGTGAACAAACCGAGTTCGGCTCATCTTCTCATATTTAGGATAAGCCAACACGCGTGACAAAGGACAGAGGATGTCTCACCATGTTAAAGCACTATGAGACGAATTGTGATTTGTGAATATGGGCTATACAAATACAATTTGATTGAATTTGATTGATTGATCTAAGTCCAGCCACGGACACAAGAGCAAGGAATACTTGAAGCTTACAGACCTTGTGAATGTAGCTGGTTGGTAAACTTGAGCCTCTTGGTTCTAATGTTCTTGAATTGTACATGTTGTCATGCTTCATTATTAATGTTGAAAATTACATGAATTCTGCCACTTGGCCATCATCAGATTTACAACTGCTGCTTCTCCTATGACTGATTAAAGGTTATAGTGACCTCATTGAATCTTAAAAAATGAAGACTGAATGTGCTCTGGTTGGTAGAGGCCGACACCTGCAGGGCAGTAATTCTAGATTTGGACAGAATTTCACTCGGAAAGTTTTTATTAGCAAATCTGTCATTACATTTTTCCTACACATAGTACTGTCCAATCACTGTCTATGGATGTGTTACTATAGTCCTCATAGAATAACTCTGACTTCCAAGCAATGGTGCAAAGACACCTTTTCTTCCGGGGTGAAGACGGTAGTCGGGAAGAACTTGTGCCCTTTCCACAGGTACAACAACTTCTGTTGGGGGTCAAAAAGCTTTAGATTCTGTGAAACCAAGCCACCAAATTATTACAAAATCTGTATTTGTAAATCAATCTTCTGTTTACAATGTCCAGAACAATTGAGGGTGGTATGTTGATGTGTCTGTCTTTAACGGCAAATTTAAGAGGTTAATCTGGTTTTTCAGTTGGCATTTGCTTGTGTGTTTTCTGTTTGAGGGACACTGTGAGAGTTGTAGATGGGAAAGAATTCCAAAGAGTGTTTTTGATTTTCCATATTGAGATTTGTTTTATTACCTCTGGAAAACAGGTTATGTTTCATGATTGTGCAAAAACTACTAGACCGTTTTTTTTCAAGCCACGTGGAAGGGTTATATGGGCCAAGGGCAAAGTCTTTTCTAAATTGTCCAAAACTTTCTTTAATAAATAATGATTTAATAATTATTAATAGTTAGGTAAGTTGGGATTGGTCTAATACAATTTTTACTAATCAATATTTCCTGTGGTTCTAGTCAATAAAGGAATTGAGGCAGGCTTAGATAAAATCGTTCTCCAATGCATATACATTATAAAACCCAAGTACCCACAAGATGTAGATTCTGCTCTCACACACAAAGGTACACAAACCAGATGGAGAGAAGGAGGAGGAGGAGGAGGAGAGAAATGTGCAAATAGAGAGAAAGGAGAGGCTGTTATTTATTGGTCACTTCTGTGGTAAAGTTATCATATTTAACGTGCAAAGTTCAGAGGTTGTCCATTGTTATCCATTACCTATATATTTAACTACTTAAGGAGGGGTTGATAGTTCCTGTGTCTGACTTGTCATTAGTATCACAAGTGAAAAAATGGCTACGATGGAAGAGTTCCTGCTTCACTACACCAATACAACCACTCCAATCAGCACATTGCTGACCTTACTTATCCTCTATCTGGTCTCCTCAGGCTTCAGCCCTCAGGGGCAGGAGCCTCCAGGGCCCAGACCACTGCCTCTGCTGGGTAATCTGCTGCTTTTGGATCCCAAGTCACCTCACACAGCGCTGTATGAGGTAAGTGAACAAGATATAAAGCTGCAAGAATTTACATCTGTATATTGGCTAAAAATCACGAAGAAAAATAAGTTTTTATTGAAGGTTTTATATGTATATTCAAGCTCTCCAAGAAGTACGGACCGGTTTACACCATGCACTTTGGACCTAAGAAAACCCTGGTGCTGGCAGGACACAAGACGATCAGACAGGCTCTGGTCCAGAATGATGCATTTGCAGATAGAGAAGCTTTGCCAATTATAAGTGACCTGAAATTAACACACGGTGAGGAGCAGCGACAAATTGTTTCATTTTGTATTTTAGAAATTATATTAAATACGTATTTTGTTGCAATGTATTGTTGTGCAATAGTGCTTAAAAAGAGTTACCATAGAATGGTGTGCCTTTAGGCACTCAATAAATTTGGTTATCAAAATAAAATATAAAACATTAATATTTAAAATATTAATATTAAATCATAACTTTAATTGGTTAAAGTTATCGCGGGGCACCACCCTTCATAGAAGGGAAAAGATAGACAATTCATTGATTAAGATCAGTCTCATTTATATCTAGTTCAATTAGAAATCTCAATATTTTACCATTAAAGATTATATAATGAACAATGAAGGTTATGGAGTTCTTAGCAGTGTAACGGTTGGCAAGATTCACTTATGCAATATTAATGACAGAACATTTGTGAAAAAAGAACATTTCTTATGAACATAATAAAGTATTAAAACACAAATTACTAAACAATCAAACTAACTAACTAGGAGGTGTGTGAGTGTGTGTGTGTGAATGTAAATTAGCATGCTTTAAAGAATGGTCCCTAAGATAAGAGCCCCCCCCCCCCTGTCAAAAACACAGTGTTAAACACCTTTGAGTTTTTATGACAACTGAGGGCTACCACAGATTCTCTCTCATGTCTGGAAGGAGGGGGGTTGAGCTGCAACATGTAACTAGACCACTAGGTGTCCCTAAATTCTACAAAGTGAACCTTGGTGGTGGATGGATGGGACGCGGGTCAGGTAAGAACCCATTGCACTGGCTTAAGGCTTTAACTTTGGTTTTGTCATTCTCTACCTGTGATACAATATATTATTCTGTCACCAAACAAACTAATAAAGATGAATCAGAAACTAGGAATTGTAGTTGAACTGGTTAGATTTATTGTACTAAGGACAATTGAAGCTATTATTAAAGCAAAGTGTGGTCACTAATAATATTGGTTTTAGTTACTTAGATTTGGTTTGAATGTTTCTGGAACTGTGAAAAACATTTACAATGGAACCTAAACCTTTCCACCCTCTCCTTCATGTTGTAGGACACCCCAGTGGTTATTCTACTGTCGTCTGCTCTTCAAGATGAAGCTGAGTGGGAAAAGACTTCCTCCTTTAACCCAGGCCATTTCCTAGAGGACGACGAGAATTTTAAAAAGAGGGATGCATTTTTACCCTTCTCTGCAGGTACCTTTGATTTGGTTTAATTGAACTAAGACATGATAGAACACATTTACTTGTAGATGCAACATTACTTCATGTCTTCTTCTTTTTTTCAGGCTCAAGAAATTGATTAGGAGAGAGTCTGGCCAGGATGGAGATCTTCCTCATCTTCACCTCCCTCCTCCAGCACATTCGTTTCACTCCTCCACCTGGAGTTACAGAGGATGAACTGGATCTGACACCAGTAGTGGGCTTCACCCTCAACCCTGCAGTGCAAAAGCTCTGTGCTATCAGCAGACATCAGGAATAAAACAATTATTGATTGGTCAGCTAAGCTTGAGTTGTACATCGTCAACATGCTAATCTCGTTATAACATGTATTAAAGCTCTGATTAATATAATGAAAAATTATTTGATGAAAGACTCACTAACTCGTGTGTGCCTTCAATCATAACCGGCTCTTTATTCTTTTTTCAATCAACAAGCATAGAGGTTTGAACAGTAACAGTTCATGTCAGTCATACTGCTACAAAATAGGTTAATACATTATAAACAAGGTTTTTTACAAAAAGGTGCCTGCACATAAATAATCTAAATCAAGTCATGTCCACATTTTCCCTAAAACATTGTAATCCCCTCATTCTATTGCTGTATGTATTCTCTTAAAATGTAATTTGTAATAAATGGAAAAATGCTACAACTATGCTTATTGTAAAAGCATGTGCGTCTTAAAATACTGCACTAAAGTAACTCTTAAAAAGCAACTCGAAGCCCTTATGGTCCAAAAGACATTGTTGAATCAGAGGCCCTCTACGGCCCCTCCACTTTGACAACATTGAGCCGCTGATCTTGTGCAGCGTGACTTGAGTTCACCAGTGGCTGCGTGGAAACGCTGCAGCTCTGGAGGCTCCTTGCTGAGCAGCTGCTCGGGAAATCAGATGACTTGCTCTCTGATATTCTGAAACTCTGAGAATGTGTCTGGGTGAATGTAGAGGGGTAGGATTGTGTGTAGGGTGCCATCAGATTTTGACTGGTTTGCTGTGCGTATGCAGCTGCATATGGTTGAGTTTGAGGGGGAGTGTGAGTAAGTGGAAGGTTCTCCGCATTGCTACATGGCGGAAACCCATTCATACTTGTAGGGCTCAGTCCTGGCAGTTTAAAGGCCTCTACATTGTCCAAACTCTCTAAAGAGTTGTAGCTTGGCTGGGTTTGGCTGCACTGAGTGTACGTGCCCCGACTAAAGCTGAAGTTGTCTTGGCTGAAGGAGGTAGATGCAGAGGGTGATGGGGTTTTGTTGTGCTGCTGTTGAGAACTGCTACACGGTCCAAGTTTGAGGGACAGGCTCTGCAGAGTGCTGAGAATCTGCTTCTGAATGTGGGTCTGCTGCACCTGCTCCCTCTCCAGGCGGCACTGCTGCTCCACAAGCATCTTCACTGCCAGGCCCAAGCCGCGCACCTCGGAACCCAGAGTCTGGATTTGATCCTGCAGACCACCTTTTCCCCCCGTGTCCTGAGCTGCCTGCTGTAGGTTTTGCTCACTATGAGGTGCACCTTGGCCAGCAGTGATCTGCAGGCGGATGACAGAACCCCCGGGAGCTGAGGATGTGAAAGGTGCTCCCAGGCGATTAGGAAGACGAATGCCAACCCGAGGAGGAGGGTGAGGAGAACGGACAGACAGACCTGGTCTCTGTGTCAGAAAACGCTTGGGGGGACCACTTCCTCCAGACTGACCCTCTATAACAGTCTGTTCAAAATGCAAAAGAAATGATTAAAGTTTAAATGCAATCCTGAGTTGGTTAGTCTCCCTTATTCAGGTATAAAAATCCACTATGACAGATCTTTGCTGGAAGACAGTTCTACCTTGAACCAGCTACAGGCACAGAAGCAAAAAGACTCAAAATAAATGACAGTCTGCTTTTATTAAAGACCAGGAACACACTGCGGATCTGAGATCAGTTATGCTGTTTGACGTTGTTGCTTTTCTCACCTTTTCAGTGGTCAGGTCATATGTTTCAGTCAGCTGTGGCATCGCACTACTTATAGTCGATCCCTGGACACTTGGGTGATCTCTTTTGAGCAACGATGCCACCTGCTGGAATGACTGTTGAGACACAATTTATGTAAGTTAGACTTTACCCCGGAGGTCATACCTGAAAACCGCTTAAAAGACAATTTTATAGTTGTAGTATTTGGTAGATAACACAGCCTTTTGCAACTGGAAACAATAATTACAAAAGCTGTTGACACATGAGTAAACTTAGGTAGGTACCTTCATCCTATGTGACAGCGCTTTATCCAGAAGCCTCTTTCGGGCTGCCAAAACTGAGTTAGAGGCTGGAGAAGGTGAGACTCTCTTCCTCATGAAGGCTCCGGCTCCTGTCGGTGTTGAAGGCACAGCGCCCATCACTGCCTGTGGTGCATTGCACTGGGGACCTCCCTGTTGGCTGTTCTGTGCAAGAGAGGTGACACTAACAATCTGGATGTCATTTTCTTCCTTATCTCCCACGAGTTGCTGTTCTGACCTGCTGCCGCCGCTCGACTCCCCGTACCCAGGTGGCTTTCCACAAGCCTCTGGATTTGTAGAAGTTTGTTTGGCAAAGTCCGCAGCTGCTGTGAAGCCAGCGTGGTGAGATGCCTTCCGTAGGAGGTTATGGAGATGAGCGTTACTCCAGCTATCTTGTGTTGTCGCAGCTTGAGCTTGCATGTGGGCTACATTTGTTGTGCTGCCTCCACCCTCCACAGGTCTGACCCGCCCCGGGGGCCTCCCTTGGAACTCCCTCAGGAACAGGTAGATGGCCTGGGCCGACACCTTGATGTTCTCCAGCTCCAGCACAGCTTTGATCTTACGGAAACTCAGACCAGCTTTCCTCAGCTCCACCACTTTGTGCTTGGCGGCGTCATCCAGCCGGCCCATGGTCTCTCAAAGGAGAACAGCCCTGGGAGTTAGGCTGTTTATCTTCTAGACAATTGAAATAAAAAAAATAAACTGTCATCAATACTCAATCAGCAATATATCTCTGCCACCATAACAAGAAGAAAAGTGATCAGTCCAGAGATCCTTTGCAGGTTTTGACAGTTTCATATAATAAGGTTGTTATCTACTTATGTTTTCCAAACTATTCTATATTGACAAAAAATATTTCTCATTAGAGCAACATTTTGTACAACAACTGCAACCAATTAAAGTGTCTCTTGTACAATTTACCTTACACCAGTCATGTTAAAGCGAAGTGTATTCCAAATGATATATCACTGATCAAATCCACATTTAATCAAATCTCATACTCAAATGTCGCATTGAATTGGGACGTGGTGAATTCGAATTGAATTGGACAACGTCTCATTGGTTAAACACTGTTTGCTCTTTATATGGTCTGATTAAGCTTACATGGTATTTATGAGACACACGAATTATATAAGATTAAAATATAATGAAACAAATGAAAAATTTTTATTTCGACTGTGTTTTTTCTACAATCTGCCACAATATATTACATTATAGTTATATTTAGTGTGAATTATTAGAAACTGGTTTTACTTTAAAGTGGGACAAATCAAACAATGCTAGGCGCCACTGGTTAACATTGGTATAGCCTGGCTACACATTAATACACACTATACAAATATATATACCCCCCCCCCCCCCCCCCCCCACACACACACACACACACACACACACGTCTGGTAATGGACGCTAGCAGAGCTTGCTAACATCAACAGCGATCACTATGATCGGTCTATAAAGTGATGCGTTTACCTTGCTGTCAGGAGGTGCGCTGGATTATTGTCTCCTGTCAGATTTAAATCAAGTCAAGTGTCGAGATGATACATTTCCACTTCGCGCAGCTACGATGCAACGACACGCGCACAAACCGCACATTTTTCTGTTATTTTATCGATAAGAACTATTACAAACAAACCACTTGTGTGGGGGCGCTCAGGTTCTGACGTCACGTCCGCTCACACGTCATCACCGAGCGACCAACGCGCCGTCGGTGTTTGAAGCGGATTCCCTCGTTTGAACGAAAATGTAAGTTCAGGCTTTTAAATGAGTCAAAACGAAGCTCGGGTTATTTGGATAATGTCGATTAACACGAAGTGGAACCACGCGCCGTCTTTTCTGACCCCGTGAACCTCTCATTAGAGGAGAGGTTGTCGACAAACGGGGACCAGGCTGCCTGCTTCTGGTCTAGAGTGGAAATCAATGGCGGCGCGTGTATTCTGTTGGTCGTAATGTTAATATACTTGCGACGTTTCAGTGGTTTAAACGATGTCACTTTCTGTTTTTACCTAAGACAAGAAGTTTACATTGAATTTGTTCGGGTATTTGATTTTCCCCGTTTGGTTTAAATGCGATCTTTGACCCAAGCACACAGCTGGTCCTGCGATGCAGGAGAAACGATTTACTTTGTTTTGTTCCCGAAGAAATATCAATTCACAGAATTTTAGTGGCCAAACATTTCGGTTATCAATCGATTATTGAGTTATTTATCATCCCAGACTCAGTTGTTGTTTATTGTGGGTCGCATCTTCTTATAAGCAAGGATTGGCCTGTTTTGTAGCATTGTAGTTTTAATATTTTTTGCTTTTGTTCTGTAGCTCCGACCACGTTTTAATTCAAAGACAATATTTTAAGGATTTATGGCCTTTACAGATTGATTGACAATGAAAATGACTGACTGTTGCAGCCCTACATCTTTCACCATTCACAGGATCTCACTCACTTTTCTCTGTTGACTTTAGGGCACCATCTCCCACGAAGCGGAAAGATGAGGAGAAAACTAAAGACCGAGGTAAAGACAAGAGTGAAAGAAAGGAAGGAGACAAGGAGAGAGGACGGGACAAAGTAAGGAAACGACGCAGTGCATCGAGTGGTACTAGCAGCAACAGGTTTGTTCTCTAAAACACACATTTGTAACCATGTCTGCGAAAACATTGTTCTTGACTTTATATACTTTGTACTAAAGCTTAACTGTGTTTTGAATATGACCAGATCGAGCTCTGGATCAAGCAGCAGCTCTGGTTCTAGTTCAGGTTCCTCAAGTGGGTCCAGCTCATCTGGTACCAGTCGCTCTGGTTCCTCCAGCTCTCGCTCCTCCTCTTCCAGCTCCTCTGGCTCCCCGAGCCCCAGCCGCAGACGGCACGACAACCGCCGGCGCTCACGCTCAGAGTAAATCACCTCATCGAATTTAGCCGCACAGAGTTTTTGCAATATTTGCTACGTTGTTCCTTTAAATTGCTGGGACGTTAATCCATGTTTGATTTGTGATTCTGCAGGTCCAAAACACAGAAGAGGGGAGATGAGAAGGAAAGAAGGAAAAGAAGCCCGAGCCCCAAACCAACTAAACTCCACCTGGGCCGGCTGACCAGGAATGTCACCAAGGTCAGCAAAAAAGAAATTGTTACACATTTCCAACCCGAGCAAGTCGCCAAGTGGTAGCTCTGCTGCTTTCAAGCTGCTACTCTTTATTTCAAGGTTTTCTAAAGGATTGAATATGATTTCAAATTAAAACATTACCTCGGTCAGTGAAAATGAGGGAAAGAAAAAGTTCTGATATGCGCGATTATGTATTAATAATATGAATGTTGTCCAATTTTAAACTGTCTATTTTATGGATTATTTTCCGCGTCAATATTCCTCCACAGATGTTCAAGGATGTTTCCTTCCACACTTGTAATAAGTATCTCTCTACCTTTTTTTGCACAGGACCACATCCAGGAGATCTTTTCCACTTATGGGAAAATAAAAATGGTCGACATGCCAGTGGATAGGGTCCACCCACACTTGTCCAGGGGCTACGCCTACGTGGAGTTTGAGACCCCCGAGGACACCCAAAAGGCCCTGAAACACATGGACGGAGGTGGGCTGGAGTCTCTGTTTCCTTGGATCTGTCTCCTGAGATTACTTTGGGTATTCATTTCGATGACTTTTGTAATCTACAGGTCAGATTGACGGACAGGAAATCTCTGCATCTGCCGTGCTGGCCCAGCGAGTCCGCCCTCCACCTCGCAGACCCTCTCCCCCTCGCAGAATGCCCCCTCCACCACCTATGTGGCGTCGCAGCCCGCCACGCATGAGGAGAAGGTCAGTCTCCCAATCTCGTGAAATTTATTCAACTAGTGATTTCTTTCAGTCAGTGAAATGTCTGCCTGTACTCGCTTTGCACACTTTTGCACTGTGTGTGATTATTTTTCGATTGTATTTTTTTTCTTCTTGCTTTCAAACCACAGCCGTTTTCTTCCTGTGTTCTTGCAGGTCCCGCTCACCGAGGAGGCGGTCCCCAGTACGCCGCCGCTCTCGCTCCAGATCTCCTGGTCGCAGGCGCCACCGCTCCCGCTCCAGCTCTAACTCCTCCAGATAGACAGGTTTCCGGCCTCCAGATGCCAAGTGATCACCCTCCTGCTTTGACTGACATTGTGGACTTACCAGAAATAGGTTCATCTGATTTGTAGCCAATATAAACATCTGCCTGCATGTAGGAAGTGGATTTTTTGTTTTGTTTTGCGTTTATTCGGAAAGTTGGCACATGGTTGGGTCATGCCCACTTGGGTCTCTTTTTAAAGGGTTTCTTCTTTTTACCATGATCTGAATTTTTTTTGATATTTTGACAAATAAAGGTTCTGAAACATGTACAGTGTGTCAGTTCTTTCTGTAACAGCCAGGGGGAGATTCGGCCTCAACTTGCTTTGCCTTGCGTTTGCCTTGCTCAACGCAGCTTTACTCAGTCTTTAGAGAACACAAAAACATTTAATGTGTCTGCAATTGTTGTAGCTGCCAAGGAGGTTATTTTTCTCATTCCTGTCCTTTTGTTCTTTGGGTGGTTTGTTAGATTGTTTTGAAGCAAGATTATACAGAAACGACTGAGTGGATTTCCTCGAAACATGAAGGGAAAAGGGAAAAACAATTTCATTTTCGTGTGGGTCCGGGTCATCCTGCCTTATGTTGCTGCGAGCCTCTAGAATAAGTTGCATAGATGATGGATTGATTTGGAACATATAGGGCATTAGTCGACATTTTTACTGTTTGCCCAAGAAGTAATTCATGGATCTTGACAAAATAAATAACAGCCATGTTAATGGAACTAATAGCTATGTGTTGTATTGAGCGCCCTTTTAATTTCAAATGAATATGGACTTCCAAATAGAAACAGCAGTTTTCTCATAGTTCCACAAAAACACTTAAATTGTCAATCACAATCAGCCATTAGACCTTTGGAATAAACAAAATAAAACGAGAAAAGATAAGATAATCCTGTAATAGTCCCACTAGGGAAATATGGAAGTAATGTACAATAATATTAGTGCTTTAACAGAATCCACAGTACAGTGGTGCAGCTGTCATTGTTTGGCATCATCTACTGAGTAGATAGAAATTATATTCAGGAAGATTTAGTACAAGCTTTCTTTTTTGCATGTGGATGAAATATTTCTGTAAATCATTTGATTGGCACCTGAAGCAGATTACACATATCTCAAGTTGCACTCACAGGTGATATAAATCGCTTGGGCTTGTTAAGAGCAGGGGTCTGCACTGACTTTGATTGATTGACGTCTCCTTCACCTTGTTACACAAATCCCTCCTCAGCTCCACCCACCTTTAACACTGCGGTCAAGCCAGCCGGCACTTGCGTCTCTGTGGTCAAATCAGCCGACACAGAAATTCAACTGCGTGCATATATTGTCAATTATGGTAAATGCATCCAAAGCGTTTTTTTTCAAAATAAACTGTTGACATGGAGCATAAACAAAATGCATAATTTAAAAAGAAATGGGTTGGATTATATTCACAAGAAGTATATGTCGCCTCAAGTGTCATTTTTATGAAAAGCATTAGCACAAAATAAAAGTCAAACATTTTTAGCTTCAAGTAGCTAAATTCTACTGTAAAAACACTTTGCTCAATAAGTTCCGAGTGAGACTGATGTGCCTGTGTTTAGGACCTCTCTGACTACCTTCATACTGAATATCAATCATTTTTACTGTACAGATATGGAGATTTTTCAAAGTAAAGTCCAACATGTGTACATCAAATCAATTGATTTCTGGATATTTCAAAGTTCGATGAAAATACTTTGCTCAATAAGTTCAGTGTGAGACTGAAATGCCTTTCTCCAGGACTTCTCTGACTACATACTGAATATCAAACATTTTTTTCTGTATAGATTTGGAGATTTTTCAAAGTAAAGTCCAATATTTTCACTGTGGAATACATCATTTCAGGATATTTCAAAGTTCTATAAAAACACTTTGCTCAATAATTTCAGAGTGAGACTGATATGCCTGTGTTCAGGATCTCTCTGACTACCTATATACTGAATATGAAAAAAGTTTGACTGTATAGAGTTGGAGATTTTTCGAAGTAAAGTCCAACATGTGTGCAATCAAATCAGTTAATTTGTGGATACTTCAAAGTACTGTAAAAACACTTTGCTCAATAACTTCAGAGTGAGACTGATGTGCCAGTGTTCAGGACCTCTCTGACCACCTACATACTGAATGTCAAACATTTTTACTGTGGAATAGATCATATCAGGATACATAGAAGTAATGTAAAAACACTTTGCTCAATAACTTCAGAGTGAGACTGAAATGCCTGTGTTCAGGACCTCTCTGACTACCTAAATACTGAATATCAAACATTTTGACCTAATAGATTTGGAGATTTTTCAAAGTAAAGTCCAAATCTATACAGTAAATATGTTTGATATTCAGTATGTAGGTATTCAGAGAGGTCCTTAACACAGGTATATCCGTCTCACTCTGAACTTATTGAGCAAAGTGTTTTTACAATACTTTCAAGTATCCTGAAATTACCTACTTGAAGCTAAAAAAATATATTTTTATTTAGTAAACTCTAATAATTGATATTGTCAAAATTCTAATCATAAAAATGACACAGGTAAAACAATATATACTTATTTTGACCTACAGGTCTTATCAGCTGTAAAGCACCAGTGTGCTGTCATATATCAGACAGATTCATCACACTATAATACAAAAAGATTCAATATTTTGTATTTATTTATCTATTGAATAAATTCTGAAATGTTTTTTCAGAGCTCGTTCTGTGGCCTGTTGTGTTTTTTTTTCGAAATGTGTCTGGAGAGTAGGGAGCGCGATCCTCCGCTGGGTGTCTCACTCCAGTCAAACACCACGGAGAGCTAGATGAAGTCATGACTGGAGCAGCGACATCACACGCCCACCTGCACTCCCCTGTGTTCCGGCGCGTCATGGCGCACTGTGCCCACTGAGTCCAGCGCGTCCGGCCGGTATTTTAAAACCTGCTCTGTGTTGTAACTTTCGATCAACGAGAGTTTGACGTTTTAAGCCGCTGAGGAGTTTTTTTTTTTTTTTTTTCTTAGAGCAAAGTCTGTGTCATCATGGCTTCGGATCCAGAAAATAACAGAGGGCGAATGAACCAGCTTCTGGGGAAACCCGGGAATGGAGAGTGTGCCGACTGCGGAGCTGCAGGTATGCTGGAGGACGGGGAGTTAACAGTTGCTGGACATTCATTTGTCATCCACTGCGGGATGTTATAAACTGTAAACTGCCTCTGGTACAAGGTCATTCGGTTTCTCTCCTCGGATAGTCCCGATGTGGTCTCAGCAGGGTTATGAAATATACAACAGTTGACACAATCCTCACACAGGAGAGTGATCGAACTAATGTGTTACCACCTTTGAACCCAGCTTTAAAATAAGAAACACTTGCTGAGCTGTAAAGGATTCTCTCTTCAACTTGGTGGAAATGTGTATCCAACTGTTGGCTGATTTCCTTCACGGACTTTTCGCACGTACCCTCGCGCTCACACCTCGTTGGCCCTTGTCATATCTGCAGTTACTTACATGCAAACAGGTGTGGCTTGTTATATAAGGGTTGTCCACTCGGAGTTGAGGTGAGAAAGATCGTGAAAAATATGTCCTTTTGGATTACTTGGCACAAGTTTTCTGATTATTAAATATTTTGAGTAATTTGAGCTCCATTGTGAAATGTGATGACCCGAACAAATACACCAGAGCATCCAATCAAACTTCAGTAAAATGACTTTCAGCTCTACTCCGTTCTAATCGTGCAGATCTCTTTGAAGGATTTGGTTCATATCTTGATGACAAACACTCACCCTGTTAAAATTCTCTTCCAAATGGGTCTGTTCACCCTCTCTCTGCCAACTGCCTGTCTGGATCACATATAACACACACAGAACAAAGTGTCTAACCACATCACGCTTTTCTCTTTCGTACAGATGCTCATGTGCATCTTTGAGATTATGCACAAGGAAGTCTTTTTTTTTTTCTCATGGTGCTATTTTTGCCCTGAGCTAAGACCGTTTTCTTTCAGTCATCATTAGCGGTTAAAGGGCTGCAGCTCACTGATAGTCTGCTTCACCCTGAGAGTGAGAGCTTGCGAGCTGTGTGTGCAAGTGTGTGCAGCGGTTCACACATTGCTTCTCGACAGGCCTGAAGTGAAATGGATTCGTTTACTGCATCTTGTGATCTAAAAAAAAAGACACCAACATGTTGTATTGATCCAAGGAACCGAGATGATTCAACTTTGAATGTTCGAATGTTTCTCAGCAGAGATCAGAGAAATGTCACAAGCGCTGAAGCATAACTTGGTAACATTGCAAACATTTGAGACACATGATATACCTGTGAATTGGTCTAGATGGAATATATGTGCTTACAGAATAGATAGATAATAATATTAAACTTTATTTGACCCCAAATCATTTTTAAAGATAGCTCACCATTTCTAAGCAGTGAGAAATTAATTGTGGTCTATTGCTGCAACAGGCACTGTATTAGTAGTATTGTCTAACGCCTTAGTGTCATTCAAGGAAAAACTATCACTCTCGGGAATCTTGTTGTCTTTCCAAGTTTATATCATCTTGAGACACACAGGAATAATCGTGTTTTACCCAAATATTGATCATCTGTGGAGCTGAGCTACGATACCGTCACTCTGAGGAATTAGACTTTTTTACAATCCAGTGTATTGTCAACCTTTGTGCACTAATATGCAACATTTGCAATGGGTTTCACGCATGTACAAACAAGTCTGTGTGTTGCTCTGCAGATCCGGAGTGGGCGTCCTATACCCTGGGTGTGTTCGTGTGTCAAAGCTGCTCAGGCCTCCATAGAAACATTACTCAGATCAGCAAGGTGAAGTCTCTCCTGCTGGATCCCTGGAGCTCCTCAGAGGTGGAGGTGAGAACGACAACGTCTGAAGGATTTTGCTCAGACACACACTGCCCTAGTTGTTGTTTTATAAGAGAAGAGCAGGCATTGATTGTAATCTAAAACTTGGCTTGAACGTCTGCAGCCTTCGGCCTCAAGCACCCCGCCCTGTTCCGCTGTGAGCGTCACTCTCTGCCTGTCGCTGCAGGGGGAGAACGAAACAAGTCTCAATTCACCACGGCCTGAAAGCCATGAGCCAGCAGCTGGCAGATGTAACTAGTATCTCTGAATATGTGTTTGTGCTGCTGAAGGCTGTGACTTTCAGACTTAACAGCTCCCAGGTTTATGTCATGCTGATGGTGAATTTGGCGCAAGGAAATTGGTTTGTGGTGTGTTTTATCATCATTCTCTCCGTGCTTCCCCCTTTTTCTTTCTTGACCACATCATACCTCCCTTTGTTTTCTTGTGTGTGGGAGAGTGGCTGTTGTAGGCATTGCTAATGTTGTGGGGACATTCATCTGTTGTAAAGGGACAAAAAGTGAGTTTCAATAATGTTAATCAATACAAATCTGAAAGAAAGGACATTTCTTTTGGTAACTATTAGGTTAGGGAAGTAGCAGCCATGACTAAGATCTGAGCAAGTCTCCAGGAAATGAGTTCAAAGTCAATGTCACTGTGAAGATGAAATCTCTCTCTCTCTCTCTCTCTCTCTCTCTCTCTCTCTCTCTCTCTCTCTCTCTCTCTCTCTCTCTCCTATCTGTCTCTCTGCAATGTGCATTCATGCACTCACCAGCCACTTGGCAACTTAAGTGTTTGTCTCTCGCCTCTGCAGTTCATGGACTCTGCTGGGAACAACGCTGCCAAGGCCAAATATGAGCAGATAGTTCCTGCCTTCTTTTACCAGCCCAAACACAAAGACTGCATGTAAGTGATGTGGTCCTCCGCCCCCCTTAGATCCTTGATAGAGGAGCTGCCTCCACTTCTCTACAGGTGGTCCCCCTCTAAAAGATGGATGAGTAAACATCTGCTGCTCAGGTGGACACTAACAGAAACTGATATATTTGAATGACACCAACATGAAGGTTCAAATGGATAAAAGTGTTTCCTGTTGATTGTGCTGAAGGACTTACTTCCCCATTGGTTAATTTCTATAGTAAAAAATGCTTCTTCTAACGAGTTCTAACATGAGGCCACCGTTCAGTAGGATGGTTTCTCCTGAACTCTCTTGCGATATAAGTAGCAAAATGCAACTCTTAGAACAGATTGTACTGTGTTTAGAAAAAGACAAATCCATGAAGGGCTTGGAGCTGAACAAAGCTACGCCATTAGAGAGTGATGCAGATTAAACATGTTGAAACAAGTTATCTTAGCTCAAAACATTCTGGAGATGCTGTGTGAGTATTACGTGAAAGTTCTGGAGAAATAAATATGATAAAGATAGATATGAGATATAAAAGAGCTGTATGATCAGAATAATCAAAGTATCCAACACCAACTGTTCTGCAGGCTCCTCCGGGAACAATGGATTCGAGCCAAGTACGAGAGGAAGGAGTTCATGTCAGTGGAAAGGCAGGAGCCCTACTCTGCAGGTGAGGGATATATGTGTGTCTGCACAGCACCTTCTGTTCAGCATTGACTGAATTCCATTTATCATTGTCAACATTCTCAAAACAGCCGATCCCATCCGAGGTAATGAGTGAAAGAGGGTGAGGAGGCTGCCGCTCACGTCCCACTCTGCTGCCTTGCAGAAAAGGAAAAACATGTATCGAGCTTTAGGCTACATTTAAAACCTGAAAATGTTTTCATTGCGTTACAAAAAAAAAATCCGAAGTCTCCGAAGTTCCTTCTCAAGTTTGACCAGTTAGACGATCCTTTGAGAAAACAGCGGCATTGGTATCTGCTGGGGTTCGGTGTGTGTTCGCTTTTTGGTCTTGTAATGGCATGATCCTTTCAAAGGAAAACGGATTGCCCAGTATGCACCATTGCTATTATAATCACCATTGCCCAGCCCAGTTATCCAGCCAGTCAGACTGCACGCCTGTTGTTACTGCTGGGAGAGCTGCAGAGACAACGAAGGGCCTGTCACCAACGGATGAAGAAATTTACTTTCCGCCGTGTGTGTGTGTGTGTGTGTGTGTGTGTGTGTATGTGTGTGTGTGTCCTCATTTCTTTCTGCTCCACATTGCCACAGTTGTCTTCTCTACATCTACCCTTGTCTCTGCCCAACGGCAAAATATCACACCCTCTTGTTGCTGTGGACTGTGTGAAATAATTTTTGTCTTATTGGGGTTTATTACAAATCACCATGTTATTATAAGTGGACCAATAGGATTACAAAGTTGCCTTTCGGGTGTCCATAGCACACTCTTGAAATTGTAAACCAATCATTAAATGAAATTTAACATCATTACTCGGTTGTCCCTCATCACAGATTTGGATTTTGCGAATTTCATCGTTTAATTGCCACTTACTAGTCTTTAGCTCTGTTATAGAGGAAATGTGAAGCTGTCAGAAACGTCTGAATGTTGTGCTGATAAAACCTGACGGCCACTGACCACGCTCTCTATCGACTCTTACTGTCTGTTCCCCTCTGTAACATCTGAGCCGGAAACAGGAAGTTGTGCAAAATGAAATCAGTTAAACCCAATAGAAGGCCTGGTTTGTGACACTGCTGTGTAACTTCTCCCCCTCTCTCTTGTGAGAGCAATACTTGGGAGTGTCTTGATACATGAGGAGAAAAGCGACGTCATTGTCAGAGCCACACATTCAGGTTTACTTGTTAGTATTCATGGAGACGAGGAAGTAGATCGTAAGGTTAGAAATCAGCCCAGTTTCCTATTACTCACAGAAATTCTTGGTTATTGATGTCAACACCTCATCCGGCACATTAAGAAGTTCCTTGACCGTGCATTTAAGGGACAAAATATAACCTGGGATTTCTCAAACACACTGATTTGTTTCTATTTTTTGTAAAACGAAGCAGTAAGAGTAAGACTAGTCGAATGCAAGAAATCCGAGAAAGTAAATCTCTTTAAGTTTTCTCATGCAACAGATGATACCAACATAATACAAATAAAACAACCACTACCCCCCTTTAAGGTGGAGAAGATAAAGCTCTATTATCAGAGTCTCATAACTGTCGAGCTTGTCCTCCGTCTCCCTGCCTCTCCGTCAAAGGCCTCTTGTGTTGTTCCGGGCCGAGGAGCATGTGGGTGCCTCGGGCAGTGGAGGAAGAATGGTGCCTCTTGTGTGCAAATATTCGATATAACCTTGCTCAGAAGAAAAGCAGGAAAAACAAAACCCCAGCAGCGATCGGGAGGAAGACAAATGCTGGGGTCTGAAACTGACTCTGCTCTCCCGTGTGCTTGCAAATACTGTACAGCCTGTAGTTCCAGGGACTGACTCTTCTCCTCTGGTGTGGGCCGATGTGTGGAAGGTCTGACCCCCCCCCCCCTCCTCCGGGTGGTTAAACAAAACATTCCCACTCATAAATAATTGATGAAGCCAGTGCCGTGGCCCACAACACACCATGATAACTTTATACAGCACAGCAAATCTATAAACTGCAGGTGGACAAGCAAACAGATCAGTTTCAGCTCCATTTTCCTGAGGAAAGTGATTAATTCAGATATAAAGTTCATGCATTTGTTCTTCTCAAATTTCCTCTGCCGTTTATGGCGTTGCACTCAAAGCTTGATATAATATCAGCATCTGACGGAGACAGCTCCTGTAGAACTCCTTATCTTGTTCAGGTACTTGCAGGGGAGGTGGTTTTATCTGAGGTTTCTACGCGTATTTGCTGTAATCTGCATGTAATCCCGTGAAAACAAGTGCTGTTTATATGGGCAGCACCGAGGTTTGTTTTTGATCTATTTACCTTACCCCAGAGTAACGCCACTATACAATTGTGGAACTGAGACCGCAGCTGAACGAAACGGAACAAGAAATGGAACAAGGCAAAAACCACCTCAGGAAACCATAAATAGGATGAAAAAGTACCTTGATGCTCTGCGTTTTCGTGCAGCATTTGTTTTTCGTCAATATTGCAGTGTCACGGTCTCGCGGGAATGATGAAAGCTATGGAACTATGTTTCAAATTAGGCTCCGTGGCTTCAAAGAAGTTTTTGTATCAAACGAGGGAAACTTCTCCTTAAGACAATGTGACATTTGGACATCTAAACTGAAAAGGCGTTCGGCTCATGACTAATATGATCGGTGTGAGTATGCAAGTGTGTGTCAAGGGTAATGATAGTGTACTTCTTTCTGCAAGGCTGTTTCTGGTGGCTCTCGCTGAATATGGTTCTGGTTCTTGTTAACAAATGATTTGATATAGTGTATATAGTATATAGTGTATAGGAGCTTGGTTTCAGTGAGGTTCACACTCGCAGAGGAAGCTCATCAGATGGACGTGAATTATTGATGTGTAGTCAAAGCAGAAGCACTTCCTACCACCCTTGCTGGGTGGCTTGGAGCAGTGACCACATAAGCTAAAAGTGTGCACATACACTTATACACACACACATACACACTCTCACACGCACACACACACATTCTCTCTCACACACACACACACACACACACACACACACACACACACAGTGTTACAGGACTTTGTAACGCAGGGGCTTTCAGGGATTTTCCAGCAACAGCATAGTTTCTGCTTACTTAGTTAGAGATCCCTCAGTAATCTATGATGCATTATGTAAAGTAAAATACAGATTTTTACTGCATGAGTTTGTAATAACCACTGCATAAACAACACACATGAAGTAATAAGTGGTTTCCTGCTTTGATAATATCATAAAAAAAGCACTTGCAAAAAAAAGGTGGTGCACACTGCCCTCCCAGCACCTAATGGTGACCAGTGAAAGAAGTGGAGACTTAATCCATCAAGTGGCCAGAAACACATCTCTAAATAAATGAGAAAGTTTCTGGATGTGTATATGAGTTACTGTTTTCTAATCCCTTCGCCAAATTACATATAGTTTATAAGGTGATAATATGCCAGTGCTGTTTCCACACTGCTCTGCTGCCTCCAAATGGCCCCAAATGGTTTGAACCTCTATATTATCTACATGATAATCATTATTAATATGACAGCTTTATTCACTTCTCCTCATTATTTGTGATTTTATTTCCAAAAATGCATGTTTGTCTTAGATTTTAAGGTATTGTATTTAATAATTTCTTGTAAAGTCTGCTGTGTAATCTCTATATTCCCATCCCATGTTGACGAATTGGGACCCTAAGGATACAGAGAGGGGTTCCTATGGAAACGAGGCAGAGACAATGGACAGTACCTGAGCCGAAAGTTCATCCTGTCCGAGCGGGAGGGGGTTCTGAAGTACTTCAACAAGCACGATGTGAGGGTTCTCTCTCTCTTTCTCCCCTGGAGCTGAACTTCTGATCTCACTTCATTCATTCTGTTATTCTACCTCCAAATGTTCCCATTTTCTCGGAGATCTTTCTATTTACACAATTTCAAGATCTGCATGTTTTCCAAATGTGCTTTTTACTATTTGAAAACACCACGAATGGATCTTATTGCCTGATTGACCACAATCAGGGTATTTTCATTATTAATATCCTCATTTCAGGTCATGATGAAATACGACTTTCTTCTCTCTCAAAAATGCATTTCCTTGTTGCAGGCCAGGGAGCCCAAAGCGATAATGAAGATAAATACGGTGAATGCCACTTTCCAGCCGACTAAAATCGGAACACCTCATGGCCTGCAGATAACCTATCTGAAGGACAACAGCACCAGGAATGTCTTTGTTTACCACGAGGATGGAAGGGTGAGTGGTACTGAATGTCTGTGGGGAGGTTTAGACTGGAAATAAAGAGCAGGGGTGGGTCCAGGAAAAGCATGGTTGTGTGTGTGTGTGTGTTTGTGTGTGTGTCCATCTGGTGGAGATGGTTTGTCATTACAAATCCGTGTGTATTGACGCGTGCTGTATTTGTAGAAGGTCATCAACTACACAACTTGATATTTACGATAAGTGATCATTAGAGACTGTCTTATGATGAATAAAACTGAGAGAACACGGGATTAACTGCCCCTCCTGATGTTCTGTCTTCGAAGGAAATGGTGGACTGGTTCAACGCCATCCGAGCAGCCAGGTTTCACTACCTGCAGGTGGCCTTTCCTGTGTCTCCCCTGTCTGTTGTGAGTATATGCACTTTGCACCAATACGGGCACATACACACGGGGTGTACAGCTGCCACTGAGGACACCCGACATCGAGTTTCGGTTTGAATAGTTTGAGTTTCAAAAAGCTTGGGGATTAAATTGTGCATAAAAAAAACATCAAATTCACATTTTATGACTTCTAAGTTACCAAAATAAATGAAAACCTTAATTTCTGTGTAAATTGAATAAATTTAATATGAATCTAAGTCAAGATTTTTTCAAAAGCTGTGTGGTCACAACTTCTCAGATAAGCATACATGCTGTTAAAATTCACAGTTTAATCAGTGAGGTAATTGCTTGGTGTTTCTCTAGTTGTTGCCGATGCTAACCAGGAACTACGCAAGGGAGGGTTACATGGAGAAGACTGGTCCGAAGGTGAGGTCTATCACAGCAGAGAAATGTCTAGAACTCATGATATCTGCGGTGAAAACATGAAAGCAGAAGGAACTTTGTTCATTTGTAGCTCTGTGTCTGTCCCGCAGCACACGGAGGGCTTCAAGAAGAGGTGGTTCACTCTTGACGACAGGAGGCTCATGTACTTCAAAGATCCACTGGTATCTGAACCTGCCGCAGTTGCACACTTTGACCGGTGCATTCTATTTTTACACACAGCCTATTACCTCAAGACTCAAAACATGCACCAGTACAGTGCACTCAGTAACATTTGGTCTGTGGTGAACAACATATCAAAACAGACAAAACAATGAAATGTGTCATATGTGTCAGTGTTCTTTGTTTAAATCAGTTAGACCGTTTCTCCCCCTGCTCTCAGGACGCTTACGCACGAGGCGAGGTGTTCGTGGGCAGTAAGGAGAACGGCTACAGTCTGCTGCCCGAGCTCCCGTCCAACACTCAGGGCTACCACTGGCAGTTTGGAATCACCATCGTGACCCCGGAGAGGAATTTCCTCTTTGCGTGCGAGACCGAAGAGAGTCAGAACGACTGGATGTTCGAATTTCAAACGGTTATCAACAGACCAATGCTGCCTCAGGAGTATGCAGGTAAAATGAACAAAACAACAACAGCTAAGATAAGTCTTTTTTTTTTTTAGGGTTTTTCTCTCTGAGTTGCTGATTGCTGTTATCTTCTCTCTGCAGTTGAGGCCTATTTTAAACACAAACCATGACTCTGGTAGTGTTTGAGGATCTTCTGGTGCAGGATGAGGAGCAAGAAGTGGAGCCTGAAGAAGAGAAGGGCCGGAGAGAGATAATGGTGCTCGACATCTCTTAATAGGTCTTATAAAATCCAGGGGGGACAGTGAGATTATCATTCCCACAATTACGGCTTTTACTCACCGCGTCTTACATTCGACCCATTTCTTAGTGAATCCGAATCGGAGCAGAATTGGCCTGAATCTCATTTGTCATTACCTGTAACTCACACACTTGAAACAGTCATCCTGACCTGAATGTGCCATAACCGATGCATGTGTAAATGTATGTATGTTTGCCTTTTGTGTAGGAGTGAAAACTGTTGCTGCTCAGACTTGGAAGAGATTTAAATGTGTAATTTCGAGTCTTCTAATAATAGCACAAGTCATTGTCTTGAATTTCAACCAAGTGTATAAACTGTGCCATTCAGGTAAGTTACAGGCCGACTTAAACCAATCGGACGCAGGAATGAAATATGTCAGTAAGAAGAAATAATACTATTACTATTTCCATGTATGGGTATAATATTTATTCAGTTATATTTATTTGTTTGTCTCATCTGCTATCTGCAAACCTTCAAGGTTATGATGCCAGGCAATGCAGGTACAACTAAACATTTTTACTTTGAATACACAATCAATCAGCTGCATGTCAATGTATGATATGTGGTTTATTTGGCCGGAATTCCCATTTCTTTTTTTCTAACACCAACAAATTAAAATCATTTCATGTCAAGGGTATTTATCCACTAGAGGGAGACAAAGGAATTTTTAAACCTGTGCTTTAACCCACGGCACCACACTCTGTGATGTAAACCAGGTGTGGGTGTTAAATATATTTGATACAGTGACTGAGGAGAAAGGCCTGAAGATGTTTTTGAGCAGCGATCCATTCATTCAAGTGTAAGAGGAGGATTTGTGTCAGTGAATCTGAAATATGCTCATGATTAAAAAGGCTCGAAGCCACGTTACCCGTTTTTTATTGTGTTTATTTTCAGTTACAAGAAAGAAGCTGCACATTGAAATCTAGTAAAACCATGTTAAGTAAATACTGTATATTTAAATTATATGACAAAGGTGAAATCTACTATATCAACTTACTGTTAAATAGAGGGTTACGATTCTTTATAAATAGGATTAATACTGTTAACAGATCATAAGGGCAAAAAAAATGTTATAGACTCCGGCACTATATATTTAATCTGTGTATATGAATGAATGCAAAACTAAAGCAGGAATTATTGAAGCAGTCTAGTGACATTTCCACCGGCTACAACTAAAGCAGTGAAATAAAAACAGAATTATAAATGTTTCATTTACAATACTTCAGGCAACATTGTCAACAGACTCCAGATTTTTATTCCCAAAACCCCAGTAACGGCCATTATTCACCTAAAGTGCTACTTTCCTATCTACTTTTTTTCTAACGTGCAGAAATAAATGTGATAAGTTTTTACACATAAGGTGTTTGACCATCTGTTTTAGAATATTTCCAAAACAAAACATTGCATTATCAAGAACTGGAGCTTGCCAGGACTCAGAACTGATCCTCTGTCATAGAAAATATTCCGATAATGAAAACTGTTGGAGGTCGTGGAACCCATGCACTGTCATGTTTCTGTCGATCCGCTTGAACTACTTTTTAATATTTGCACTTAGCACAAATCTATATCTACTAAAACAAGCTAATGCTGCTATACTCAGTATCTTTTGAATACAAAAACATTGATTTGCTTTTATTCTGTTGACGTTATACATGATCCCAGATATCCACAGCTGAATCCTGGAAATACTTAGACTGAGTTTATGCTGGTGAGCTAAACCTGGCTCTGCGGAGCTTAAAATCCAGATGTGAACACTGAACCTATGGGCAGAAGACAAATCGCTACACATCTGTTACATGGACACTCATCCGTACATGGAGCAAGAAGAGAACTTTCCAAAATATTTTCACTGAAATTTGAAGTGGATGCGAGAAAAAAACAAAAAGGCTCTAAAATACATTTTCCTTGTCTCCGCAAATAGTTTATTTTAATCCTCTTTACAATAAAATCACTAAACACGTTGATGCAGAGATTTTGGCAACGTGTCACATTCTACGTCCGGGGGTTAAAAGAGAATGACAGACGTACGAGATGGAGGAGGACAGGACAACAGACCGACGCTGTGACAACTGAGAGGTTTGACAGTAGAGAATCAGAAGGACAAACATTTTAATACCTCGCTGGAGCTGACTCCTCACATCTGATCGTGTCAGGCATAAACACACACTTTATGAAGATGAGTGATACACACACACACAGACACACACACATATCCAGAGAGTGAGTGCAGCAGGCTTTAAGATCTGCAGCACCCAGTGCCCTTCATCTCCTGGTTGACGTACTCCTGCAGCTTGAACTTCTCACTGGGATCCTTCAGGGACCTGTGCTTCAGCTCCCTGAGACAAAAGGAAGAGGAGGAGATGAGGCTAAACACAAAGGAGCCCCCCCCCACCATAAGCAAAACAAACGCTCAGGTTTGACTCCATTATTATTACTTTACCCGGATGTTTGACCTTCGCTGTGCAGAATCATGTGCGTCCACTGTGTGAGACTAGAGGACACCTTGAGTATCACTCTATGTGTATGTATGAGAGCAGGACTTTTTTGACAACTAGTTTGGAGGCCAATCGTGATCCAGCTCCTGTCTTGAGATTCAGTGCACGTTGAGACCATGGTGCCGACAAATAAGTAAAAAGAAAAAGCGACATTTGATGAATTTCGATGGGGGTTTGGATGAGGAAGCCTCCGTCAACCCACGCAGTTGATGAAACGTTTCCAGGGAAAGAACAGAGGAAGTGCAACGTCATTCTCCACTCAGGATGCCTTTACTCCAAACAGTTAGTGGCTGCTTTATTAATGACTAAAATCTTATTTATATAACCTTTAACCTTCAGTTAAGATGGTTTAGGTCCTAATTTACCTTCAACATTAATTCATTCTTCAAACACAATATCTCAAGAACTTCTTGAGGGTTTAAATTGGTTCAAATGTTCACTTGGAAGCAAGGTTGACCTGATAAGAATTTTGTGAACCAATATCTCAGGAACGTTTCAAATTCCTCACAAATGTTTTTATGGTTTTATGAACGCAAATTTCTGGGATCCTCTCGAGTGAATTTCCTTAATTTTGGTGCAAACATTAAATTGTTTGAATTTAATTAAACTGATTAGATATTATATTTGGCTACAGTTGTCTCTTGGACTCAGTGGTTGGATTTCATGAGTCTGGATTTTTCTTATTGTATGACACAAACCACATTGGTTTGCAGAGGTATTCAACAGCAGGGTGGAAATCCTAATGATAAAAAATTGTTGTTTTATTATACTGACCTTTAGGTAGATATTTAGTTGATTTAACTCCTAAAACCTTTCGTGACTGGACCAACAAACATCACCTACAGACAGGATGATACTCACCGAGCCACAGCAGTGAACGCCAGCTCCACGTTGAGGCCCGACCTGGCGCTGGTCTCCATGAAGGGAACTCCAAACTGCTGCAGTGTCAGAGCGGTGACAGTTACAAGGGAACTTCACAGAAACATATGAAAACAAAACTCATAAGGACAGGTTGGTGTTTCTGCATCGAAAACAAATCACACAAAAACAAGACATTCAATCAGAATTTCTCAGCTCAGTGCTCGAGCTCTGGAATTGTTTATGTGAAATAAATTCTGCTCTGAAGTGATTCGTCTCGCTGATGATAACTGATGCTCTTTCTTTCCCTTTAGTTACTCACTGGTGGCACTTAATTGCTCCCACCTCTGAAGACAATAACTGAGCTGTTTGCTGTTTGTTTTGTGGGCTGTGTAGCAACAGTCCAGCACATTAATAAAAATCGTTTTCTCCTGCTGTCAGTGTTGCGGTGGTTGTATTTGTCTCTGAGGTTGTCACTATCTGAAGAGTGTGTTGTTTCTTTTTCTCATCTTTTTAGTTTGCAGGCGATACACTTTCTTTAGGTGCTTAACTTCTCAATTCCTCACCTTAGCCAGCCGCTCTCCGTCTTCCCTCTTCACCACCCGGTTGTGAGTGGCATCCGCCTGGAGAGACGTGGAGGAGGAAGATCGAATAGAACGACATCAGATGTAGACCCACAAACAAACAAACAAACACAAACACGCAGGCAAAATAACAAATAACTAACTAAAACCAAATTTACTGCAAAAATTAACACTTAAACATACATCGTGTGATAAGAAACTTCAATTCTCAATTATTTTTTACTTAAGCATGGGTCCATGTTCCTTCCACTAACATTGAGATGATTGATCTTCACTTATAAGGAGCTCTCATGTCACACGTCCTTGTATTTCATCTACAGTGTCTACCCACAGTCCCAAATAATTCCCATAATGCCTTGCCTTGTTTCCGAGCAGCATGAGCACCACGTCCTGTTGGGCATATTCATGGATCTCGGTCAGCCACGCCTGGTGACAGCACAGAGACAAAAGACACGGGGCTGTTAGGAAAGCAAAAAATAAATAAAGACATTACGGAGAGTGAAAGCTGTAAAAAAAGAACAACTCCAGTTAGGGGACAAGGGGGGGGGGGGGGGCACAGAGAGCGCTTCAGGAAAAGAAAAGCTTGTCTGAGACTTGACAAGGACGAGACGCAGCATTAAATCTAGTGACGGGAATAAAGAGGAGGATTAAAGTGACAACGACTGCAGCATATAGATGAATATGTGGGAAGGTAGAAAAAAGGGCAGACAGGAAAATACCGGAGGAAAGGACAGAGCGCTACAAGGACTAACAGCAAAGACATGACATGCTTCTGATTTCCTGGTCATTAATCCTGCTTTTTCTTCCAGAGTGCTCCTGCTCAAGAGGCGATTACCCCTCCGACAGCGTCCCGTTTTGTTTTTCTAATTAATGCTGCTGATGACGTTGTTTGTGGAGGGATCTCAGGGGGGGGGGGGGGGTCACCTCCAGCCAAAGTCTCCCGTTAATTAACAGGACATGGAGATAGGCATTGTGTTGACGCTGCTGCCCTGCACATAACAGAAATGATAAGTGTGAGAGCTACCTCCTCCACCTGAAGGGGTGATCAACAAACTTATCATTCAGGCTTTATACTTTCACTCTTTATAGCTATTCCTTCTACCATGTTTTTCTCCCATTTAATGACAATGACAACATGTGGAAAACCCTACAAGCCCCCTCATGAATCTCATGAATGTTAGAGGTTTGGTTGAAGACATGACTGTTTTTTATGTGTGTATGATATACCGGAGATGGTGGTGGAGGTTTGTACCTCAACTTTACAATTTTTGTGTATACACAGTAGGCCCTATGTGCATTCCTTATAATCTTAATACAAAAAAAATGAGGTAGACTATCAAGTGTTTCTTTCAGGTCTCGATAAAGAGCCCCCCTAAGTCCCCTTTCAACCGGAGTCTCACAAATCCCTTAAAATGCTCCTGCCTGTACATGCCTCTGTTGCCCTTTTTATATGTATGTCGATTCTCTTCAAATCAATTCTGAATCACATTTGCGTTTTGATGTGATCCGGAGTCAATGCGTTCAGAAAGATCAGGAGATCCAAGCTCTGAACTTATTTATTCAGAAAACTAGAAAAGCAATCAGAGAGCACATATAACCCCCAGGCTGATTTATCACCATATATATACTAAAATTTGTATCCTTTCATAAAAATCTCAATCCCAAATCACAACTTTCCACCTAGTTTTCCACATAGCTAAAGAAAGCTGGCTCAGAAGTTTGTGCAAAATCCTGCTAATAGATAGAAAAAGACAAACAGCAACATGAAAACTCAACCTCTCGAGTTCAGAGGAGCGTTTGGAGAAAGTTGCTGAACCTTCTGCTATTCTGAGAAAACTGGAAAGAAATAGATCGAGTCGGGTCGTTTGAATTTGCATCTCCGTTGCTCTTCAACATTTGTGCTGACTGAGCGGGTGAAACTTTGCCGAAGAACACTTTGCATTTGGCTAATTGCTTCATACATAATTCAACTTTCAACAGTGTTTCTCATCATACACATGTTGCTTAGAGAGGCCGACTGCTGTTGTGGCTAAGGTTCATTTAGTTTATCAGGATCCGACTGGGTGCAGGTGTAGGTGGGCGTACAGTGACCTCAAGCTCCCAGTCAAGGCTGGCGTGGTCGCCCAACTATCTCAAGAATATTATAGGTTAAACCAAGCCGATGAATAATGAATGTCCTCAGTGGCCATGGCTGTAGGAACTGGGCTTCATCATCTAGCCTAATCAAAAAGCCTAATCAAATCAAGTCTCCCTGTTCCTATTTCCCAAAGAGCCACTTTACTTTCTGTTCTCTGATGAATTCAAATTTCAATTTAGAAGGTTTAATAAAACCTCAGAGTCGAGCTCCCTCTAAATATTAAACTATGGAAAATAACTGGTTGCTACTTGCTCTAAAATATCAAATCCCCAAAAAAGCTTATGCGCCCAAAACGTCCTGCTGACATTCACACTGCCTGCTCAGCTGTAGAAGTAGGAGACGACAATATGAAGGCACAGAGACGGATGTGATGGAGGCAGAGATGTGACAGAGACAGACAGGGTGCCGAGAGGCAGCAAGACGGAGAGACAGACAGTGACAGTGAAAGACACAGACTGAGGGATCTGTATCAGAGAGGAAGGAAGATAAAAGCCGGGCAGACAGCAGCTGGCGGCTGCATCCTGACATTGCAGAGACAAGTTGTCACAGGCGGAGGTATGTGAGGCTACTTCTGATGTTGCCTCGTATCCCTTCTCCCTTTGTTGTCGCTGAGAAGAAAAAAAACAGGGCACGACTCCAAACACAGCACGAGCCAGGTCAGCTGGAGCGGATTGCTTGTTTGTGATAGGCCGGCAGGTGTCCTTTAAAACTGTCCTTGCTGATTACGTACAATTGAGGATTAAGTGCACTGCTTCATAAGTAAAGTTGTGTCAGGTGGAGCTCCTCTCAGACGGATTAATATCTGACACGGAGGTCACAGCAGTTCCAAATTGAAGACAGAAGAAAATGGAAATCACAACCAAACAAATGCTGTTGTTCCTAAATAACAATCCTCACCCTAAAGGGGAGCAGCAGGAAGAGGCAGGACGCAACGCATTCATTCCACTGTGGAGAGCACGTGACTTTGTTTGCAGCACACAGACACCAGCATCGACTCTTATCACCACAAACCCTCTTTGTTGGTGTTTTCTTCGAGTTTGGCTCAACCTTTTTCCTTTTTTTGTCTGTTGCATGTCATCTCGTGAGAGCAGCTCTCTTGTGAGGACACGTGAACCATCTCCTCAGTTAAATTTGTCTTTGAATTCCCCCCTTAGTTCTGGGCAAGAACGACAAATGATTTTGCTCCTTCCTCGTCACTGAATCGCTCCTCATCCTGTTGAAACTCACACTTTGCTGAATAGAAATAATGAATTTCCTCCCGGTGCCTTTTCCACACGATCCAACTTTCCCTCTGTTGCACTTTCGTCTAAGCAGATTTGCTACGGGTGACGATGCTATTCTTGCCAAACTTTGATCAGAGTATTACAGCAGCTGACAGAGCGGAGACGTCTTCGCCTGTCGACAGCCGGCAGAGTCAGACTGAGCCGTCCCGGAGTAGCGCGGGGGGGAAAGTAGGGCTTCTCCCCTGAGAGGAGGTTTAAGCCTCGCGAGGCAGCTGAGCTAAACGGAGTGACACCGTCGCTGTCTGACACGAGAAGACGAGGAGAACAGATGCAGAGGAATCCTCCCGCAGCTGTGTGTACTCACACATTCGAGCTGGTGAGAAATCAAGAAGCTATTTTGTATCATTTCAAAAACCAAAAAGGCTCTGTAACGCTTGCAACAGCATTTTTAGACTCGTGGGATCTTGTTTATCCAGGTTTGTATCAGCCGATTTTATAGGTGCACTCATACTCAGTCCTGTCCAATCAAAGACAGATCAGTGAACGACCTCTTCACATCATAAAAACAACACTAACTAGCCTTGTAAGCTGATTTCACTTTGACAGGGAAGAGGAAAGGCTTTTATGTTTGTAGAAGAGCAGCTGACAGTGGGACTCGTGTGGATGACTGACGCGCTTTGTAAAGCTGCAGACCGAGTGAACAGGAGAGTGAGACGTGTAGAGAGGAACCGTCACTTCTCTCAGCGCTCTCATCCAGTTTGGTTCTGAGCACGAGGCCCGACCTTAACCTCTCTGTCAGGGACAAGTTTACTCAGTTGTGAGTGCTGTTAGATAAACATGTGGGCTTACGTGGCAGGGTCTGTTCTCAGAATTAAACCGGCACCTGCAGGACCAAACTCTTTCCATTACTTCGCCATTCTATACAATACAGGGATTCAATTTGGCCGAAGAAACACAAGTGCTAAAAGCTAAAAGGGTATTTTCCATCTGAATATACAGTCTATGCATGAAACTGGGATAACCTACAGTGCACTATGACAGTGAAGTCAGCACAGGCAAACCACCAACTGTGCTGCATCACCTGCAAGTTGACAGGTCAGGGAGTAAATTAAATCAGATACACACACCCTGGCAGTGGGAGCCAGGATCTCCACCCAGTAAATTGATTTTCATTTCTATGAATAATGAAGGTGTGAATATACAAATTAATAATTCATGGTTTTCAATATGTTGTGAAGAGAAATATGAATGTGGAGGGAGGTGAAAACTCTCAAAGCACCCGGGGGAATAACTGCTGCTGCTGTTGTACATTCTCATGATAAGGAAATGAACGTGGCGTCTAGATGTGCATGCGGAGGTTGCACGCCTCATTATCATGATATGCTCTGTGACATTCGTGTCAACTGTTTCCAGAGATGTGTTATGCGGGGGGGGGGGGGGGGGGGGGGGGGGGGGGCTCTGTGCCTTCCTGTCAATCAAGATATCTTGTCAGTCCTCATGTCAGCCCTGGTAAACACAAGTCCCCTCTTTAAATGGGCTTTTACTTTGGTCTAAATGAGCTTTACTCAATATCAAGTACAGTCGTCGTGTCAAGAGAAGTGATTTCTTTGAAAAGCTCAAACCACCTTAAGTCCTGTGCAGAGTTTACTGACTTTGACAAACTGATGTCGAGTCAGAACATGATCCACGGCTGCTTCCACTGCTGTTACACATTAAATCATTTATAAGAAATTGGGGTGCTCTTGATCCCCTCTTGGTGGCTGGCTGCAGTACAGGTCATAAACACTGCCCCCTCCACGTTAGCAGATGGGACAGAATATTAAGTCAAACTACACTGTCCCTTTTCTCCACAAGAAAGACTAAAGAATAAAAATATGGAACAAGGAAAAAGAATGAGGAAAATTAAGCAGTTTTTGCCTGGTTTGAAATAATATATTTCTCATTTATGTCTCCCCTATGTAGAACCAGAGATATGTCAGTTTCAAATAATACAACCATGACTGCCCACTTACGTCGTAGTATGATTTCCGGGAGTCATGCTCAGTTTCGTCTGTATCTGTAAGCTTTAACATTTTCTGTGCATTTTACTTTAGATTTATTTTCAAGTGTCTTAATAAGTTCTCAATAATCTTATCATGCCAGGCAGGTAATATTAGCCCTGCCTCCTCCAATGAGAGCAAAGAGCTTCTGTAGCTGCAGCATCACTGGTGAAGAAACACCTTGAATCAGAAGACGTCAGTGCCGAGACTCAGCCATAGGGACTAAGCTATACTGAGTCATTCCTTTTAATATTTGATGTATATTTAAAAGCTTGTCCATACTTCTGAAAAAAAAGTGAATGAGGTACTTTTCTTTTACTTGAGTACACGTTTTCTCTCCTGCACTTTCTCCACCGCTGCTCTTTGGAAAACGGATCCAACGACAGCAAAAAGCAGGTGATTTATGGGGCTATCCTCATTAATCTTGCTTGTGCTTGACTGCATGTTTGTGCACTGATAAGAACCCCATCCCCTTTTGCCACTTTGCAGCTGACATGAAAGTTAATGGAGACGTGAACAGAGAGTAGACGCCTGAACACACGGGTGAATTGCTTTCCCTCCGACACTTTGCCTCTGCACAGCTCCGCTCCACTGCTGCACATAGAAGTCCAGGACAAGCCGCAAACTCGGTGAAGGAATCCAGCTGACATGCTAATAATGTTCCATGAGGGAGAGATAATCAAAGGCGGTGTGTGAGTGACAGGTTTAATGGATGAGGTCTGCTGCACGCCATGCCCTCAATAACTTGAACAGAACGTGTTGGTGCAGAATGATCCATGAAATGTTTTTTTCATACATCACTTGTGAAACGAGTCACTTCTAAAATGCCAGGGTACTCTGATTATAACGAATGGTATTTGAATTTATACACTTGCATTATTAACCGACAGTTTCTCTCATCACCATCTGGCCCGGTGGTGCCATGACATTTAAGTAACAGCTGCGTGGTCGGTGGTTATTTGAAGCCGATCCGTGCCCGGGGACCGACAGAGAGATGAATGAAGGCACACTGATACAGCTTTATTCTTCTCTTTCTGCTATGTGCATCTAACCGCAGCACTATTACACGTCTCGGTGGGATGTCCCAGAAACACTTGGCCGAGGGAAGCAAGTGCAGCTCAAATAATGAGTGGGAAAACAATTGAAAAAAAAAAAAAAAAACGATGTGAGAGAAAGGTTTGACTTGTTAAAGTTAAAATAAAACAATAAGAAAGATAAACGTTTTTTTACCGACCACGGCCACATGCTCACTCTGACCGCTGGTGCACTACACGGTCCATGTGCCAGGACTGGCGGGCGACCACAGAACATAATCCAATCCAAGTTATTGATCTGAATAGAGTTGTCTTATGAGGCTGCTTCACATGGATCACTGCCAGAGCTCTTATCAATTCTAATGTTATGAGGGATTGTATTTTGGCATGCGGTCAAAAGTGCAGCTTCAGCTACAACTATCATTGCCGCTAAAATGGTTACAAAAGATTTTTTATCACATTTTTTTTCCTGATCTGCCACGGCTATTTAATTTAACATGAACAATGTTGACATTATTGTAATTTTAAAGAGAGCAAACTGACTGAAAGTCGTGACCTGACTCTAGTTCTCTTTCGGTTCTACTGAGTAATTTATTGTCATTAAGCTTATTATCTCCGCCAAGGACATGAGGCTTTCATCCGTGTCTGTTTGTGTATTTTTCAACAGGCTTACACACAAAGCAATGAGCCGATGTGGGATGGGACATAGGCCAGTTAAGACTCTTGGTGTGAATTCAATGAGAGGATCTGATACATTCATCTTTTTTATCAATTTCCTTAACATTGCATTTAAGGACAGTAGCTCAGGAAATGCAACTAATGCAACTACTTGGTGAACATAGTGTGTATATATCTGCTAATTGTTCCTTACAGTTATATATGTTGTGTAATTGTGTTCTTGAACTGTCCAAAATGTTTCCAACAATGTTCAAGATGCAGAGAAATTCCCAGTTTTTTTCAATTTTCATTTTGGGTCGCCTTTTATTTACTTTAACTGCTTTCCCCAGTGCTGTGTCCGTCTAACAGCCGGTTAGCGAGGTGATGACATGAGCATGAAGGGGGTTCGCAGCTAAAAAAAAAAATCACTTTTCAAGGTCCAGGAACAAAATCTACCCCCGATGTTGAACTCTGTGTTTCAGGACCTGCAGGTTAATTCACAGAGAGGCAGCACTGAATCTCTGATTGGCCAATGTTTCCGATAACCATCAACAGAAAACGATTCCTGCCTCTTAATGACTGCGCCACAGGAGTCCAGGCTGCTTTTGAACAGTAACCCAGACAAATGATTTGCAGCAGAGGCCTAAATGGACTCTTCTAGTCCCCCTGAAACACTACTTCTGACAAGAAGACATTCATCACATCGCTAAATGGCTTCTGTGTTTCTGCTGCAGTGGATTACACAAACAAAAGATTGATGATGATCATGAAACCCCACAATAACTCTCCGAGTCTCTGACCCAGGAAGGAGCCTGAAATAATAATGGTGACATGGAGGATTCAAGAAATGACACTTTTATCGTCACACCACTTAAAACACAATCATCCCATCAAGGCGAAAGCAGCTGGTGTCTCAGATGTATCATGTCAGAGACTCTCCCGTCTTAATTTAACGCCTCTCTCCCCGGGTGATGGACAGCTGTGATGGCGTTAATGCTTTGCTTGCCTGAAATGCCTCTGAGCCGGGGAGACGAGGGCACACTGCAGAGAGGTCTGAGGGCTGAAGAGGAGGAGAGGGATTTCTCCCCTGATCCTCTCTCATTCCTCTTCATCTTCTTCAGAGGGGCATTCATCAGCATTAGCGTTCATTAACATGAATCAGGGCCAGCAGGCATCTGGCGCTCGTGCCACAGGCTCAGCTCCTCGCTGAGTGAATGTGAGCGCGGTGGTGAGGGAGGTGGATGTAATAAAGGAAGGACGATAAAGACAAGAGGGTAGAAACTAAAAAATGTTTAATCAAATATATAATCAACTTAAATAGTCTAAGTGGTAAAATGGCATCAATTCTGAAACAAGAGATCTCAGAACAGAATACAGAACAGAAAGAAGGGTCAATATAAGTCTTTTAGTGACCAGATATTAATAGTTTGAGATAATTTGACTTATCTCCCGATGTTAAAGAAAGTGATCCTGGAATTGAGTCTTTTACCGGATCTGCACAGAAATTTAAGTTGTGTTCTTTTTTGGCCCATACCCCTTTCATCAAGTTTAAAGAAAATATCACCAGTCCTAAATTGCACAGACTCATTAGTCCACTAAAAATGCTCGAATACTTTCATTGAGATCCATGAGTAATTACTTTAGAAATTCACAAAAAGTTTGAAAAGGTTAAAGAAAGCAATAATAAATTCTGACTTAATCGAACCAGCTCCAAAAGTTAAAGTATTCTTCCTTGGCCTACACACCTCCACACCCTTTCAACAAGTTTCTAGAAAATCCGTTCAGTAGTTTTTGTGTAATCCTGCTAAAGGTCAAACAAACAGCCATGAAAACACAAGAGATAACTGATCTTTTCAATAAGTGCCACGGAAAGCGATGCCAGTGCGACTGTGAGCCAGCATTCACGACAGCAGGGCGCTGAATCTAAAGCAGCTCAAAAGAAACTCGGCCCTTTATTCATTTCCAATATTCCCACTTGTGCTTTCCCTCCTGTGACATGTTCAAATATCCGCTGAGAAAAAAGAGCTGTGGTCAGAAGAGTGTTTTTGGACAGTGCAACAGTTTGGACATTTTTAAAAGGATCTAATGTTGAGTGAGTGGTAAAAAACCAAGTCATGTAACTACACGGAGTCAAAGGTGTAGCCCTCGGGCCAGACAGCTGACAGCACTCCTGAGGGACAGAACCAACCCAACAGTAAAACTCAGCTTTGAGTCATAGCAAGCTGCATACACAGATGACCTAAGGACATTTTCCACACTCATATTGAGGGTGTTTATACTCTCTGGTATTCCTACTGCAACACGTATATACTGCCAACAGTGAAAGCTCAACCATTGAGACAATGCAAGGACTGTGAACCAGTTGAGATTGAGGCTGTTTTTCAAATTAAAAGACTTCTTTAGAAAACAGAAGCTAAAGCATTGGACCATGTAGAGATAAGACAAGTTGAAAGGTCTGTAGCTGCACCGTCTCATTAGGAAACTTCCGTTTAAGATGACTGACCGCGCATTACTCATCCTCCCTTCCCTTTCTGCTTGCAAAACCTGTCCACGTCCGTCTCCTCTGCTGCTGCTCGTCCTTCCTTCCCTCCCTCCCTTTCTCCTTGAGCTGCTGTTCAAACCTAGAGCTTAAGAGTCACTTTTCCCCTCTTTAATGATCTCTCAGGGTAGATCGTCATATTTCTCTGGCAGAGGCTGCTTATGACTAACCTCTCCTTCCCCTAACAGCCCCTTTGCTGCAGGGAAAGAGACATTTTATCTGAGGACCAGCATCAATTAGAGAAGTTGAGTTGCCACTCCGTCTGCTGCAGGGTACATTCACTACACAGTGGGACACAGAAGGTGGGATGACACAGTGACACCAGCTGGCACAACCTTTAGTCCCTCAGACAGCTGATGGCACCGGAGGAGATAGACGCCATTTTATAATCTTATCTAACTTATACAGGTGGCAAAACAATAATTGCCCACAACTTCAAGGAAGATGGTGATATTTGTTCAGTTTAGTAGTAATTCATCTTCATTCTTGATTAAGATGTGAATTGTTAATTTCCGTATGTTTTTTAAATTCCTACCCGTGTTGATTTTCCCCCCTTGTGCTTCAAGATGTTGCCAGGATAAAATTGTGCTTTGATTTTTAAACTGCTGTGCAGGACTAAAATCCTTTTTTCATTAAAAAATAAAACTATAGTGTCTCAACACACAGGGTCTGTTCCACCATCTCTCATGTTGAGCTACAGTTTATGAAGCCATGTATCCAGCCCATCTGCCTGTGTAGGTAAAACAATCATCTGGTCTAAAGTAAATTGTTTCCTTTGCACGAGCGCTCAGGCAATTCTTCACAGTCTCATCCTTCATCTTCTAATCAGTTTACCTGTTCCCCGTGTCATAAAGCATAAAGCACAAACATTTCACAGCCTGTGCTAACAAGCAGGACATGGCGCCGCAGTGGCTCAGTGGTCCGGGCGGTTCAAACCCCGCCAGAGTTCACTGGCGGCCTCTCTGTGTTGACTTTGCAGGTTCCCTCCAGGATGTTTTTTTTTCACACTGCATAAACATGCCTATTAAAGGTTCAGTGAGAGGAATTTAGTCACATCTAATGGTGAAGTTGCAAGTTGCAACTGAACACCATTCACCTCACCCCTTTACCTTCCAAACATGAATGGGAACCTGTGGCAGCCTTCAGTTGTCATACAAACTCAAAAAGTGTTTACTTTGTCCAGTCTGGGCTACTGTTAAGAAACATGGCGGCCTCCGTAAAGACCTTGCAGAGCAGAGAAAAAGGGGGGAATGAAGAAAGGCAGTGGGGGTCTGCCATGATGAATGGACAGAAACAAAATTTGGACTAAAGGCTAAACGTTGCCTTCACACACCAAATCTCTTCAAACTCTGCTCCTATTTGATTGTCATTTTGTCCTCTCCAGTTTCCCCTGTGGTCCTCAATAAAGTCTCTGCCTGTTGGACTGGTTTCAATCAACATGTGGGATAAATACTGACACAGGCGCAGACGTGTCACAAAGCTCCATCATCCAGTCATTCAGGCATCAATAATCAATGACATAGCAGATGCTGCGTGTGTGGTCGTGATCCAACCACGCCCTTTCAATCCATAAGATCAATCTGATGGGCACAAATTTAAATGAGCAACTTTGAATTACAAAGTGGAGCATGACAGCAGGAAAATGTCAGTTCATGGAGAAAGGATGAAAAAGAAGTGATAGAATGGAACTGGAGGTTGTTCGCTCTCACACAAAATCAAACAGAGGCTTCTCATTCAAGCAACTTTGCAGTTTCTAAAAACAGATCCACAATTATACAAGAACCAGTCAACAAAAGAACAGCCCACCTGTATGTTGTCGAAGGATGTCTTGTTGGTGACGTCATACAACAGAAGGAGAGCTGGAAGAAACAGAGAAAAGAGCATCACTTTAAAATTCCCTGTCCGTAAATCACGTTATAATGCAAAACAGTTTGCTGGATAGAAATGTGTGCAAACTGCTTAACGTAATCTTTAACTTAATCTTTGACTGATGTCTCAAGTTCCTTTCAAATTAAATCACCAGAGTTCATTTCACTGCGCGCTCCAGGATGATTCATTTGAAAATAACAGTCCTGTGTGACATTTTGGAATTCAGAGAGACCGGAGTCAAGGCTTGAGCTCTTTGACTAACATCATCCCTTCTGCATTTTGTATAAAAATACACAGCTTAATAAATGGGAATCAGAGATAAGAGATATTTAAAAGACCCCATCGATTTAGCACGGCTGCCATATATCATTGTCTGACCAGGCGAACAGAATTCATCGTTCTTCTTCTTCTTCCATGAAACAAGCTGCTAACTACACAATATAATGCAACTGTATCACCAACAGTTTGATCAAAGATTCTGATGTCATTCTAGTAGCTGCTGATGTCACTACCAAAGACTGCATATAAGGATGAACAACATGTTCCCAACGAGTGAAGCCCAAGTTTCTCAATCAGGCTCTTGTGGATGGCAGCAGTATCAGTAATAAACCCTGCTTCCTCCATGTTAGTGGATGGGACATGGACCAAACTAAAAAGTCAAAGCACACGTCAGAAAAAGGTATAAAAGCAAAACATGTAACGGTGGGTACAGTTTATAAACATATGAATGTAAAATTGGTCTAGTTCCCTTATGCACATTGGAATATAGTTGTCTTAAACTTCTCTGGTTACTGTGGTAACTACAACATATAGCCCAGGACGTTTTTTTATAGACTTCAAACTTCTCTTGTTGTTCACACTGATGTTTGACGAACAGAATACAAACACTGGAACATGCAATACATTTCAAACGCTGAAATTATGCGAAATACTGAAAAAGTGACCCAAGTAATTAAAGGAAAACACCACATTTAACTTGCTTATATAACCAATGTGATAATCTGATGTGCCAAAGATATAAATATACTGTAGTATTTAATGGTGTGTATTTTGTAGGCGTTCGATTTTACAACAAGAACGAAGATTAAAAGAGTGAAATGACCTCCGGAGCTGCACAGATGCCTCAGCACATGTCCGTCTGTTTCTATGAGAGGGGCGGCGCAGGTATTAAAGAGGCAGTGGGAGGCTGTGCAGCTGAAACAGAGGCGGCCCAGTGGGGATGAGCATGATTCATACTGACAGCTGTGTAATAAAGCCGAGCTCTGCTACACTTGTCCTGGAGCTGCTTCTCACTCTTCTGCTCCCTCTCATCAATCCACGGTTGAAGTTAGGACACATGAAATCCGTCACCGCTGTGGGTTCGCTTGTCGGGAGTGTGTATGCGCAAATCCATGCGTAACAAAGCGATTTGTAACGCGTGTACGGTGTAGAAACAATGGATGCAATCAAGACGTCTCACGATACGCAAGACTTACTGGCAAATGGAACGGTGAAGTCGAGGTTTGGATTGGGGAATAAACGGAGATTGCGGGAGGGAGAGAGAGAGTTGATGGGTAAAGTAAGAGCAGCAGGGAATAAAAAGTGTTGCGACAACAAAAGAGGAAAAGTTAAATCGGTCAGACACTTAAAAAAGGTGAAAACAAGGACAAGCATAAAGAGGAAAGAAGGAGGTACAGCAGTGGGAATTAGTGAAACTCTCTTTTTCCCACCATAACAGCTCATTTAAACCGTAAATGGACTCTGTTGATATTGCACATTTTCCTGTCTTATGGTCCCCTCTGTGGATTTGACAGTAGAAGTCACACTCACCCATTCAAGCACACTTTCCTCTTTATGAAGCTCTTACTCATTCAATGCCAGCACAGCCCTCAGGAGCCATTTGTAGTTCATCTCGCCCAAGGACACGTTCTTCACACCGAGTTTCTTAAGCCTTGTAAGACAGAGCATTTGTTTTTTAAATTTTTTATGATTTCACAGGGAATAATTCACGGATATTGATGGAAAATTTTAATTTGACCGGGACTGATAGTGTATCTATAAACGTGTGCAGCTTGATTGATTGTGAGGGGACTGTTAGAGTCAGAAGAAGTTTTGAAAAATAAACAATTTAAAATTTATTTTTTGTGCTGAACTATTTCCCCCTGATTCCAGTCTTATGGCTTCGCTCCTCCAACGAGGCTGTATGCGCTCTATTGAGTGACATTGTAATAAGATATTTCCCTCATTCATCCTGGATTGTATGACTCTTCTCATGATTATGCATAATGAAGGCTAAACATAACTAAAGGGTTAATAGAGCAAAACATTTATTCTTTCTTAAACTCGACTAAACAGGCCGACTACAGCTAATATGAATCAAGAGAACTTAATCATGATCGAATTGTTTCATTCAGGACATTGCTCTTGTTCAAATGGAGATTGTTTTTGTTATTAAACATTATCCCTGAGTGAACCTGTAATTTACATTTACTTTGTGCTTTTCCTGATAAATTGTCTTATTTATTGCCAAATCTCTTTTTCCCTATATGCCCTCAAAACCTTTTTTCCCCCCCATTTTATCACACTATACACAAATAATTGAGACCATCCAGCAATATCCAAAATAATCCTCTCCTATCACACAGCCCTACATCCCCCACCCTGACTGCAGCCCTGACCCCCCCTCCCAATAAAGTTATTGTAATAACTCCCACCCAAGCATGAGTGTGTTTGAAAGTTGCATGTAAAAGAGTTTAAGGTTTACAGTAACTCACAGCTGATGCAGACGTGCACACACTCTTGATATTACTGTTGGGTGTCTATCAGTGATGTGATCATAGACTGTTTATAAAGATGGATGACATGACCACTCCCCAAGAGTGAAGCCACTTGCCTCCTGGTGGCTGCCTTGAGTAAAGGTCATAAACCCCACCTACTCCGTATTTGTGAATGGGACATAAACCAACCAAAAAAATCAAACACATGTCAGATTAGGTGCAACATGGCAGCGTTCATATCTTTATATACGGTCTTTGGCAACGATCAGAGTTGGAAGATACTTGCAAAATTGAATATCTTAGTTTCCATGCAAATTTAGCACAATTTGAGAATGAAGTTCTAGAATATACAGCCTATCATTTTGCACGTGCATGTGGGCATCGTCAGTTACATCATACCCTTAGTTTCATGCTGGTCTACAGTTGGGGGCAGTAACGCACTAAAAAGAAACAAAGGCGTCGGAGAGAAAGACCGTAAAAAGCAAATGAGTGTTGACCATGGAACTTATGTTTGTTTACAAGAAACCTTACAAGGACGACTCTAATTGGAATTGATCGATGACCTTATCACAGCGTGGGGATGTCGTTATAAATGACGTGTGAAGGAACATTAAAATGATTACTTATTGGACCTTTAATCACAGCTCGGGCGCATCATTTTCAGATTGTAAAGAATAATGAGAACCATTATCAATGGCGATTTACTGGCTCATATTTTTTTACCCTCTGCCAAACAAAGCATTTAAAGTTTCAGATAGAATTCAATCAGGGGCTCTTGCAGGAGGCGTCTGCAGAGACACTTCGATGAAGACGGATCTGAACGGTGAGAAGAAGTCACCGAGGCTAACGACTGCTCGTACTAGAGGATTAGTAAACTGCTGGGAAACAAAGAAGGAAAAGAATATGCTTTACACACTGAAACTTGTGTTCTCAGAGGTTCTGGTCTTTTTGTTTTTTCCGTCTCATTCTTTTTCTCACCTCAGCACTTACAACAGAGCGGTGATGAGATGATCAGCATTTTAAAAAGGTCACATCTCTGATATTTATGATGCACCCTTGATAGATATAGATCTAGTCACAGAGCAACAGGCTGATCCCCTGTGTTATACTTCACGGTTGTAGAGGACAAGTAAAAGTTTAAGGTACAAACTCCCGCTCTTAAAACTCCTCCAGGGTCCCCAACCTTCAGAAGACAGCCGGAGATAAATCCTGCTCTAATCCTGCAGACTGATTGTCAACCCCTGACATGCATAATTAGGATAACACAGAGACACAGATCATTTACACTTTCTAAATCATGCATGTAATGTGTCACAGTCACACACAGACACACACACACACACACACAACCCATTCCTTCTTAATTTGCATAAAACTTCCCGACTGCCTGGAGATTAAAAGTCAAACCAGGTTATGCATTGTCCAATACGCACGAGGTGACAAAATGAAAAACACACACTGCGACACTGTGTGAATATCAAAGAGGCAGAAAGTGAACAGCCAACATTCCCCCCCTTAGGACAAAAAAGCTGTGCTGCTCTGTAAAGGTTGTCAAAAGCATTTTTCTGATCTGGTGATGTGATCAATGTCACACAATCCTTGAAGCCGTATGCGGGTTGTTAATTTTAAACTCAGCGAGATAGTGACCTGTTAAGGAACCCCCCGAAAATATCTGAAACAGTTTGAAATTGACCTTTGACTACGCAAGCATAATCAGCTGATCTGTGAGTCTAGGTGAACATTGGTGTCCAATTTGAAAGGATTTTTTCCCCTTCACAAGGCAATACAAATGTTTTCTGAGGCCATCACGACCTTGACAATTGACCTTTGACCACCAACATCGAATCAGTTCAACCGTGAGTCCAACGGAGTGTTTGCATCAAAGTGTTCCTGAGATATCGTGTTGACCAAAATAAAACAGACGGACGTGCAACTGCATGAGGCCACTGGCAGCCATCTGCACGGAGGCATAAAAAAAGACACACATTCACACTCGCACACAAACACACGTCTGAATGACTGATCACAGATCATTTAATGGTGCCATGAATCCTGAGGGTGTTGTCTTGTCATCTCAGGAGAGGAGTTGAAAAACTTCATCGCCTGATAATATTGCACAGTGAAAAGAAACTATCTCACCTACAGCGACACTAACATGGCTGTGAATTATACAATTATATAATTTACTGCAAAGCAAAGCATACAAAATTACCTAAGACTCATTTTCACCATATTTTCATACACACAAAAGGAGGAGTGAAATGTGGATAAATACACACACACCCCAACAGTACAATCTAGTGGATATGCATTAGATAATAATATAATAATAATAATAATAGACTTCATTTATATAGCACTTTTTAAATACTGAGTTTACAAAGTGCTTTAACAACAAAGCAAGAAAAGTAAATGAAAATTTTAAGAAGAAGTAATCTAAAGTTGAAAAGAAAACAGTGAAAACACAACATCCCGCGAAAGCAAGTCTATAGCAATGGGATTTAGGAAGTGATTTAAAAGAAGTCACAGACTCGGTGAGCCTCAACTCCTCAGGTGGGCCGTTCCGAAGCCGAGGGGCCCTGATGGCAAATGAACGGTCGCATTTAGCTTTAACCTCCACTTTGGAACAGCGAGCAGGGCTCCACCTGAGGCTCTAAGGCTGCGTCCAGGCACACAGGGGGTCAATAACTCTGGTTTATAGCTTGGGGCCAGACCCTGGCGTGCTTTAAAAGTGATCAGTAAAAATCTTAGAATCAATTCTAAAACTGACAGGGAGCCAATGGAGCGAAGCAGGGATCGGGTTGATGTGAAGTTGCCTTTTAAAGACCAGTGAGAAGCCGAGCTGCTGCGTTCTGAACTGGTTGGAGGTGATGATGAAAACACACCAACTTGTTACGCTAAACCCGAGAGGCCATAATCTGCATATCATGAGACTGGCCTAGAGCGGCATGTTTTGAGCTTTCTTCATGTTCATTTGCTTTCACAATAATAACAAAAGATCATTCTGGTGTGTAAGTGGGGGTGTCTCACCGTTGGCGTCGCGGTAGTAGGCATGAGTGACACTGCGGAAGCGCTCCTGTCCGGCGGTGTCCCATATCTGCAGAGAGGGAGAGAGGAAGGCAATCACTGCAGAGAAGTTTCCATCTGTTTAATGAGTCTCCTGTTTCTTCGGAGCCAATTCATTCAACTCCTGTGGTACTGGATAAGTCAGGAGAATGAAAATGAGTCCACTGAATTATGAAGTTTGCACTGGTGAAAATTCTGGGTCTGTTATGTGTGAAAAGGGTCGCTCTGTTTTGGTCTCCACCCAGTGCTAATGAAAAGAACCGGGTATGGAGCCGAGCAGAGCTGTAGGGTTGTTTCATACTACACTATAAAACCGGATCTATTTTTAATATAAAAACATAGAGACGAGGTCACACCTTATATTGCATACGGTAAATCCAGTGTAGTATTTGTCCAACAGCAGTGGAATAAGGCAAGTTAAGTTCTGCTCTTTCCCATCAGGCAACACTGCTTTTCAAGGCAGTTGGGCTCCAGTGCCAATTACACGTTCTCCCGTCCTTGGAGCCGACCTGTGCAGGTTGACAGCAGTCCTCATTTGGTTTATGTATAAACTACATTTCCTGGATTTTGTTCTGGCTTGTCACCTGCTGGATCATTATCATTCCCTGTGCATACCTGCCCAATTTACCCTCACTCCCTCTTCCTCCCCGCTCTCTGTGACATGTCCGTGTGGATGCTGGCTCTGTCTCCTCGCTGCACCCTGGGGCAGCCGTCCTCCCAGGATCCATGTGGCAGCAGTGACGAATGGCAATTACACGAGGAGAAATAACTCTCCGCTGTCTCTGTTTGGAAAGCGGCAGGGTGCTCGGTTAATGGACTCTCAGCCAATTAACCCCAAATAGCCTAATCACAGGGCAGGAGTCCTCTCCACCAGCCCCTGTCAGCCCCTAAATAAGATCATAATGGCGCGTAATTACTGGCATTGATTGAATATAAAACATACAAAAATGCAGAGTTGTTCCGACGTCAGTTCTCATAGTTGTGAATGAAGAGTGTCAGTGCCCTGTGGAAAGTACTCATGGAGACGAATGAAACCAAATTATTTTTCAGCAGATTTTTGTGGATCATTGATTGTCGTCACAAAATAAGGCGACAGACACTGGGTTTCTTCATTATACGGCATAAGCATTAAAGCTTAATGTAAAGACCTAAAACATATAGTGGCCCCAAAGCACAGAGTACAAGCAATAGAGAAATCAGGGACATTAAGGGAAATGTGCTCGGAATCCAGAATGCAGCAATAAAACCCATACAAATGGGGAAAACACAGTGCCCTGGGACCCTGGTGGTGGTAGTGGGCTCGACTAAGATAAACTGCAGCATTATACAGCTTTGTTTGTGAGCTGAAGGGAAAGAGAAAGTATCTGTTTGGATCCAAATATGTGTCTTGATGTCAGGGTTGTGAGGGTCCGCCTGCTGGGTGACACCAGGGTCAGCTCAGGTCAGAGTTTCCCGCTTTTTGAATGTATGCACTTCTAGATTTGCAGAACTTAAACATACTGTACGTATCTGCTTTGTTCCTAAAACACATAAAAACTTGTTCTATCATCTGTGCGGTCTATTAGAAGACAGTAAAACCTCATTTTTATATGGGTGACGCCTTTCATTTGACATCTATTGCAGACATTTTGCTCGAGTCTGTTTTGAAATTGATTGTCAGGATGAAATAAAACTTACCTGGAGCTTCACCTTGACTCCGTCGATGTTCAGGACTTTATTCTGGGAAAGAAAAGAAGATATTATAAGTGACAGAGCCTAAATTCAAGCACTTTTCCAACCAGGAACGTTTTCTGTCTGTGGTAGAAACAATCTCAGCAGTGTGTGTGTGTGTGTGTGTGTGTGTGTGTGTGTTATTGTGTACGCCTGTCTGAACAGTCTCTTCCTCTCATCTACCAGCCATACTCTCCTCTTTTCGTTCTATCAATACTGCATGGTTCCATCTGACCCGGCCTCTTTTAATGAGGCCTTGCTGGTTTCCTCCGGAGGTTTAACCCGCCCTGCTCTTGATGCCTCGCTCCTCGTACCTTCATTCTTAAGGGGACATTGATCGGAGCTTCGATCTGCTCCACCACACAGACGAGCAGTTTGTCGGGTCAGAAGATGACTCTTTCTTGAGAGCTGAGTGGAAAAAGGTTACACAACCTGCCATCACATTAACTTCAGTCTAAATGATGACTGAGCTTTAAGTTAAAAATATCTGGCCTGTGTAGAGGAGCCCTTCGCCTCATTGATCCAACATCATTCATGTTCTCACAGCTGGAAGGGCTGAAAATCCCAGTGGATCTACACAATAACACCATCACTGCTTCCCCTCTTTGTGGAAAAAATTAAGAATCTTCTTTCAAAATGAATCTATATCTTGATTAACCGATTCATCTTTTGTTCAATCATGAAACCATTTCCTTCTAATTTCTCTGAGCCCCATTATGGCAACTTCAAAATCCTTGATTCAGCAAATCCTGGCTATTGAACTGAACTATTTTAACAATCTAAGCACATGATTCTAAAGCTCATTGAGCAAATGTGAACGCATTTTGTTTAATGTCAGGAAAAAAAGGTTTGCAGCAGCGTCCACGTGGCTGAAAAGGATTGTACTTAGTCTTTTAATTAATCATTGCAGTGTCTTGGGAACGACAAGCAATAAACCAATCAGAGTAAAATCTCACACTACCTCTACAAGCCAAGTGCTCTTGCACACTGCCTGATGTGATTGCCATTGCAGATTTTCCGGTAGTAAGAAGGAACGGTTCTTTGCAGAGGAAATGAAGCTGCTTGTGCACAAGGTGAACGTTTGCGAGTTGACCATAAAGCAACAGCAGGATTTCACCAAAGCTTCCTGAGGCGCAGCAGGAGTGAGAGGAGGCAGGTTCTGGCAAATCCATTCAATATTTATTGAGATGATTCAGCCTGGACCCCTGCTGGTGATGCAACAGCAGGGGTAGGCGCATATATAGGCTGTATAAAGATGGATGATCACCTTCTCTGACTGGAGCTGATTTTCTAAAAAATCCAGAAAATAAAAACCAGTGTGATAAGAACTTGACATGAACTTAGAATGTTCTGGTTTGGTCCATGTCCTATCCACTAACATGGAGGAGTCAGGATTTATGATCAGGCTTCATTATTGGAGGGAAATCATATCGTCCATCTTCTTATGCAGTCTATGGCTACTACAGTGGTACATGCTGAATCTAGCAAAGGTAAATGATTAATCAATTGTTGAAACAATTCCTTATATACTAATGGGTTATTACTAATTGAAGATTTAAAATCAATACTGGCCCTCAAAAAAAAAAAAAAAAAATCTGTATATTGAATATGTGCTACACATGTGTAACCTATTTGTGTCTCTCTCACTCTCATCAATAAATTTATTTCACCACATGGATTCCTCGGTTTTCTGATTCGCTGCTGCAAAAAAGAGGAGGTGAAGACGTCCCCTCAGTGACTCACACACCAGCCTCCCAACAGACGTGTGGGTAATCTCACCTGGTGCCACGGCAACGGTCAAAGCCTCCCTCTCCACCATCATCCCCACGGAGATGTTCCTGAAAGCCACTGCTGACCTTCTCCCCCCTCCGATCCCAAAGGAGACACAGGAGATATTCAACCCCGGCAAGATGCTAATCTTCCCTCGGTGCATCGGAGAAAAAAAAATAGATGCAGCCTTTGTTGACGTGTTCGGTTGATTTACCTCCTCACTAGTCACAAAGGAGGAAACTCATACATATTCACAGACCAGTCAAGCTGCACACTGTGTGTCTGTATGTGTGATAGGAATCAAAAGTCTCCAAAGACTTCCTCCATGTTCTTGTTATCGCTGGAAACCACCATGGTGAGGATTTTGTGGTTAGTCAAGGGTGATACTACTAGAATTATGCTGGAAGTATTCGAAACCAGACAGGAGAGGGCATAGCGACGCAGATTTAATAATATCAGAGAGCAAGGACTGAGCAGGATTAATAAAGCATCTCAGCGGCTTATATAGAGAACGAGTCCACTGTGGAAGACGGGGAATTAAAGTGTAGATTAAATGACTGCCAGTCACACTTCCAGCAACACTTTACTTTCTCCACTTTTTTTTCAAAAACCCTCTCGAGCTTTAGCGTGTTTCAAGTGGACACAGCTGATACTCTGTGATATGCTGACAATGAATAGAGGGGTGGCTGAGAGGCTCCTACCACTCTCAGGTCAGTTTAATTCCCCCGAGCCGCAGCAGAAAACATCTTCAAATACAAACTGCTCTACTTAGCAGCCAGACACTGTATGCATATGTTTAAGTGAATTGGAAGATACAGTCGGCAGAGAAACAGCACTTCTCATGGGATCACAACTTACAAATGCACAAGGAGCTCCCAGAGCAGGTGTCAGCCATCAATCAGATATACCACTTATCATTTGAGGGTCATGGGAGGGTGGGGGTTGGGGGGGGGGGCAGCCAATCCAAGCAGATATTGAGCGATAGATGTGTCTGTGTGTGTGTGGGCAAGTTTTCTAAAATCAATGAGAATATCCTTGCTTTGTTAAGTTGGAGGAATGACTCCTTTATTTATTTGAGGAAGCCCTTGTTCTAGATGAGGTCAGATCATAATTACAGACATGGACTTTAAGGACAGTGAATTAAATCAGCCACAAGCCGATGCTCTCAAATACAATTACTGGAGAAATAACTACTGCTATGGGTACAATGCTTAGTACCTGCTGTCAGCCCAGTATTACCTGTGAAGTTACTGTTGTTATGATCAGTATGTGTGAAGTGGGACCTGGCATGTATGTAGCAGACACCCCCCACCTCCATTATCTAAGAAGCTAATAATGTTTTATTGTCTCCTCTCCTCGATACAGTTGGCTCAGCATTTTCGAAACCCCTTTCTACAAATACGTTCAAATTAAGAAGCACTGCATATTCTCCTGGTGACAGAGAGAGCACACAATAAATCACATATACACAAGACACACAGATAATGCAAACAATGGAGTTCATTCATTCATTAAAAGGGCTGTACTTGCTGAGCCGGCACAGTTGGCAGAGATTGGGCCCTAGGTCATGTTGTCACCATGATTCCGGCAGAAAGTCTCTTTTCCTCAAAACACATCTGACAGGGAAGTCGGTGTAATAGCCGGAACCTTCCTGTTATGGACTCTACCTCACTCTGGGAAAACAGAGACTAATTGAAAGCGCTGTGGACCTCTGGGCTCCTTCAGACAAGCAGACCTGGTCCCGCAACAACTCAGGCTTCCTCATTTATTTCCACGGCTCAGAGGCACCGGCAGAACTAGAGTGCTGCTGCTGCGGAAGACCACGGCAAATAAATGAAGAAATAAAATAACCTTGGATAGATCAAATTGATGATCTGGTACCAGATCGCATAGGTCAATATGCACTTGTATCTATAAAAATTCACAAGCCAGAGCAATTCGTTACTTCCAAGCCTCACTTTCCTGATTTGTGCTGTAAAGCCTTGACAATGTGACATCCAACCAGATGTAAACATGATTTAAGTGGTTAAACTTTGCTCTTTATATTTCAGTCCATGTTTCGGATTACGCTCCTTCTTGGAAAAGCCTCTTCTGAGTATTTTGATCTATCACCTGTAACCTGCAGCAGAGCACTCACACCAACGCAGGCACTCTTCTCTGATGCTGTATTACAAAGCCTTGACCTCTCTGGAGCTCCTTCCCCAGGCTCCTCTCACACGCTGGCCTGCTACAAATCAAAATGTGTGTGTGTGTGTGTGTGTGTATGTTGTGTGACCATGTGCGAAGATGAATAACGGCGGTCGGGGCAAGCCACTGAAACTCTTTTCTTCAGTTTTATCTGAATATATAAACATACACAGACAGCGTATGGTGGGTTTTACACACACATCCAAACACCGCCACTACAAGCACAGACAAACTGAAAATGTCCCAGAGAAACATCTCTATTTATTGTGGTGCAGCATCATCACGGACGAATATCTGCCAACGCATATGATCTGCCCAGATTTTCTACACTGCTGAAACCCATTTCCTGCAATGATGTGCCACACTCTCAAGACTATTGTTGAAAACAAACCTCAAACATAAACTGTGTCAAAAATAAAATCTCTTTAATCTTCAGATGCAAAACAAAAACCCTCCAACACAAAGATTGGGCTCCGCGATGTAGCTTGTAGGGTCTAGACTTTGTTCTACTAATTGGCAAAAACAGTTTGGGTGAAAACACAAGTTCTGGAACTAAGTAATAAAAGTACATTCCCACTATTCCACTGTAATTTAATGTGATAAGAAAAAGGCAGGGAAGACTGCAAGACACTAAACATGTAAACAATGTGGACTTAAAAAACATCCTTGTTAATGTGTCAGGATGAAGGAAATAATGATCAATATGTTTGTTGGACCTCAAAGATTCAAGCTGAGTTTTGACACTGAATTGAAACAGAAAATGTGGTTTGTTAACAAGAAAACTCAACGAGGGGAGATTTAATGAGCACGTTGCGCCGCAATTTGCCCTTTGAGGAAAAGACAAAAATACGTTTTTCAAGAAAATTGTCCTTGTTTATTTGTCTGAACACACAATTTCACGGATAAGAATTGGTTTGCGAGTTGATATTAGAATAAGTTATATAAAAGCAACTTGAATGCGCAAACTAAAGCATGTCTTTTTGGATAAATGTCCCTCTCTCTTCTGCTTTGCCGTATATTTCCCATCTCTATCTCTCATCTGCTTCATAGTGAAATGCTCCCACATTCCAACGGCTCAGCTCGCTGCTTCTTTCATGCCACGGTTAAATATTCATGATGCTCATCAGGGCTCTCCTCTCTACATCCCTGTGACATTAGGGCAGCATGTGGCAAAGCTGCTTTTCATTAATTACCATAGACTGGTTAATTACAAACATTTCCCTGGGCACAAGTGAACCCCAGCCCACTCTCACAGAAACACACATGCACACAAACACACTTACACGTGGACTTACATGTGTACATAAATAGAATTGGGAAGTAATTAAAGCGTAGCTGAACGCTTAACATTTTTCAATTTAATAAGGGCTGAGTCTTGTGCCTGAACAAAATAAAACAGCTTACCCCTGATTATAATACAACTAGGCCAACACACAGGACAATTAGTGATGATCAAAATGGCTTGAAAATGTTCATATAATCTATATATATATATATATATATATATATAGATATACATTGTAACTTCTTTTTCCATCTTAATTCAATTCTTCTTTTTCTTTCCCAAGCAGGAAAAAAAACATTACTGCCACTTGCTGGCATGATTACACCTGGCACTTAAATTGCACCCACTCAGAGGAGGCAGGCGCTCTGACAGGCAGGCAGGAGAGTGGATAATGGAGAAATCAGTCGGTCAAGCATTCACCCTCTATAAAAAACATGCAGAAGCTGGAAACGAGTGAAAGAGAGATACATAAAGACCATCATGAATGAGGAGACTGAGACATCCACAGTGACGGAGGGGAGTTTTGGAGATGGGTCCATTATTGTCATTGCACCCATCAGATCTGCCTCTCTCGCTGCAGTCTTATATTCCTCATAAAGCTGAATAATTAACATTTCCTGGTTCATATTACAGATTCTTCAACACTCAAAGTGGTAGTATGTAACTTTTATTATGCTCTAAAAAGGCTTCTGGTCGGCTCCTCCTGCACCAAGGCTGTTTGACTTGGAGAAGAGCCTGCTCCAGATTCCTGCATTAGCTGAGACAGATGCAGGTGGAGTGAAGGGCTGCTAGCACAAAGCCTGATTTCCAGATTAATAATCCTGTCTACAGAACAACAGAACAACAGACAAGAGCGACAAACCTGCGTCCTAAAACATGACTCGTGAGCAGGTTGATGCAGTTTCATGGAGGTTTTGTGCCAATGATGATGTAAGAGCGTGAGCAGACAATACAGTCAGAAGAGAGAGACAGATGCACGGCAAGATCTGCATGCCTGGTTCTCCCCCCCGTTCATTAACAGTTGCCCCATCTGTTGCTCCCATGTGATCAGTGTGAGTTGTATACTGTGTGTGATTGTAGGTGTGTGTTTGTGTCGCTGGATGTGTGACCGAACGGAAACCACACCGGTATCTCACTTCATGATTGATCGCGAGGGAGACAGACGCCCCCCCCCCCCATCAATAATCTAATGACGGAGGGATGAATTTTTCATAAAAGGAATTTTAATGTTTAATGTCCTCACCTCGCTCAGGAAATACACACAAACCGATTCCGTCTGAACTATAACACACATATACTCTCACCTCATCAAAGTTAGATAACTTCTCATCCGTGTGCGACTGTGGGCTGAGCTCGGATCAGTTAAGTGACCGGCCGACACAGCCCATTTGAGCACTAAGCTGTTATCAGTGCTATTGATCACACGACGAGGGGCTTGGTTTTCCACACCAACCGTCAAGCACTGTTTACTGGGAGGTTGAGCAAACCACAGTAAATACAACCCCTTCTGATGAATTGCACGTCCACATGGGATGATTGGCTCTGCATTCTTGAGGTCAGAGGTCAGGTGAGAAATCTATATTCACAGCTTCAATTTGAGGGGGTTTGACAGAGAACATCAACAACGTCTGGTAGTTGTCGTTGGTCTAAGAAAAGCCATCGCGCAAGAAACGTAAAGAATTAAAGACCTTTAGGGGCAGATGCCAATACACATCTATTTATATCAATTGTATCAATATAGTTTATAGACAAACCTGTATTTATTTTAAGCATAAACAAATTACAAGAATATGACCAAGATTTTACTGAGAAGGAAATGTATAATGTATCAGCTTTAAATTACTGACCTCACAAATCAACAAGTCAAGATGAAAAAAATGAACAAAGCCTACTTTTAAATCTGAAATTAAAAAACCCTGAATCAAGCTCCTTTTGAATTATGAAAATATTGAGCCTTACTTAAGCTGTGATGAGTTGACATTTATGAAGGGCCATTTAGGGGTTCAGTGTCTTGCCAAGGACACTTAGGCATGCAGATGGGAAAGAGTGGGATTCAAACCGGCAACCTTCTTGTTGCAGAGCACCTGCTCTATCCCCTAGGACACGCTCTCATCAATGTGATCCCTGTGGCAAATTCAAAGCTGAATAAAACATCAAGTATATGAGATGCATGGAAAAAAACAGCGACTTTCTTCCAAATCCAAACTGTGTCTTTTTATAAATGGTGACTGGGTTCAGCACATTGAAAACAAGCTCGGTCTGAGCAGCAGAAAACGTCAGCTTGTGTTGACCCAGAGTGGTGGAGGGCGAGAGACTTGTTTTTCATGCATCTTTCAGTCCAATAGCTGCAAAGTTCTTAAATGCAGGAGCAGGAGTGCGGACATGCATTCACACTTCAAGTTCTGTTAAAATCAGACGACTGAAAGGTTTGAGCAAAAGAAGGTTGCAGTCGACTGATTCAGAGCCGCCTCCCCCCCACCCCCACATACATACTAAGTACACCCAAAAATAACATCAGTGACATCTGAATAGACGCTGCTGGTTAGGTGCAAAACTCGTCTGAGCCTCCACATGTAAACTGAATTTTACATGATGCCCCAGCTCCATCAGCGAGGTGTGAAACCTCCGGTCGGACTTGTGACACACAGGACTGTCACTGGTGTAAATGGAAACGAGAAGGGTCAAGAGAGGGTTGGCGCCATGGAGGAGGCAGGACATGGGGAGAGGCGGTGGACTAGTGGCAGAAACTTGGACTATGGGCAGAAAAAGGTCTCTGGTTCGTCTCTGGTTCGACTCCACGGAGAAACAACAAAAAGACGAACCTGGATTGATCTGTCCAAAAATCCAAGAGGATTCTCCCTACCCTGTCTAGTGCCCCTGAGCAAGGCACCTTACTCCCCCAACATCTGCTCCCCGGGAGCCGTACATGGTCGCTCACTGCTCTTTGTGTCCTGCACCAGATGGGTCAAAAGCAGAGGTTAAATTTCCCTATCTGCATGAGAGTGCTTGTGCATGTCTGTGCATGTGTTTGGGACTATTAAATGCATCTTAATCTTAATCAACACCATCAACACCAGTCGGCCCTTATCGCAAAAAGCTCTCAAATCTTGCTATCTTTCCAAGCTGACATCTCTGTAAACATCTTCTACGTGTATGGATCTTCTTTATCCTCCTGAGATATTTGTATTATTCTGCTGTTTTTTTGTTTCACATCCGTCACGTTTTAGACACTTGCACCCGCTTTGAGTGACACACTCTTTTCAGTTGGGCAGGTGAAGAAAGTTCACCCTGTTGATATTTATATGCAAAATGCTCGGGTAACCTTGCCATCCAGACATTGTGTCCACCGTGAAGGACGGTCACAATTAACTGTTTCAATGTAGTGTAACTGCACGGGAGCTGCTCATCAGATCTGTGGGAATGAACTACGACCTGTCAGCTGCTTATTCTCCGGTTACCTGCGCAACACTTTTGTGGATTCAGCTGCAACGTTTGTGGACATTGATGACAGCGTGTTGACTAAAGCATTTCTACTAACAATGAGATCATTCACTCCAACCGCCCACTCACAAGAACTGACGCTGGTGATCGAATGACAATGACAATATCTTTGCAGTAAATCATTGTAAAGTAAAGCAGTGTTGTGAGGTTTCATCTGGTATGGGCTGTACAGTGAAACTGGGACTCTAACTCCAGAATCTAACAAATGATAACATCCGTTTATCCACAAGGGGAAAAGTTGTCTGTGATTAGCTTATTGGGAAGTTGTTGTTATTGAAGTTGACAAAACAATCGGTTGAGCAAATGTACCTGATGGTGGCGCTAGAGGAAAGATCAAGGAATATTCATCCTCTAGACTAGGGATCATGAAGGCCTGAGCAATCATTTAAACGATAATCCATTCACATAATTTGTGGTGTTTCAGTTTGTGCCAAACAACAGACTGACAATTTAGGATCTTGGTGAAGTTGTTCAAAGGTGTTTTGATGGTGAAACTTGTGGATGGATAAGAAGTCTTTCACACACACACACGCGCATGACTGGCAGCTGGGTGCTGCTCCCTTGTCTCAGTGGAGGCAAGGGCTGCTCATCTCCTCACCACTGAATTTACATCCGTTAAGGTGACTGAGGGATTAACGTCTCTCCGGTGTCAGACAGTGAGGAGGAAAACATGGGGAAAGGTGTTTTTCCCACTACATTGGAAATGAGGTGAAGGTTGTCGAAGGGAAACTATTAATAGGCCTCTCTGCTTCTCCTTGGAATTAGTTGCTCCCCAATTGTCTGCCTCACTCCTAATGATCCCACAGTTCTCTGCCAAAGAAATTGCTTTTCAAGCCTCGCTTTCAAACAAAGACATTTTGACCCTGTTCACGGAGACTGACTCTTCCCTCGAGCTGAAAACATTGTATTTCTGTCAGTTACATTGGTGACTCATCAAGTTTACAGCGAGAGATAGGCCTACCAACTTCCCTGCCGGTGTGGGGGGATTTAAGGTGTAAATAAACGTTTGCATCCTGGCAACAATATTTAAAAGAACAAACAACAACAATTAAATATTTTCTTTTCTAGAGAGAATCTACCCAATTCTGCACCGTGGAGAAAAGTGACAGAAAAATGAAGCAAGTTTTAAGTATGATGGATCTAAACAATTACAGTATGGGGATTTGATGTTGGACTATCAGTGGGTAATTGCGTTAAAGTGGCTGACATGACAGTTATAAAAAGATATTGGAAACAGATTGGTAGAATGGCCTAATACACCGAACATGGTGGTGGAACCCCAGTCTGGAGTAGGGGTTCAGCACCAGGGACAGCTCCCACCACAGACTGTACCACAGCTCTGTTAAAGATTTGGACTTGGCACGGCTGTCTTCTGTTTATTTATTTTAATAAAAGGTAGTGAATAAATGACCCCAAAGTGAACAAAACATAACCTTTTCAATAAAAATATTGATCTGATGTAAAAAAACAAACAGATCCATCCAAAACTAAGGGGGCACTCAGTGGATTGCATACCTCGGCCAAGGCCGAACTGTCACCTGATTAAACCACATAAACTCACTAGATACATAATTTTATTTGGAATAGCACCAAATTACACAGACACAGCTGATTTGCTTCATCAAGATCCATGATTTTACTGAAAAAACGCCCCAATTGTATTAATACAGATGGTGAAACAGCATTCCTGGATCTGCCCACTGATATACACCAAATTTGTATGGGTTCTCTCTTGACCCATATTGCTCCCCTGGTTCGGTGGTAATCTGTTAAAGCGTAATCCTACTAACTAAAAGAAAAATAATCAGAAGAAAACATAATCTCCTCTGGAATAAAACCCTGTTTGTTGTACAAAAAAATGAGGTGAACATACAGCATATAATGAGAAAAAAATTCTAAACCCTGAAGAGAACTGATCCCACCATTACAGTAAGTACTGCTTGTGTACCCTGATATAATGAAGCGTATTCCTCTGATCCGTAGAGCTCAATTAATGAGGCACATGAATGTATCACACTAGGTCACATATTGCTTACTGAAATTCAATAGTGTCTTTTGTGTCAATCCCACTCACACTGTCTGTGTGCTTCGAATATTCACTAGAGCCCCGAACGCGTTTTCATCCGCAGCTGAAACTATGGCAATATAAACTGTACTTCAGTTTGAGTAATGTTTGATAAGAAAATGCAGTGCCAAGTCATTTTTTAAAACTTCTTAAAGCCTTAAGATGAATGAAACTAATACATCTGTGACCCGTTTTCAAAGATTTACACTATATCTCCAGTATGAATCAGTGGAGCGTGAGCCTCAGTGCCAGAGACAGGGCGGGGGAGCTGGAAGGTATTGTGAGAATGACTAATGCTTTGTTTTGGCCCTTTCTTCAGATTTGTTGACGGGGGGGAAAAGGCTGAATAACACCATGCATCTTAATAATTATCCCAGACCCAACAAAGAACGCCATTACAGAAAATTAATGAATGTGAAGTTACTGTTCTCTGATACCAACATAAAGCTTATGTGAACTGACATCTGTGGACTCCTTTTGATTAACTCGTTTTGCTTAATGGCTTTTTAAATCTGAATTAAAACTTACACTGCTTCTCACAATTTAACGTCTTTAATCTGTCTAATATTTAATTAAAAACTAAATTCAATACAGTCTCAGACAAAAAACGGAGCTTTTTCTCTTCTGCTGTCTGTTGAGATATGAATTCCAGCCGTGGAGGGCCTTGGTATGAAAGACAGGGTCGGGGGAGCCTCAAAGGTTATTGTCCGTAAGTCTTCTTCATTCCATGAAGGAAACTACATTTGTCCTCCACTGATAGAGTCTGATCCTCACATTGTATCTCAAGGAGCTGGAGGCTGGACAAGTGCTGTAGGTTGGGATTAAAGAGAGAAGGAGAGAAGAAAATGTCCTCGATCCTGTGATATGTGTTTGTGTATCTATATGCATGATGGAAGTCTTTACCTTAGCGAGGGAGAACAAATCAGAGGTTCTTACACAGTAGGAAAAAAACTGCTGCCTGAGCGACAGGGGTCATTGACACCAGACTGATGCCTTCCTCATTCCCTTCTGACTGAAGCAGCACGGCGACTCCTTCAAGCTCAAGCGTCAGAGGCCACACAATCAAACCCAAAGCTCAGTTAGGACCTGAATCACCATGGCAACAGGTGGACGTGCTGCATCACAGTTGGCATGTGGATGTATGATCTGATCTTCTAACCAAATAAACCAAATACAGTATTTCTTAATAAAATGAGACAACTTGTGCAGGTGAATAAAGTCAGTAGAAGTAAAACACACAGATCTAACACAGGAAAGTCTGTTCACAGCTCTCGGGGGTTGTGTAAAGGCTTCTGAGGGAGCTACAAACGCAATGCCTGCAATCTTTTATCTTATAAAGCTGACATTTTAGTGAAGGTACAGGTACTATACACAATTTACATGGACTGATAGACATCTATTTATCTTGGAGACACCCAAGCTTTATTGTTTCCTGTTTTTTTGTAACATATTTAGTTGTTTACATCATATGATTGAGCTTTGTCTGTTTTTTGGGGGGTTTTGTGCTTGTTTCTTGCAGAAGATTTTCCTCTCAAGGCTTTGGTCCGTTTCCTTTGAACGTTTGGCAGCAATTATCTTTCACAGTAAGATATAACAAGGTAAGACCTACATGGAATTAATATGATTAGACACAATATTCTCTCTCTCCCTCTCTTTGAATTTATTGCCCTTCATAGGCAGATTCTCTAATAAAATCCAATATTACTTGTATTTCCTATTCGGACTGCCTGGATTTTAAGATCAACAAGGTACCAATGCAGCTCAGTAATCTTGATAACATGCTGAGGTTCAAACGAGATGAGATCACAATAAACAAGATGGGGAGGAAAACACAGCATTGCACTGCAGCTTTGAAGTGGAGGACGGATCAAATCCCCATACGGAGCAAGTTGCTTTTTTCTTTCCCAGCAAATAATGAGGATCAAAACTGTCTTTCCTAAAAATAACAATCACTCCCTGCCTCTCTGTGTCTCGGTGCATCCACCGTGGGAAGACAAACACAGAGGACCTTCATGTTTTCCTTCTCAACAAAGTTCGCTTTCTCATCTTCGCAAAAAACAAATACATTGTTTATGCGATTTGTGCACTCGGATAAACGGTAAATTTGAATGTATGAATACGCAGGTTCTCTCTCAAAATGTTCATTATAATTTAGTTGATTTCATTGAAAAATGGAAATGTCTCATTCCTATCCTACAGGATGATGTTTAAGTTGCGCTGAGAAACTGAGCCATTTAACCAGAAACCATGCAGAAGAGAATGGGAGCCTTGAGGATTGATGATGAAATTAGTCATGTCACAAAGCATGGTACCACACTGCGATCAAACAAGTCAATATGAGGAAAGAGCCGACGGGGCACTAACTCTATGAGTTTTGCACTTTTTCCTCCCCCGGGTGGTAAATTCAGCAAAGAGAATAAGCTGATGAAGGTCTCTGCTTTGAAAAGATAGGCCCAAACGTACAATGGGGCTACAGACACTATGTTGTAAGAGAAGTTACATAAGTAAATAAATCAACTGCTCATCCGCCCACTAACTCCTCCAAACCCACACACAGTGCTATAGGATGGTTGGATAATTTAGTTGAACACACGCACACAGAGGCAGCCCATGTGAATATGCCTCGCAGGGGTTTAATGGGTCTAATGCTGCACTTGCTCTTTATGTAATGGTGATAACATGGTAACTTTAAAAAAGCTTCTTAAACTAAATGACCATGATAGGTGGAGGAACAAGTAAAAGGTAAACTTGCATGTAGAGTTTCCATCATGGTATAGAGACAAATGCTGGGGCCATATTATCAGCCCCATTAAACTCCGACCTGGACGGTGTCGATGTCAGGTGGGTTCGTAAATGATCAATGGGGATTGGCCGCGACAATCTTTCATCTAATATCATGTAATGTGTCATAATGGACGACAACTGACGCCGCATCAGGGACACTTCGGGACATCTAAAATCAACAGACTAGCATGTTGGACTGATTTCCCCTGTGATGAGGGAGAGTGTGAAGACACGCAGCAAAAAGACACCCAGGAGGGCTCAAGCCTCCCTGAATGGGGCACTCACTCTTCCACGTGCACCAGCCGGCTCCCCAATAGGATCTCAGTTCACAGAGAGCCAGAAGGGATGACGCTGCTCACAAATGCAAATCAGCGAAGGGAGAGATGAATGTTGCAGAGGATTGCGAGCACATGCCTGCCAGTAACGTACAAACCCCTTTGGACGCCATATTTGTTTACCCCCTTGTGCTCTGGAGTCAGTTTGGTCTCTTCCCTATCTGGTGATGTCATGGACGGCGTAGAAGATGGCAAGCTGTGAGTGGTCGGGAGAGGAACTCGAAGTAGTAAGTCATGTCTATTATCACCTATTCTGACAAAGCGACACTGTGTGTGTTAGTGTGTGAGTGGGATTGAATGAACCTGAGCCACTTAGTGTAAAGGGATCATTTTAAACTGACAATGAGTGTGTGGAAAAAAACTATTGGAGGAAACTGCCAGGATGAAGCCTTTAAGTGATTAGAACTAATAACAGTATTGGCCCTGATAAGTACTGGAAGGAGGGAACTGTCTCTTTCTGCCGCCCTGGGTCATAGTGCCCATCCGTCTACCTCTCATGGACGGACAGACAGAAAAGACGGACACAGCTTATTCCTGGACGTCCATGGGGGACCACAAATCTGGCACATAACAGACAAAAAACTAAAGCATGTCAAACTAATTTAAGAAATCAATATATCTTGTGAGACTTCTAACATTAGAAATACTCACAGCTCCAGGCGATAGAATACATGACAGTGAACGGCTTTAAAAAAAAGAATCCCACTTGTGCTTATGGCCTCATTTTGATAGAAGGCACTAAGGGCCGCATGTGGTGGATCGTGCACGTGTGTTTTGTTTTTGTTAAACTCACCCTGAAGTCAATGCCAACAGTGGAGATGAAGCTGCCCGCCAGGAACGCTCCGTCCTTAAAGCGGACCAGTAGACAGGTTTTCCCAACGCCAGAGTCTCCAACCAGCATCACCTGTTCGGAAAAAAACAAAGAGGGAAAAGCTCAGACAGGAACGACTGGAAGGGTAAAGAGAAACACACACACACACACACACACACACACACACACACACACACACACACACACACACACACACACACACACACACACACACACACACACACACACACACACACACACACACACACACACACACACACACAGGTATATGAGAGCGAGTATGAGGCTGCTCATTATAGCCGCGAGGGGATTTCTGCAGCTCCTGGTCTGTATGTGAGACTCTGTATGGTTCATTCCCACTGAAAAGACAGTTTCTCACATTTTCTCTTTTGATTCTCAGCTGTGATGAAGTTACATGTTTGATCGGATCACTGGTATCAGGTTGGCTGAAGGACTGTGGGGCCCCCAGACCACGGATATCATCAAGTCAGTGGCCCTTGGGTGCAGAGAGGAGATGAAAGACAGAGGTGGAAGAGCCAAGTGATGTAGTAACAGGTATAAGAGAAGCACGCCTGAGGCTCGAGCCCTCTCAGCTCTCTACATCCACTCTCATTCTCTTGTCCTGGTTCCCCGTCCCTCCTTTATGCAGCTCTGCAGGAGAAGCCACTTGGTCTTTCTAAATGAAATGCATCTCCTCAGGGAAGATGAATGCTCGCTCAGAAAACACAGGATATGATTACATGTTGCACAATGGACAACAAATGACAAGCTCTTATCTTTACAGGGAATGTAAAGATAAGAGCTCTACAGAGTAGAGGTCGAATTCTGCAAAGCTTCACCTGATAAATAAAATACTCTAAAAGACACAAGTGAGATTTTGACCCAGTCATGCAAACAGATCAAAAAAAATCTGCCTTAAACTGTATGTACTACTCACACTGATTAATTGAATATGAGAACAGGAGATGTATGATAAATATTCAAGGAAGGAAAGTTGGAGACCAGAGGATTACATTTTTTCCTGTAATCGTTCATTTGCTGGCTACAAGAATAGAGTCATCATCCATGCATTTAAAAAATAGCAAACAATTGAAATAATATCCACAGCTGACAGAGTGACGTGGCCTCGATGGAACAATCGATTCAAAACAAAAGCTGTGTTTCGTTGCACTTGCACCCAAACAGCCGCTTCAAAAACCCAAGAGTAGGTGGCACGGGTCCCATTGAAGCGGTGCTGGGAGTGCACGCTGAGGGTCTGTGGGAGTGAGTCTGTGTTTGTGTTGCGCTTAAGCGACAGTTCCCTTCATACACAAGTGCTCGCATCGTGGTGGGACAAAGCGAGATAACAATTGCACACAGTTAATACAAACCCAGCGACCTGTGCTGCTGACACAACCACGCACTTGATCCTAAGTCGCACAGCGTTAGCAAACGGTTTGTTTACTGGCTGTTCAAGCCCTGTTGTGTGTGTTTCTGTGTGTGTGTACTTGAACATATATCTTTGTGTGGACCATTTAGAGCAGATACCTTATGGGGACATTTTGGATGGTGCACACTTTTTAAAGTGTGCACCATGATTTTGTCAGGACCAGTGGACCTCATGGGGACCAATGCCCGGTCTTAATGAGGCAAAACTTTATTTCTGAGGTCCTGGTTAAGGTTAGAGTTTCGCATGAATCAGTTATGGTTAAAGATATGGTTTTAGTGAAAGGATTCTACTCTTCTATCTTTGTGCATAGACCCTTCAGAGTGAGGACATTTTGATGGGCTGTGTGAGGGTTAAGGTTAGGGTAAGGGGCAGAGGAAGGTATTATTTCAGTGAGTGTCCCCACTAAGATAGAGGTACAAAAGGTGTGTGTGTGTATGATTGTGTACCTTCCCAGGTTATCAATCGTATTGACACAGCTGGTGTCAGCTCACTGCTGGTTCCTGAATACAGGTTGTAAAAGACAGTGGAAGCTTCACAAGAAAGAAACACTGGCAACAAATAAATGAAATAAAATAAGTGTTTTTTTCATCTCATTCTGCACAGATAAATAAAAACAGTGGTTTAGTGTCCAGTGACCTCTGTGTGTGTGGGTTTGCAGCCTCCGCACCTCTGAGGTGGAAACACTGGATTAAAGCTCACTTCTCGTTGTGTTGCAGCAGCCCGTGTCTTACCTTGAAGGCGATGTCATAGAACTCGCTGCTGTTGCTGATGGACGGTCTGCTGGGATGGACCACTCCGTTCATCTGAACAATGGCCGGGCTGCTCCGCGCTGCTTTCCCGGTGGGGCTGCCCGTGGACGGGCTGCTGGACGCAGCTTTGCCCCTGGCAGACTTCTTGCGAGACATATCTCAAGATTTTTGTTTTAATCCGCGTTAATTTCAGGTGAAGCAAAAACAATACAGATAGGAAAGGAAAGCAAAACAAACCAGGCGGGATTGAAAAAGTTTGCACAGCGACGAAGTTGAAGTGGCAAAAAATAAATTCACCTGCGCGTCAAACGCATGCTCCCCGAGACACCTCGCGACTCAAGAGCAGGTGGGAAATGATCCCGACAAACTGAAGGCGGTGGCTTCCGCTGTGGTGGAGTCGCTTCCTGCCGCGGACAGGCTTCTCTCTTCAGGGCAGCAGCCTCGGATCTGAGCGTCGATGGGATGTGGCACCAAACTGAGACTGGAGCGCAGCACTTTGCACTGAGCAGGAGCGAGAGCCTTTCTTTTCACTGTGTTAACTGAGAATAATGTCCACCACGTGACTTGGTAGTGTCGACTGTGTGCTGAGGTGTACGTGGTACCATCACATGTGATTATGAGGGTGACACCTTATATACAGTCTAGGGGGGGGGGGGGGGGGGCATATCGACATAGGACGCTATCCGTGGTGCTGAAAAATAACTGCATCTGTACAAACACTGTATGATCAGGCTTCCACCTTAAACTGATCCTTTTTCATTGAATCCTCACGGGTTCAAAACGTTATGATACTGCTGTGGATTAAAATGTTCTCCTCTCATATATTTAGCATGAATCTGGAATATTAAAACAGTCCAAACCTCTAAAGTAAGGTGCATATACTACAGTACACTAGAGTAAAACAAAGATGATGTGTGAGCAACCTGTCTTTCAGTCAGACACTTAATGCTGTAGGCTGTATAGGAATCTACTAAAGCCAACCTGAGTACTTTTAATGTTCTGGTGCAGGCTAGTCACTATTTTTGTGGATATATGCTCCACTCTATTTCTTGTAATATAATATTCCTGGTTTTCATATTTAAAAATGTAAGCATTCATGAGGTGTAACTATTACATATAATATAACATAATATGAATATGATGTATTGTCCTTTGGTTGAACTGAACAAATAAGAAACCAGTAATTTGCCAAAATAAAAATAAACAGACATAGTTAATGTAAGATACCTGGTTCTATTTAAGCAGGGACTTTACTTATATAAGTTAAGGAAAAAATTAAGTGGTGAAATAAATCAAATGCAGGTAGTGACACCCAGCCACCTGTGGAGCGAACATGATGTGATTGCAGTTATTCACCACAAGAGGGAGACATGGGAACATGAAATAGGAAGTCAGGGTAAAGTGAATCTTGATGGTTGCTGCTGCGTTCAGTTTATGTTTTCTACCAAAGGAATGCGATCATGACAACATTTTATTCATTTTACGAATATGGCAAGATTTTTCCGATCAGATCAATGTTTGAAATAGGAAGAATCTGGATGCATGTCACGTCATTATATCTGAAGTGATACACAGTATGTTGTAGTTTAGCTTTCTGCATTCTTCAGCAACAATCTGTAGTTGAAATCAGGACAAACCAGTCAACAAGTTTGTCACTGGCCTTTCAGTGACTCTTCCCCAGAACAGTTTTTAATTCATAACATCACTCAAACTCGGAGTCTCTCTATAACCTGGTGGACGTCACTCTGTCCTCCACATATTGTCCACATTTGCAACAAAGAACAGCAGCGTAGTCTGATTAGACCCCGGCCTTCTTGTGGCCAGTAATGAGACGCTGTTGCCCCTCCAACCCCTTTCCGTAATCAAGTTTGTTAGGCAATATGAAATTTGTGTATCATGTAACTGCCCTCTGATCAAGTGCCAGGCTGTCCAGGCTCATTAGAATACGCTCAGAGATCATAGCCCAGAGGCCTCATTTGCTCCAGGCGACTGAATGGGCTCGTACGACCTCCGACCTTTACACTGG